>NW_027077473.1:0-300000 GCF_963924675.1 Phocoena phocoena
CTGCTGCGTTTCGGCTGCTGTACACACGCTTGATTCTCTTACGGAAACATATATATCCATGGGTTTTAAGATTCTCCCTAGTCAGGTATATTCCTAGGCGTTGAATATGTGGTGTTGGGTCCATTTCGTTGAGCAAGGAGAAGGTCTTGTCTATTACATATTTGGCTTATGGAAAGTTATCTGTGCTAATTTCAGTCTCTGGTTTTATGCAGCACCCCAAGGCACCTTTCCCCATAAGCAAGCACTAGTTGGTTTTCTAAATTTGAGACCCTGTTCTGTTTTGTAATTCAGTTCATGTGTAGTCAAGTTTACATTCCGTGTATTAGTGATATCTTATGATGTTTCTTTTTCTGTGTTACGTAGTTCACGTAGAATCACCGTACCTGCATCCACTCACTATGCCGATACGGGCCTGATGACACAGATTACATTGCTGAGTGATATTGCATTGCAGGTACGTGCCACAACTTCTTTATCCATTTTTTGCTTTCTGGGATATTTACCTGGTACTGTAGACGAGCTTATTGGGAACACAGCCTTCCCAAACTTTGGGGTGGCTCTCTGTTTTTGATTTTAATTTCCCTAAGGGATAGGGCCATAAGTGCAATTGCCATAGGCTGTGTTGCTTTTTTTCTTACGTGTTTCAGGAAACACCATACACTTCTCCAGGGTGGCTGTTGGCAATTTACATCCTGCCAATCAGCATAACAAGGCTCCCTGTTCTCCATATCCTGTCCTTCCTTTCTGGATTTTACACTTTTTTCACATGGCCCTTTTGCCCGGGGGGGCAGTGAGACTTCATTGTAGTGCAGATTTCTTTAACAGGCTTGCTTGGTTGGCCAAAAAGGGCGTATGCCTTTTTTCCTGAATATATTCATGAAAAAACGCATACGCCCTTTTTGGCCAAGTGCATCATTGTCGACGTTCTGCCTCTTTTCCTATGCTTTCAGGGCAATTCCAGTCTACCCCCTGCAATCGTTTTCCTGAAATACTGCCCCGCTTTCAAGTCCCCTTCGCCGGCTTACTTCAATATATTTTTGGAGGATAGCTGTCATTTATAACTCTGCAGGTTTGTGAATTACAGTGCCCCTGAGCTCCTTTCTTCAACTCGCTTTCTTGTGAGCTGGGCACAAAACCGCAGGATTGCTTCAGGCCTTAATCTGTTTCCGGCAGGGCATGCTGAGCCTTTGGTTAATTCCTCTTCCTGGTGGGAAATGAGCGTTACATTTACCCGTGCAGACACCTACAGCTTGTCTCTCATTGGTTCTCCCTATTCCTGTTCAACTTGCACAGAAATTGCAAGCTGTGCCAAACAGGAGGTTAAAGGCAGTGACTCTCCAAGCGGGGAGAGTGTTAGTAAAGCTTCTGGAATGGTGAACCCGAGGACCAGGATACGAAAACTGAGATGCATTTTAAATCGTTTCCCAATCACACGGTGGACGATACTCTGGGTTTCCCATGCATGTTTTAGCTGGAGGAAGAATCCCTTGAACCTGGAGAGTTGGGACCCATGGAATGGGTACCATGCAGTATGACTTCAAAGGGTCTGCATTTGCTCACGGAAACTCACCAATGCTATCAGCAAGAAGAGTCCAGCTTTATGTCTCAACCAGCTCTGGGTGTAGATGTGGTCAATCCCGGTTGCATCACATGCCCTGAGTGAATTAGTTAAGAATTGCTCTCTATTTCACTGTCTTTGTGTTTTGTTTTCTAAATTTATTTTGATAATGGGATTTATCGGATTTTCACTGCTGCGTTTATGCCGCTGTACACACGCTTGATTCTCTTATGGAGACATATATATCCATGGGTTTTAAGATTCTTCCTAGTCAGGTATATTCCTAGGCGTTGAATATGTGGTGTTGGGTCCATTTCGTTGAGCAAGGAGTAGGTTTTGTCTATTACATATTTGGCTTATGGAAAGTTATCTGTGCTAATTTCAGTATCTGGTTTTATGCAGCACCCCAACGCACCTTTCCCCATAAGCAAGCACTAGTTGGTTTTCTAAATTTGAGACCCTGTTCTGTTTTGTAATTCAGTTCATGTGTAGTCAAGTTTACATTCCGTGTATTAGTGATATCTTATGATGTTTCTTTTTCTGTGTGACGTAGTTCACGTAGAATCACCGTACCTGCATCCACTCACTATGCCGCTACGGGCCTGATGACACAGATTTCATTGCTGAGTGATATTGCATTGTACGTACGTGCCACAACTTCTTTATCCATTTTATGCTTTCTGGGATATTTACCTGATACTGTAGACGAGCTTCTTGTGAACACAGCCGTCCCAAATATTTGGGTGGCTGTCTGTTTTTGATTTTAATTTCCGTTAGCTATAGGACCATAAGTGGAAGTGCCATAGGCTGTGTTGCTTTGTTTCTTACGTGTTTCAGGAAACACCATACACTTCTCCAGGGTGCCTGCTGGCAATTTACATCCTGCCAATCAGCATAACAAGGCTCCCTGTTCTCCATATCCTGTCCTACCTTTCTGGATTTTACACTTTTTTCAGATGGCCCTTTTGCCCGGGGGGCAGTCAGACTTCATTGTAGTGCAGATTTCCTTTACAGGCTTGCTTGGTTGGCCAAAAAGGGCGTATGCGTTTGTTCCTCAATATATTCAGGAAAAAACGCATATGCCCTTTTTGGCTAAGTGCATCATTGTCGCCGTTCTGCCTCTTATCCTATGCTTTCAGGGCAATTCCAGTCTACCCCCTGCAATCGTTTTCCTGAAATTCTGCCCGGCTTTCAAGTCCCCTTCACAGGCTTACTTCAATATATTTTTGGAGGATAGCTGTCATTTATAACTCTGCAGGTTTGTGAATTACAGTGCCCCTGAGCTCCTTTCTTCAACTCGCTTTCTTGTGAGCTGGGCACAAAACCGCAGGATTGCTTCCGGCCCTAATCTCTTTCCAGCAGGGCACACTGAGCCTTTGTTTAATTCCTCTTCCTGGTGGGCAATGAGCGTTACATTTGCCCATGCAGACACCTACAGCTAGGCTCTCATTGGTTCTCCCTATTCCTGTTCATCTTGCACAGAAATTGCAAGCTGTGCCAAACAGGAGGTTAAAGGCACTGACTCTCCAAGCGGGGAGAGTGTTAGTAAAGCATCTGGAATGGTGAACCTGAGGACCAGGATACGAAAACTGAGATGCATTTTAAATCATTTCCCAATCACACGGTGGACGATACTCTGGGTTTCCCATGCATGTTTTAGCTGGAGGAAGAATCCCTTGAACCTGCAGAGTTGGGACCCATGGAATGGGTACCATGCAGTATGACTTCATAGGGTCTGCATTTGCTCACCAAAACTCACCAATGCTATCAGCCTGAAGTGTCCAGCCTTATGTCTCAACCAGCTCTGGGTGTAGATGTGGTCAATCCCGGTTGCATCACATGCCCTGAATGAATTATTTAAGAATTGCTCTCTATTTCACTGTTTTGTGTTTTCTTTTCGAAATTTATTTTGATAATGGGATTTATCGGATTTTCACTGCTGCGTTTGGGCCGCTGTACACACGCTTGATTCTCTTATGGGGACATATATATCGATGGCTTTTAAGATTCTTCCTAGTCAGGTATATTCCTAGGCGTTAAATATGTGGTGTTGGGTCCATTTCGTTGAGCATGGAGTAGGTCTTGTCTATTACATATTTGGCTTATGGAAAGTTATCTGTGCTAATTTCAGTCTCTGGTTTTATGCAGCACGCCAAGGCACCTTTCCCCATAAGCAAGCACTAGTTGGTTTTCTAAATTTGAGACCCTGTTCTGTTTTGTAATTCAGTTCATGTTTAGTCAAGTTTAAATTCCGTGTATTAGTGATATCTTATGATGTTTATTTTTCTGTGTGACGTAGTTCACGTAGAATCACCGTACCTGCATCCACTCACTATGCCGCTACGGGCCTGATGACACAGATTTCATTGCTGAGTGATATTGCATTGTACGTACGTGCCACAACTTCTTTATCCATTTTTTGCTTTCTGGGATATTTACCTGATACTGTAGACGAGCTCCTTGTGAACACAGCCGTCCCAAATATTGGGGTGGCTGTCTGTTTTTGATTTTAATTACTGTAAGCTATAGGACCATAAGTGGAAGTGCCATAGGCTGTGTTGCTTTGTTTCTTATGTGTTTCAGGAAATACCATACACTTCTCCAGGGTGGCTGCTGGCAATTTACATCCTGCCAATCAGCATAACAAGGCTCCCTGTTCTCCATATCCTGTCGTACCTTTCTGGATTTTACACTTTTTTCAGATGGCCCTTTTGCCCGGGGGGCAGTCAGACTTCATTGTAGTGCAGATTTCCTTTACAGGCTTGCTTGGTTGGCCAAAAAGTGCGTATGCGTTTTTTCCTGTTTATACTCAGGAAAAAACGCATACGCCCTTTTTGCCAAGTGCATCATTGTCGACGTTCTGCCTCATTTCCTATGCTTTCAGGGCAATTCCAGTCTACCCCTGCAATCGTTTTCCTGAAATTCTGCCCCGATTTCAAGTCTCCTTCACAGGCTTACTTCAATATATATTTGGAGGATATCTGTCATTTATAACTGTGCAGGTTTGTGAATTACAGTGCCCCTGAACTCCTTTCTTCAACTCGCTTTCTTGTGAGCTGGACACAAAACCGCAGGATTGCTTCAGGCCCTAATCTGTTTCCAGCAGGGCACACTGAGCCTTTGTTTAATTCCACTTCCTGGTGGGCAATGAGCGTTACATTTGCCCGTGCAGACACCTACAGCTAGTCTCTCATTGGTTCTCCCTATTCCTGTTCATCTTGCACAGAAATTGCAAGCTGTGCCAAAGAGGAGGTTAAAGGCACTGACTCTCCAAGCGGGGAGAGTGTTAGTAAAGCATCTGGAATGGTGAACCCGAGGACCAGGATACGAAAACTGAGATACTTTTTAAATCAATTCCCAATCACACGGTGGACGATACTCTGGGTTTCCCATGCATGTTTTAGCTGGAGGAAGAATCCCTTGAACATGGAGAGTTGGGACCCATGGAATGGGTACCATGCAGTATGACTTCAAAGGGTCTGCATTTGCTCACCGAAACTCACCAATGCTATCAGCCTGAAGTGTCCAGCCTTATGTCTCAACCAGCTCTGGGTGTAGATGTGGTCAATCCCGGTTGCATCACATGCCCTGAGTGAATTATTTAAGAATTGCTCTCTATTTCACTGTCTTTGTGTTTTGTTTTCGAAATTTATTTTGATAATGGGATTTATCGGATTTTCACTGCTGCGTTTCGGCCGCTGTACACACGCTTGATTCTCTTACGGAGACATATATATCCATGGGTTTTAAGATTCTTCCTAGTCAGGTATATTCCTAGGCGTTGAATATGTGGTGTTGGGTCCATTTCGTTGAGCAAGGAGTAGGTATTGTCTATTACATATTTGGCTTATGGAAAGTTATCTGTGCTAATTTCAGTCTCTGGGTTTATGCAGCACCCCAAGGCACCTTTCCCCATAAGCAAGCACTAGGTGGTTTTCTAAATTTGAGACCCTGTTCTGTTTTGTAATTCAGTTCATGTGTAGTCAAGTTTACTTTCCGTGTATTAGTGATATCTTATGATGTTTCTTTTTCTGTGTGACGTAGTTCACGTAGAATCACCGTACCTGCATCCACTCACTATGCCGCTACGGGCCTGATGACACAGATTTCATTGCTGAGTGATATTGCATTGTACATACGTGCCACAACTTCTTTATCCATTTTTTGCTTTCTGAGATATTTACCTGATACTGTAGACGAGCTTCATGTGAACACAGCCGTCCCAAATATTGGGGTGGCTGTCTGTTTTTGATTTTAATTTCCGTAAGCTATAGGACCATAAGTGGAAGTGCCATAGGCTGTGTTGCTTTGTTTCTTACGTGTTTCAGGAAACACCATACACTTCTCCAGGGTGGCTGCTGGCAATTTACATCCTGCCAATCAGCATAACAAGGCTCCCTGTTCTCCATATCCTGTCCTACCCTTCTGGATTTTACACTTTTTTCAGATGGCCCTTTTGCCCGGGGGGCAGTGAGACTTCATTGTAGTGCAGATTTCCTTTACAGGCTTGCTTGGTTGGCCAAAAAGGTCGTATGCCTTTTTTCCTGAATATATTCATGGAAAAACGCATACGCCCTTTTTGGCCAAGTGCATCATTGTCGACGTTCTGCCTCTTTTCCTATGCTTTCAGGGCAATTCCAGTCTACCCCCTGCAATCGTTTTCCTGAAATACTGCCCCGCTTTCAAGTCCCCTTCGCAGGCTTACTTCAATATATTTTTGGAGGATAGCTGTCATTTATAACTCTGCAGGTTTGTGAATTACAGTGCCCCTGAGCTCCTTTTTTCAACTCGCTTTCTTGTGAGCTGGGCACAAAACCGCAGGATTGCTTCAGGCCTTAATCTGTTTCTGGCAGGGCATGCTGAGCCTTTGGTTAATTCCTCTTCCTGGTGGGAAATGAGCGTTACATTTGCCCGTGCAGACACCTACAGCTAGTCTCTCATTGGTTCTCCCTATTCCTGTTCGTCTTGCACAGAAATTGCAAGCTGTGCCAAAGAGGAGGTTAAAGGCACTGACTCTCCAAGCGGGGAGAGTGTTAGTAAAGCATCTGGAATGGTGAACCCGAGGACCAGGATACGAAATCTGAGATGCATTTTAAATCGTTTCCCAATCACACGGTGGACCATACTGTGGGTTTCCCATGCATGTTTTAGCTGGAGGAAGAATCCCTTGAACCTGAAGAGTTGGGACCCATGGAATGTGTACCATGCAGTATGACTTCAAAGGGTCTGCATTTGCTCACCGAAACTCACCAATGCTATCAGCCTGAAGTGTCCAGCCTTATGTCTAAACCAGCTCTGGGTGTAGATGTGGTCAATCCCGGTTGCATCACATGCCCTGAGTGAATTATTTAAGAATTGCTCTCTATTTCACTGTCTTTGTGTTTTGTTTTCGAAATTTATTTTGATAATGGGATTTATCAGATTTTCACTGCTGCGTTTCGGCCGCTGTACACACGCTTGATTCTCTTACGGAGACATTTATATCCATGTGTTTTAAGATTCTTCCTAGTCAGGTATATTCCTAGCCATTGAATATGTGGTGTTGAGTCCATTTCGTTGAGCAAGGAGTAGGTCTTGTCTGTTACATATTTGGCTTATGGAATGTTATCTGTGTTAATTTCAGTCTCTGATTTTATGCAACACCCCAAGGCACCTTTCCCCATAAGCAAGCACTAGTTGGTTTTCTAAATTTGAGACCCTGTTCTGTTTTGTAATTCAGTTCATGTGTAGTCAAGTTTACATTCCGTGTATTAGTGATATCTTATGATGTTTCTTTTTCTGTGTGACGTAGTTCACGTAGAATCACCGTACCTGCATCCACTCACTATGCCGCTACGGGCCTGATGACACAGATTTCATTGCTGAGTGATATTGCATTCTACGTACGTGCCACAACTTCTTTATCCATTTTTTGCTTTCTGGGATATTTACCTGGTACTGTAGACGAGCTTCTTGTGAACACAGCCGTCCCAAATATTGGGGTGGCTGTCTGTTTTTGATTTTAACTTCCGTAAGCTATAGGACCATAAGTGGAAGTGCCATAGGCTGTGTTGCTTTGTTTCTTACGTGTTTCAGGAAACACCATACACTTCTCCAGGGTTGCTGCTGGCAATTTACATCCTGCCAATAAGCATAACAAGGCTCCCTGTTCTCCATATCCTGTCCTACCTTTCTGGATTTTACACTTTTTTCAGATGGCCCTTTTGCCCGGGGGGCAGTGAGACTTCATTGTAGTGCAGATTTCCTTTACAGGCTTGCTTGGTTGGCCAAAAAGTTCCTATGCGTTTTTTCCTGAATATATTCAGGAAAAAACGCATACGCCCTTTTTGGCCAAGTGCATCTTTGTCGACGTTGTGCTTCTTTTCCTATGCTTTCAGGGCAATTCCAGTCTACCCCCTGCAATCGTTTTCCTGAAATTCTGCCCCGCTTTCAAGTCCCCTTCGCAGGCTTACTTAAATATATTTTTGGAGGATAGCTGTCAATTATAACTCTGCAGGTTTGTGAATTACAGTGCCCCTGAGCTCCTTTCTTCAACTCGCTTTCTTGTGAGCTGGGCACAAAACAGCAGGATTGCTTCAGGCCTTAATCTATTTCCAGCAGGGCACACTGAGCCTTTGTTTAATTCCTCTTCCTGGTGGGAAATGAGCGTTACATTTGCCCGTGCAGACACCTACAGCTAGTCTCTCATTGGTTCTCCCTATTCCTGTTCATCTTGCACAGAAATTGCAAGCTGTGCCAAAGAGGAGGTTAAAGGCATTGACTCTCCAAGCGGGGAGAGTGTTAGTAAAGCATCTGGAATGGTGAACCCGAGGACCAGGATATGAAAACTGAGATGCATTTTAAATCGTTTCCCAATCACACGGTGGACGATACTCTGGGTTTCCCATGCATGTTTTAGCTGGAGGAAGAATCCCTTGAACCTCGAGAGTTGGGACCCATGGAATGAGTACCATGCAGTATGACTTCAAAGGGTTTGCATTTGCTCACCGAAACTCACCAATGCTATCAGCCTGAAGTGTCCAGCCTTATGTCTCAACCAGCTCTGGGTGTAGATGTGTTAAATCCCGGTTGCATCACATGCCCTGAGTGAATTATTTAAGAATTGCTCTCTATTTCACTGTCTTTGTGTTTTGTTTTCGAAATTTATTTTGATAATGGGATTTATCGGATTTTCACTGCTGCGTTTCGGCCGCTGTACACACGCTTGATTCTCTTACGGAGACATATATATCCATGGGTTTTAAGATTCTTCCTAGTCAGGTATATTCCTAGCCATTGAATATGTGGTGTTGAGTCCATTTCGTTGAGCAAGGAGTAGGTCTTGTCTGTTACATATTTGGCTTATGGAATGTTATCTGTGCTAATTTCAGTCTCTGATTTTATGCAGCACCGCAAGGCACCTTTCCCCATAAGCAAGCACTAGTTGGTTTTCTAAATTTGAGACCCTGTTCTGTTTTGTAATTCAGTTCATGTGTAGTCAAGTTTACATTCCGTGTATTAGTGATATCTTATGATGTTTCTTTTTCTGTGTGACGTAGTTCACGTAGAATCACCGTACCTGCATCCACTCACTATGCCGCTACGGGCCTGATGACACAGATTTCATTGCTGAGTGATATTGCATTCCACGTACGTGCCACAACTTCTTTATCCATTTTTTGTTTTCTGGGATATTTACCTGGTACTTTAGACGAGCTTCTTGGGAACACAGCCGTCCCAAACTTTGGGGTGGCTCTCTGTTTTTGATTTTAATTTCCCTAAGCAATAGGACCATAAGTACAATTGCCATAGGCTGTGTTGCTTTATTTCTTACGTGTTTCAGGAAACACCATACACTTCTCCAGGGTGGCTGTTCACAATTTATATCCTGTCAATCAGCATAACAAGTCTCCCTGTTCTACATATCCTGTCCTACCTTTCTAGATTTTACACTTTTTTCAGATGGCCCTTTTGCCTCGGGGGGCAGTGAGATTTCATTGTAGTGCAGATTTCCTTTACAGGCTTGCTTGGTTGGCCAAAAAGGGCATATGCGTTTTTTCCTGAATATATTCAGGAAAACACGCATACGCCCTTTTTGGCCAAGTGCATCATTGTCGACGTTGTGCCTCTTTTCCTATGATTTCAGGGCAATTCCAGTCTACCCCCTGCAATCGTTTTCCTGAAATTCGGCCCCGCTTTCAAGTCCCCTTCGCAGGCTTACTTCAATATATTTTTGGAGGATAGCTGTCATTTATAACTCTGCAGGTTTGTGAATTACAGTGCCCCTGAGCTCCTTTCTTCAACTCGCTTTCTTGTGAGCTGGGCACAAAACCGCAGGATTGCTTCAGGCCCTAATCTGTTTCCAGCAGGGCACACAGGGCCTTTGTTTAATTCCTCTTCCTGGTGGGCAATGAGCGTTACATTTGCCCGTGCAGACACCTACAGCTAGTCTCTCATTGGTTCTCCCTATTCCTGTTCATCTTGCACAGAAATTGCAAGCTGTGCCAAACAGGAGGTTAAAGGCACTGACTCTCCAAGCGGGGAGAGTGTTAGTAAAGCATCTGGAATGGTGAACACGAGGACCAGGATACGAAATCTGAGATGCATTTTAAATCGTTTCCCAATCACACGGTGGACCATACTGTGGGTTTCCCATGCATGTTTTAGCTGAAGTAAGAATCCCTTGAACCTGAAGAGTTGGGACCCATGGAATGGGTACCATGCAGTATGACTTCAAAGGGTCTGCATTTGCTCACTGAAACTCACCAATGCTATCTGCCTGAAGTGTCCAGCCTTATGTCTCAACCAGCTCTGGGTGTAGATGTGGTCAATCCCGGTTGCATCACATGCCCTGAGTGAATTATTTAAGAATTGCTCTCTATTTCACTGTCTTTGTGTTTTGTTTTCGAAATTTATTTTGATAATGGGATTTATCAGATTTTCACTGCTGCGTTTCGGCCGCTGTACACACGCTTGATTCTCTTACGGAGACATATATATCCATGGGTTTTAAGATTCTTCCTAGTCAGGTATATTCCTAGGCGTTGAGTATGTGGTGTTGAGTCCATTTCGTTCAGCAAGGAGTAGGTCTTGTCTGTTACATATTTGGCTTATGGAATGTTATCTGTGCTAATTTCAGTCTCTGGTTTTATGCAGCACCCCAAGGCACATTTCCCCATAAGCAAGCACTAGTTGGTTTTCTAAATTTGAGATTTCATTGTAGTGCAGATTTCCTTTACAGGCTTGCTTGGTTGGCCAAAAAGGGCATATGCGTTTTTTCCTGAATATATTCAGGAAAACAGTTTGTACTGGTTTGTAATTCAGTTCTGGTTTGTAATTCAGTTCATGTGTAGTCAAGTTTACATTCCGTGTATTAGTGATATCTTATGATGTTTCTTTTTCTGTGTGACGTAGTTCACGTAGAATCACCGTACCTGCATCCACTCACTATGCCGCTACGGGCCTGATGACACAGATTTCATTGCTGAGTGATATTGCATTGTACGTACGTGCCACAACTTCTTTATCCATTTTTTGCTTTCTGGGATATTTACCTGATACTGTAGACGAGCTTCTTTTGAACACAGCCGTCCCAAATATTGGGGTGGCTGTCTGTTTTTGATTTTAATTTCCGTAAGCTATAGGACCATAAGTGGAAGTGCCATAGGCTGTGTTGCTTTGTTTCTTACGTGTTTCAGGAAACACCATACACTTTTCCAGGGTGGCTGCTGGCAATTTACATCCTGCCAATCAGCAAAACAAGGCTCCCTGTTCTCCATATCCTGTCCTACCTTTCTGGATTTTACACTTTTTTCATATGGCCCTTTTGCCCGGGGGGCAGTGAGACTTCATTGTAGTGCAGATTTCCTTTACAGGCTTGCTTGGTTGGCCAAAAAGGGCGTATGCGTTTTTTCCTGAATATATTCAGGAAAAAACGCATACACCCTTTTTGGCCAAGTGCATCATTTTCGACGTTCTGCCTCTTTTCCTATGGTTTCAGGGCAATTCCAGTCTACCCCCTGCAATCGTTTTCCTGAAATTCTGCCCCACTTTCAAGTCCCCTTCACAGGCTTACTTCAATATATTTTTGGAAGATAGCTGTCATTTATAACTCTGCAGGTTTATGAATATCAGTGCCCCTGAGCTCCTTTCTTCAACTCGCTTTCTTGTGAGCTGGGCACAAAACCGCAGGATTGCTTCAGGCCCTAATCTGTTTCCGGCAGGGCATGCTGAGCCTTTGGTTAATTCCTATTCCTGGTGGGAAATGAGCGTTACATTTGCCCGTGCACACACCTACAGCTAGTCTCTCATTGGTTCTCCCTATTCCTGTACATCTTGCACAGAAATTGCAAGCTCTGCCAAACAGTATGTTAAAGGCACTGACTCTCCAAGCAGGGAGAGTGTTAGTAAAGCATCTGGAATGGTGAACCCGAGGACCAGGATACGAAAACTGAGATGCATTTAAATCGTTTCCCAATCACACGGTGGACCATACAGTGGGTTGCCCATGCATGTTTTAGCTGGAGGAAGAATCCCTTGAACCTGAAGAGTTGGGACCTATGGAATAGGTACCATGCAGTATGACTTCAAAGGGTCTGCATTTGCTCATCGAAACTCACCAATGCTATCAGCCTGAAGTGTCCAGCCTTATGTCTCAACCAGCTCTGGGTGTAGATGTTGTCAATCCCGGTTGCATCACATACCCTGAGTGAATTATTTAAGAATTGCTCTCTATTTCACTGTCTTTGTGTTTTGTTTTCGAAATTTATTTTGATAATGGGATTTATTGGATTTTCACTGCTACCTTTCGGCCGCTGTACACACGCTTGATTCTCTTACGGAGACATATATATCCATGGGTTTTAAGATTCTTCCTAATCAGGTATATTCCTAGGCGTTGAATATGTGGTGTTGAGTGCATTTCGTTGAGCAAGGAGTAGGTCTTGTCTATTACATATTTGGCTTATGGAATGTTATCTGTGCTAATTTCAGTCTCTGGTTTTATTCAGAACCCCAAGGCACCTTTCCCCATACGCAAGCACTAGTTGGTTTTCTAAATTTGAGACCCTGTTCTGTTTTGTAATTCAGTTCATGTGTAGTCAAGTTTACATTCCGTGTATTAGTGATATCTTATGATGTTTCTTTTTCTGTGTGACGTAGTTCACGTAGAATCACCGTACCTGCATCCACTCACTATGCTGCTACGGGCCTGATGACACAGATTTCATTGCTGAGTGATACTGCATTGCACGTACGTGCCACAACTTCTTTATCCATTTTTTGCTTTCTGGGATATTTACCTGGTACTGTAGACGAACTTCTTGGGAACACAGCCGTCCCAAACTTTGGGGTGGCTCTCTGTTTTTGATTTTAATTTCCCTTAGGAATAGGACCATAAGTGCAATTGCCGTAGGCTGTGTTGCTTTATTTCTTACATGTTTCAGGAAACAACATACACTTCTCCAGGGTGGCTGTTGGCAATTTACATCCTGCCAATCAGCATAACAAGGCTCCCTGTGCTCCATATCCTGTCCTACCTTTCTGGATTTTACACGTTTTTCAGATGGCCCTTTTGCCCGGGGGGCAGTGAGACTTCATTTTAGTGCAGATTTCCTTTAGAGGCTTGCTTGGTTGGCCAAAAAGGGCATATGCGTTTTTTCCTGAATATATTCAGGAAAAAACGCATACGCCCTTTTTGGCCAAGTGCATCATTGTCGACGTTGTGCCTCTTTTCCTATGATTTCAGGGCAATTCCAGTCTACCCCCTGCAATCGTTTTCCTGAAAATCTGCCCCGTTTTCAAGTCCCCTTCGCAGGCTTACTTCAATATATTTTTGGAGGATAGCTGTCAATTATAACTCTGCAGGTTTGTGAATTACAGTGCCCCTGAGCTCCTTTCTTCAACTCGCTTTCTTGTGAGCTGGGCACAAAACCGCAGGATTGCTTCAGGCCCTAATCTGTTTCCAGCAGGGCACACAGGGCCTTTGTTTAATTCCTCTTCCTGGTGGGCAATGAGCGTTACATTTGCCCGTGCAGACACCTACAGCTAGTCTCTCATTGGTTCTCCCTATTCCTGTTCATCTTGCACAGAAATTGCAAGCTGTGCCAAACAGGAGGTTAAAGGCACTGACTCTCCAAGCGGGGAGAGTGTTAGTAAAGCATCTGGAATGGTGAACCCGAGGACCAGGATACGAAATCTGAGATGCATTTTAAATCGTTTCCCAATCACACGGTGGACCATACTGTGGGTTTCCCATGCATGTTTTAGCTGGAGGAAGAATCCCTTGAACCTGAAGAGTTGGGACCCATGGAATAGGTACCATGCAGTATGCCTTCAAAGGGTCTGCATTTGCTCACCGAAACTCACCAATGCTATCAGCCTGAAGTGTCCAGCCTTATGTCTCAACCAGCTCTGGGTATAGATGTGGTCAATCCCGGTTGCATCACATGCCCTGAGTGAATTATTTAAGAATTGCTCTCTATTTCACTGTCTTTGTGTTTTGTTTTCGAAATTTATTTTGATAATGGGATTTATCGGATTTTCACTGCTGCGTTTCGGCCGCTGTACACACGCTTGATTCTCTTACGGAGACATATATATCCATGGGTTTTAAGATTCTTCCTAGTCAGGTATATTCCTAGCCATTGAATATGTGGTGTTGAGTCCATTTCGTTGAGCAAGGAGTAGGTCTTGTCTGTTACATATTTGGCTTATGGAATGTTATCTGTGCTAATTTCAGTCTCTGATTTTATGCAGCACCGCAAGGCACCTTTCCCCATAAGCAAGCACTAGTTGGTTTTCTAAATTTGAGACCGTGTTCTGTTTTGTAATTCAGTTCATGTGTAGTCAAGTTTACATTCCGTGTATTAGTGATATCTTATGATGTTTCTTTTTCTGTGTGACGTAGTTCACGTAGAATCACCGTACCTGCATCCACTCACTATGCCGCTACGGGCCTGATGACACAGATTTCATTGCTGAGTGATATTGCATTGTACGTACGTGCCGCAACTTCTTTATCCATTTTTTGCTTTCTGGGATATTTACCTGATACTGTAGACGAGCTTCTTGTGAACACAGCCGTCCCAAATATTGGGGTGGCTGTCTGTTTTTGATTTTAATTTCCGTAAGCTATAAGACCATAAGTGGAAGTGCCATAGGCTGTGTTGCTTTGTTTCTTACGTGTTTCAGGAAACACCATACACTTCTCCAGGGTGGCTGCTGGCAATTTACATCCTGCCAATCAGCATAACAAGGCTCCCTGTTCTCCATATCCTGTCCTACCTTTCTGGATTTTACACTTTTTTCAGAAGACCCTTTTGCCCATGGGGGGGCAGTGAGATTTCATGGTAGTGCAGATTTCCTTTACAGGCTTGCTTGGTTGGCCAAAAAGGGCGTATGCGATTTTTCCTGAATATATTCAGGAAAAAACGCATACGCCCTTTTTGGCCAAGTGCATCATTGTCGACGTTGTGCCTCTTTTCCTATGCTTTCAGGGCAATTCCAGTCTACCCCCTGCAATCGTTTTCCTGAAATTCTGCCCCGCTTTCAAGTCCCCTTCGCAGGCTTACTTCAATATATTTTTGGAGGATAGCTGTCATTTATAACTCTGCAGGTTTGTGAATTACAGTGCCCCTGAGCTCCTTTCTTCAACTCGCTTTCTTGTGAGCTGGGCACAAAACCGCAGGATTTCTTCAGGCCCTAATCTGTTTCCGGCAGGGCACGCTGAGCCTTTGGTTAATTCCTCTTCCTGGTGTGAAATGAGCGTTACATTTGCCCGTGCAGACACCTACAGCTAGTCTCTCATTGGTTCTCCCTATTCCTGTTCATCTTGCACAGAAATTGCAAGCTGTGCCAAACAGGAGGTTAAAGGCACTGACTCTCCAAGCTGGGAGAGTGTTAGTAAAGCATCTGGAATGGTGAACCCGAGGACCAGGATACGAAAACTGAGATGCATTTTAAATCGTTTCCCAATCACACGGTGGACGATACTCTGGGTTTCCCATGCATGTTTTAGCTGGAGGAAGAATGCCTTGAACCTGGAGAGTTGGGACCCATGGAATGGGTACCATGCAGTATGACTTCAAAGGGTCTGCATTTGCTCACCGAAACTCACCAATGCTATCAGCCTGAAGTGTCCAGCCTTACGTCTCAACCAGCTCTGGGTGTAGTTGTGGTAAATCCCGGTTGCATCACATGCCCTGAGTGAATTATTTAAGAATTGCTCTCTATTTCGCTGTCTTTGTGTTTTGTTTTTGAAATTTATTTTAATAATGGGATTTATCGGATTTTCACTGCTTCGTTTATGCCGCTGTACACGCGCTTGATTCTCTTACGGAGACATATAAGTCCATGGGTTTTAAGATTCTTACTAATCCGGTATATTCTTAGGCATTGAATATGGCGTGTTGTGTCCATTTCGTTGAGCAAGGAGTAGGTCTTGACTATTACATATTTGGCTTATGGAATGGTATCTGTGCTAATTTCAATCTCTGGTTTTATGCAGCACCCCAACTCACCTTTCCCCTTAAGGAAGCATAAGTTGGTTTTCTTAATTTGAAACCCTCTTCTCTTTTGTAATTCAGTTCATGTGTAGCCATGTTAACATTCCATGTATTAGTGATATCTTATGTCTTTTTCTTTTTGAATTATGTGACTTCGAATGATCACACGTAACTCCTCTGGAGTTGTTATAACTGGCCGTATTTCATTGATTTCCAGGCTGAGTAATATTCCACTCTACATAAGCACCACATCTCTGTCCGTTTTTTCTCTGCAGATACATTTAAGTTATATCCTAGTCGAGGATCTTTTAAACAGAGAGGTGGTAAACATTGGGGTGCCTGTGTCCTCTCGATTTTTGTTTTTCCCAAGATATACGTCCATGAGTGCAAGTGCCCTGTGCTCGGTAGCTCATTTTTTAGATGCTTTAGTAAACACAATAGACTTATCCAGAGTGACCGTTGGCAATATACATTTCCACTATAAGACTCACAGGGCTCCCTTTTCTCCTTGCCCTGTCCTGCATTCCTGGTGTTTACACTTTATGAGGACGGCTCTTCTGACTGATGCAAAGTGATATGTTTTGTAGTATTGATTTCCAGTGCCCACCTGTTTGGTTGGCTAAAAAAGTGTATGCCCTTTTCTTGAATATATACAGAAAAAGACGCATACACCCTTTTTGGCCAACTGCAATGTTGGCAATGTTCAGCCCCTTTTCTTGTGCTTAATGGCGAGTCCTTTCTACCTCTTCCAATCCCTTTCCTGCCATTCTCCGTTGCTTACAAGTCCTTTTCTCTGACTTTCCTCAAGACATTTTTCAGTGATAGATATTTTCAATTCTGCAGTTTCGTGAATTTTAGTGCCCCTGAGTTCCATTTTCCAACTTGTGTTTATGGGAACTGGCCACAAAGCATCAGGATTCCTCAAGCCCTATTCTGTTTCCATGGGCAACCCTAGCCTTTGGTCAATTCGTCTTCCTGATTGGAAATTAGAGTGGCATGTGCCTGTCCGAACACCTAGGACTTGTCTCTCATTGTTCCTCCTCCTTCTGCTTCATCCTCTGGACAAATTCCAAACTGTATGCAACAGGATGTTGACAGTGCTGACATCTCCAAGTGGGGAGACTGTTAGTAAAGACGCTGGAGTGGTGAACCCTAGCACCAAGAGATGAGGAGATGAGATGCCTTTTCCAAACTTTTCCCGATCAGACGGTATACCATCCTCTGGGTGTGACAGGAATGTTTTAGGTGTAGGAAGGGTCCCATTCATGTGAGGAGAACACCAGGGGATTTTCAATATCAGTGTCTCTCCGCAACCCAAACTGGGGAATTTTTTAAGCTACGGCTACACATATGTTCATTAAGGGCCTTGGGAAGTAGGCAGAGTCCAAACTTTAGATGATTGAAGTCTTCAGGGTCAGAAGCACTCACCACTGTCTTCCCTTAGATTCCATTTTTACTGTCATTGATGGATGATGTCAATAAAAATATCTATTCTTTTTCAGATCATTTCCCCTTATAGGTTATTGCAAAATATTGAGTGTAGTTCCCTGTGCTATACAGTAGTTCCTTGCTGATGATTTCATACATAGCAGTGTGTATGTGTTAATCCCAAACTGTTAATTTATCCCTCCTCCTACCATTTCCCTTTGGTAATAATAAATTATAAGATTTTATGCTTCTCAGAAATGGGGGAGCTGAAAGAGAGGTATCATTTTCAATGCAAAAGCATTTAAAACAAGATTGAAGCTTTAACCAAGATTATTAGATGTACATCCTTGGAAAGAAATCACTTTGTTTCTCTAATATTGACCTGACAAAGAAGACAAACCTTTTCACTGAACTTGCTTATAAGAAAGTGATGGAAATATCAAATGGAAGTGTTAGAAACATCTTATTTTACCCGAGCCTTATACACTGTTCTATGTTAATTACAGTTTGGCTCACACATCTGTTCATTGAAGTTACAATGTTCTCAATTTCTGTTACTGATCCTCCAGAGTGGACGCCAACAAGTGTCCCCCTGCCCAGTGTCATTGGAGCCAATAGATCGAGACTGAGTTTGGTTCAAAAGCAAAGGAAACTTTATATTTTGATCAGAGAATGGAGAGGTGCTACCCTGTGGGCTGTGGGCTGGGCTGCTGTGTAGAGATCCTGTCAGAGTCACTGGGAGGGAGGGGGCTGAGCTCTCGAGGACCTGGTTGGCTGCAGCTCAGGCTCTATGTCACGGAGTCTGAACTGGGCCCCAGGAGCTGAAGTGTCATCGAGCCATTCTGCTCTAGGAAATCTGGTCTGAAGTGCCGGGTGTGGAACCTCTGTATGCGGGACACTAGGAGCACCTGAAATTAGACAAAGCACAAAGGATAAAAATAGTTAGACTTTATTTTATTGCCCAGATTCTATTTTTATCTCCCAGGCATTTTTAAGGGGCTTTGCCTGGGACAAACTTCTCTTCTGCCTTTTGTCCCTTTCCTCATTCTTGGAGTGCTGCGGGTGCAGACCCTTCTTCTGTAACTGCTGAGTGCTGAGTTAGGAGGCTTCATACCCGTGGGCGAGGGTCAGAACTTCTCCCCAGCAGCCTCCAGGTGACGTTGATTGTCCCCAGGCCTCCTGCCTCCCTGCTCGTCCACCTGAGCAACAGTATTGGAAGTGTTATAGATTCTAATGACCTTTAAGGGTCCAGAAAGGAGATGTGCAGTGGCGCTGTGAGGTCCAGTTTCACTCCGCCCCACATTTGTTCGGCCACCTTAGGCTGACCGTTTCTGCCAGCCTAGATGCTCTGACTGACCGTTTCTGCCAGCCTAGATGCTCTGACCAACAGTCTGCGCTTTCTTCCATTAGGCCCCTGAATTAACGTAAAAACAGCACCAGGTGTCAGGATCCTGCCCGCTCAGCTCCCAGAGAGTCCAGGGTCAGTGGTGATGAAGGATCATGATGGTCACTGAGTCAAGAGCCTTTGGAAGTAAACAGGAGTCCAGCCGGTCTTATTGGCCACCATCATCAGGGTGTCTGTAGGCTTTTCTATGGTGACAGCATGATATACGGTTCCCCCGCCAAGATTATTAGCTCCCCTCTGGGTACAGTAAGTACTGCAAGCAGTAGTCTACTCTTTTGGGACACACTCTTGTTGTTTTATGAGAGAAACTCCAGGTCAAGTGATGGTCACACGGGTCGTCATGGTGCCCCGTTGCCCCCGGTTATCTCTCTGGAGGTTGGAGTTGGAGGGCCTGCTCAATCGAGGTCAGTGTGCCCACGGAGCAAACCCTGCAACTTCAGGGCATGGTTGGGGGTTAGGATCACCACGTGGGGTCCGTTTCCCTTAGAAGGGAGGTGGCCTTTTGGGCTGCTGATTTCCAGGTTTTCAGATACCACCAGTATCTTGGCCAGATGTGGCGGTGGGCCAAGCCCCTTGGTGACCATAGTTTATCCTACCTGGATGGCATTCTTGCATTGTTCCATTTCAAGTGGTCCCAGTTTTTGCACTAATACTCCAATGGCGATTCACCTTTCACCAGGAATGTAAAGGTCAAAGGGTTTAGCTAAATTAGGGAGTTCCAGGGCAAGGGTCTGAATTGACTGCTCTTTCCATTCTTGAAAGGCCACTTCTGGATTCTATTCAAAAGGATCATCATCTTTTCCTTTCAGTGTTTCATATAGAGGCCCAGCTAGTAGACTGTAGTTAGGGATCCAGAGGCAGGAAACCCTGGCTTCCCCAGGAACCCCTAAGCTGTCTTCTAGTTTCAGAAAGGGGTAAGGCTGTAAATTGTTTCTTCCCTTTCCTGGGATGGGCTTCTCCGACCTTCTGTGAGAATGAAGCCCAGGCAGGTCACCGTAGTCTGTGATACTTGAGCTTTTTCGTGGACAACTTCTATGCTTTATTGGCTTGGTAGTTCTGAGGCCTCCTTAGTAGGGCTGGCGATCAGAATGTCGTCTGAATATTGAAGGAGTGTTTCCTTTTCCAGAGGTAGAACTTTTAGGTCTTTAGCTGAGCTTTCCCCAAAGATGGTGTGGGAATTTTTGAACCCTTGGGGCAAGACAGCCTGGAAGTATTGTTTTAGTTGTATGTTGAGTCCTGTCACTCACAAGCCAAAATTTCTTGTGACTCTGGGACTAATGGAATACAAAAGAAGGCATCAGTGAAGACTAATACAGAATACCAAGTCCTGGTGGTTGGTAGAATGACCAGCAGGGTGTAGGATTTAGGAACTACTGGAGGTATATCCTCAGTGGCTTCACTGACTGTCCTGACATCCTTTACCAGGACTCCAGCAGCCCATGGGGCTCTCGAGGTCAGGCCAATCCCAGGATATGGAGCTCACCTGGGCAGGTACCCTACCCCCACCCCAGCCCACGGGGCTCTTGTGTTCAGACCCCTCCCAGGATATGGGATTCCCTGGGCAGGTCCTCTGCAGTCCATGGGGCTCCCGTGGTCAGGCCCCTCCCAGGATACAGAGCTACCCTTGCAGGTACCTTGGCAGGGCTGGGCACACAGGAACCGTGCACATAGCTCTCATTGCAGAGCACTCCCAGCTCACCTGTCGCTCAGATCTGACACAGAGCACCTCAGAGCAGGACTTGAACTAACAAACAGCAGCTCTGACAGGTCTGTGACCCTGGGCATCACTCTGTGCGGCCTCCTCCACCTGGTCTTCCAGAGACTTCCACTGCACCCGGGGCACCAGGCCTCTGTCTCCAACCACCACCCACCCCTCCTCTCCCTGACTCCTGGGTTCCTCTCATTAGGAGAGGGTTTTCTTGAAGTTGTCTCCCACTCATGGGCCAGATAATATAATTAGAAAACAAGCCAGAGCTGCAGCCCCTTGTGTATCCTGACTCTCAGGAGCCCACACCTGTTCCTTGGACCTGGCCAATTCAGCAAGTTCCATTTTCAGCAACTGTGAGCCCCTGAGGGGTGATTATTGGCTGGCTTGGGAAGCCTGACAGTGCCGGCCAGCCCTCCCCAGGTGTGCCTGGGTTGAGATCAATATAAACACCGCTCCAGGCAGCAAGAGCCCCTGCAGCTGTGCCTGACGCCATTTTCTCTGCCCTGTCAGCAGTCTCGGGGCTGGGCTGGTGGGAGGGAGTGAGAGGCCACGGCTTTGTGGGTGTCCCAGTGTGAGTGGGGCTCTGCTGGACTTTCTGCAGCAGTTGCCAAGATGCTACCTGCTAAAGAAGAGGATGTGTCACCCACACCTGCCGCTGGAATTTCTCCCTGGGCACAGGTGAGGAAGGAAGAAAGCAGTGGGGGCCGGGACAGCAGGGGTATCTCAGGCAGGGAAATGGAGAGCTTCCAGAAGAGCACCCAGGGCCAGGACCATCCTGGCTGGCCTGCAGGCACCAAGTCAGCTGGCATGCTGTCCCGCATGTGGCTCCATGGCCCTTCCTCTAGGTTTTCAAGTCCTTGTACATATTCAGGTGTTTAGCCTTGGAAGGGTGGGAACATTTCAGCAGCAGCTGGCCTGGGGCTCGGCCCACGTTTACTCACAGATACCTCGGCACGGTCCCCCAGCTTTGCAGTGAGGACGCTTGTTGCGAGGAGCATGCTGGCTGAATGGGAGATGATTCCCCACCACTGACCAACTTCAGAATTGTTTGCAATTGGAGCAAGTGCCCTGAAACGGTTTTCCTCTGTGTAACTGGTGGGTTCTGTTCTTTTTTATCTTTTTTTCGTTTTTGGTTCAAGGTAGATTTTATTCCTCTTTTGTGTATTTACAGATATAAGCATGGAAATAATTTATTCATATAAATACATGTATGTGAAGGGAAGAATATTTTTTCTGTTTTACTTTTTTTAATTTTATTTTTTTATTTTGAATTTAATTTTATATTTTTATACAGCAGGTTGTTTTTGGTTATCTACTTTATACATATAAATGTATACATACCAATCCCAATATCTCAACTCCTCCCACCACCAACCCAAACAGCTTTCCCCCCTTGTTGTCCATACGTTTGTTGTATACATGTATTGCTCTATTTCTGCCTTGCAAAACGGTTCATCTGTACAATTTTTCTAGGTTCCACATATATGCATTAATATACAAGATTTGTTTTTCTCTTTCTGACTTACTTCACTCTGTATGACAGTCTCTAGATCCATCAACGTCTCTACAAATGTCCCAATTTCATTCCTTTTTATGGCTTAGTAATATTCCATTTTATATATGTACCACATCTTTATGCATTCGTGTGTCTGTGGGCATTTAAGTTGCTTCCATTTCCTGGATAGTGTAAATAGTGATGCAATGAACATTGTGGTGAATGTCTCTTTTTGATTTATGGTTTTGTCTGGGTATATGCCCAGTAGAGGGATTGCTGTATCATATGGTAATTCTATTCTTAGTTTTATAAGAAACTCCATAATGTTCTCCACAGTGACTGTATCAATTTACGTTCCCAACAATAGTGGAAGAGGATTCCTTATCTCCACACCGTTTCCAGCATTTGTTGTTTGTAGATTTTCTGATGATGCCCATTCTAATAGGTGTGAGGTGATACACCATGGATGAGTCTATTTCGTTGAGCAAAGAGTAGGTCTTGTTTATTACGTATTTGGCTTATGGAATGGTATGTGTGCTAATTTCAATCTGTTTTTATACAGCAGCCCAACTCAACTTTCCCCTTAAGCAAGCATAAGGTTTTTATCTAAATGTGAGACTCTGTTCGGTTTTGTAATTCAGTTTATGTGTAGCCAAGTTTACACTCCCTCTATTAGTGATATCTTATGATAATTATCTTTCTTTGTGTGACATATTTCTCTTAGAATCATCATAATTAAATCCACTCAATTTGCTGCTACAGGCCTGATGACATTGATTTCACTGCTGAGTGATATTCCGTTGTACGTAAGTAGCACAACTTCTTTATCCATTTTTTTCTTTCTGGGATATTTAATTTGTACTGGACTCGAGGTTCTTGTAAACACAGCAGCCCTAAATTTTGTGTTGGCTGTGTCTTGTTGATTTTAATTTTCCTAAGCTATAGGGCCAAAAGTGGAAGTGCCCTAGGCTCTGTAGCTTTGTTTTTTAGATGTTTCAGGATACACCATGAACATCTCCAGAGTGTCTGTTGGCAATTTACATCCCGCCCATCAGCATAACACGGCTCCCTGTTCTCCATGGCCTGTCCTGTGTTTCTGGTTTTTACACTTTATTCAGATGGCCTTTTTGACGAATGGGAAATGTGACTTCATTGTAGTGTGGATTTCCATTGCTGGAGTGCTTGGTTGGCCAAAATGTTCATATGCGTTTTTTCCTGAATATATTCAGGAAAAATGTATACGCACTTTTTGTCCATGTGCATCACTGTCAAAGATCTGCCGCTTTTCATATGCTTTAAATGCAATTCCAATCTACCTCTTGAAATATGATTCCTGCAATTCTGCCTCGTTTTCAAGTCCTCTTTGCAGACTTACTTCGATATATTTTTGCCAATAGCTGTCATTTATCTCTGCAGGTTTGTGAATTACAGTGCCCCTGAGCTCCTTTCTTAACTCGCTTCCTTGTAAGCTGGCCACAAAACTGCAGGTTTGCTTCAGGCCATAATCAGGGTCCGGCACGGCACTCTGAGCCTTTGGTTAATTCCTCTTCCTGGTGGGAAATTAGAGTTAAATGTGCCCCTCCAGATACCTGCCTCACTCCCAGCCACATGGTGATGTATGTCCTCAGGTTTGAGGCCATATGTGATGGGTTCCTCATCTTTTGATGATGTGGCCCCACTGGTGTGTGGACACTCCTGCTGGTTCCCATCCCCTTGGTGATGTGGGCCCTCTGGTGAGACTCTGATCCTGGTTGGGTTCCTCACACATCCGTGAGGTGAGCCCTCTTCTCTGAGGTCACTCCTGCCTGGCTGGCACAACCCGCCTTGTTGACTTCGGCACCCTGGTGGCAGTTGGAGCCTGCTGGGAGCCTCCTTCCCGTGGTGATGAGGCCCTCTGGCGTCAGACCCTAATGGCGGGGTTCCCACATTTTCTGATACGTGCTAAGTGGTACGAGGGCACTCCTGCCAGGTTCCCATCCTCATGAGCGTGTGGGCCTTCTGTTCTGAGGTCCTAACGGCTGGGTTGCTCACACTTTCATGATGTGGGCCCTCTGCTGTGAGGTCAATCCTGCCTGGCTGGCGCACGTTGCCTTGACGACGTGGACCCTCTGGTGGCAGTTGGAGCGTGCTGGGGCCTCCTCCACTCAGTGATGAGGGCCTTCTGGTGTCAGGCCCTAAGTGCTGGGCTCCACACATTTTCTGATGTGTGCCCAGTGGTGCGAGTCACTCCTGCCAGGTTCCCATCCCCATGGGCATGTGGGACTTCTGTTCTGTGGTCCCAACTGCTGGGTTGCTCACAGTTTCATGATGTGGGCCCTTTGCTGTGTGTTCACTCTGGCCTGTATCCCATAGTGTCAGTGCTCTGGGCCTCCAGCTTGGAGTTTCCAACTTCTCGATTCCTCACCTTTTTTATTCTATGGGCCCTCGGTTGTGCGTCTCCTCCTGCATGCCTCACTCCCAGCCCCTTCGTGATGTGTGTCCCCTTGTTTGAGGCCACATGTGCTGTGTTCCTCACCTTTCTATAATGTGGCCACACTGGTGTGAGGACACTCTTGCCTGGTTCCCATTCCCTTGGTGATGTTGGCCCCACTGCTGTTAGGACAGTCTTGCCTGGTTCCCATCACCTTGGTGATGTTGGCCCTCTGGTGAGAGTCTGATCCTGGTTAGGTTCCTCACCCTTCTGTGAGGTGGGCCCTCTGCTCTGAGGTCACTCCTGCCTGGCTGGCACACCCCGCCTTGGCAACGTCGGCCATATGGTGGCAGTTGGAGCCTGCTGGGAGCCTCCTCCCCTCAGTGATGAGGGCCCTCTGGCCTCAGGCCCTAACTGCTGGGTTCCCACATTTTCTGATTCGTGCTAAGTGGTGCAAGGACACTCCTGCCAGGTTCCCATCCCCATGGGGATGTGAGTCTTCTGCTCTGAGGTCCCAACGGCTGTGTTGCTCACAGTTTCATGATGAGGGCCCTCTGGTGTGAGTTCACTCCTGCCTAGATCCCATAGCCTCGCTGCTCCTGGCTGCCTGCCGGAGGTTCCAACTGTGGGATTCCTCACCTTTTTTATTCTATGGTCCCTCTGTTTTGAGGATCCTCTGGCCTGCCTCACTCCCAGCCCCTTGGTGATGTGTGTCCTCAGGTTTGAGGCCACGTGTGCTGGGTCCCTCAAATTATGGTGATGTAGCCCCACTGGTGTGAGGACACTCCTGCCTGGTTCCCATTCCCTTGGTGATGTTGGCCCTCTGGTGACAGTCTGATCCTTGTTGGGTTCCTCACACTTCTGTGAGGTGGGCTTTCTGCTCTGAGGTCACTCCTGCCTGGTTGGCACACCCCGCCTTGGTGACATCGGCCTTATGGTGGCAGTTGGAGCCTGCTGGGAGCCTCCTCCCCTCGGTGATGAGGGTCCTCTGGCCTCAGGTCCTAACTGCTGGGTTCCCACATTTTCTGATTCGTGGAAGTGGGCCGAGGACACTCCTGTCAGGTTCCCATCCCCATAGGGATGTGGGCCTTCTGCTCTGAGGTCCCATCCGCTGGGTTGCTCACAGTTTCATGATGTGGGACCTCTGCTGTGAGTTTGCTGTGGCCTGGATTCCATAGACTCTGTGCTCTGGGCGGCCTACTGGCCGGTTCCAACTGCTGGATTCCTCACAACTTTTATTCTGTGGGCTCTGTTTTGTGAGGATACTCCTGCTTGCCTCACTCCTAGCCCCTTGGAGATGTGGGTCCCCTGTTTTAGGCCACATGTTCTGGGTTCCTCACCTTTCTATAATGTGGCCACACTGGTGTGAGGACCCTCCTGCCTGGTTCCGATCCCCTTGGTGATGTGGGCCCTCTGGTGAGAGTCTTATCCTGGCTGGTTTCCTCACCCTTCTGTGAGGTAGGCCCTCTGCGGTGAGGTCACTGCTGCCTGGCTGGCACACATCACCTTGGTGACGTGGGCCCTCAGTTGGGAGTTGGTGTCTGCTGCGAGTCTCCGTCCCTCGGTAATGAGGGCCCTCTTGCGTCAGACCCTAACTCCTGGGCTCCCAAAATTTGCAGATGTGCGACCTGTGGTGCGAGTACACTCCTGTCAGGTTCCCAACCCCATGGGAATTTGGGCCTTCTGCTCTGAGGTCCCAACGGCTGGGGTGCTCACAGTTTCATGATGAGAGCCCTCTGATGTGCGTTCATTCCGGCCTAGATCCCATAGGCTTGCTGCTCCTGGGCGCCTGCTGGGAGGTTCCAACTGCGGGATTCCTCACCTTTTTTATTCTATGGGCCCTCTGTTTTGAGGCTCCTCCTGCCTGCCTCAATCCCAGCCCCGTTGTGATGTGTGTCCTCTGGTGTGAGGCCACGTGTGCTGGGTCCCTCACCTTTCGATGATGTGGCCCCAATGGTGTGAGGACACTCGTGCCTGTTTCCCAGCCCCTTGGTGATGTGGCCCCTCTGGTGAGAGTCTGATCCTGGCTGGGTTCCTTACCGTTCTCTGAGGTGGGCCCTGTGCTCTGAGGTAACTCCTGCCTGGCTTGCTCCCATTGCCTTGGTGACGTCGGCCCTCTGGTGGCAGTTGGATCCTTTTGGAGACTCCTGTCCTCGGTGATGAGGTCCCTCTGGCGTCAGGCTCTAACTGCTGGGCTCCCCAGGTTTTCTGATGTGAGCCCAGTGATGCCAGGACACTCGTGAAATGTTCCCATCCCCATGGCGATATGGGCCTTCTGCTCTGAGGTTCCAACGACTGGGTTGCTCACAGTTTCCTGATGTTAGCTCTCTGGTGTTAGTTCACTCATTCCTAGATCCCATAGCCTCTGTACTCTGGGCCGCCTGCTGGGAAGTTCCAACTGCTGGGTTCCTCACCTTTTTTATTCTTTGGGCCCTGTGTTGGGAGGCTCCTCCTGCCTGTGTCACTCCCAGCCCCTTGGTGATGTAGGTCCTCTGGTTTGTGGCCACATGTGCCAGTTTCCTCATCTTTTAGTGATGTGGCCCCACTGGTGTGAGGACACTCGTGCCTGGTTCCCGTCCCCTTGGTGATATGGGCCCTCTGGTGAGAGTCTGATCCTGGTTGGGTTCCTCACACTTCTTTGAGGTGGGCCGTCTGCTTTGAGGTCACTCCTGCCTGGCTGGCACACCCCGCCTTGGTGATGTGGGCCCTCTTGTGGTAGTTGGAACATGCTGGGAGCCTCCTCCCCTCAGTGATGAGGGCCCTCTGGCGTCAGGCCCTAACTGCTGGGTACCCACATTTTCTGATATGTGCTAAGTGGTGCGAGGACACTCCTGCCATGCTCCCAACACCTTGGGGATGTGGACCTTCTGCTCTGAGGTCCAAATGGCTGGGTTGCTCGCAGTTTCATGATGTGGACCCTCTGCTGTGAGTTTACTGCGGCCTGAATCATATAGACTTGGTGATCTTGGCCGCCTGCTGGGAGGTTCCCATTGCTGGATTCCTCAGCTTTTTTATTCTATGGGCCCTGTGTTGTGAGGCTACTCCTGCCTGCCTCATTCCGAGCCCCTTGGAGATGTGGGTCTTCTGGTTTAGGCCACATGTGCTGGGTTCCTCACCTTTCTATGATGTGGCCACACTGGTGTGAAGACTCTCCTGCCTGGTTCTGATCACCTTGGTGATGTGGGCCCTCTGGTGAGAGTCTTATCCTGGCTGTGTTCCTCACCCTTCTGTGAGGTAGGCCCTCTGCGGTGAGGTCACTCCTACCTGGCTGTCACACGTCACCTTGGCGACGTGGGACCTCAGTTGGGTGTTGGTGCCTGATTGGAGTCTCCTCCCCTTGGTAATGAGGGCCCTCTGGCGTCAGGCCCTAACTCCTGGGTTCCCTAAATTCTCTGATGTGTGCCCTGTGGTGTGAGTACACTTCTGACAGGTTCTCAACCCCATGGGAATGTGGGCCTTCTGCTCTGAGATCCCAACGCCTAGGTTGCTCACAGTTTCATGATGACGGCCCTCTGGTGTGAGATCACTCCGGCCTGGATCCCATAGTCTCACTGCTCCTGGCCGCCTGCTGGGAGGTTCCAACTGCGGGATTCTTCACCTCTTTAATTCTATGGTCCCTCTGTTTTGAGGCTCCTCCTGCCTGCCTCAATCCCAGCTCCCTTGTGATGTGTGTCCTCTGGTTTGAGGCCACGTGTGCTGGGTCCCTCACTTTTCGGTGATGTGGCCCCACTAGTGTGAGGACACTCCTGCCTGGTTCCCATTCCCTTGGTGATGTGGGCCCTCTGGTGAGAATCTGATCCTCTTTGGTTCTTCACACTTCTGTGAGGTTGACCCTCTGCTCTGAGGTCACTCCTGCCTGGTTGTCGCACTCCGCATTGGCGACGTCGCCCCTCTGGTAGCAGTCGGAGCTGGCTTGGAGCCACCGCCCCTCGGTGATGAGGGCCCTCTGGCATCAGGCACTAATTGCTGGGCTCCCCACATTTTTTCATGTGTGCCCACTCTTGCGATGACATTCCTGCTTGTTTCCCTTCCCCATGGGGATGTGGGCCTTCTGCTCTGAGGTCACAACGGCTGGGTTGCTTACAGAATCACAATGAGGGCCCTCTGTTGTGAGTTCATGCCGGCCTGGATCTCATAGCCTCAGTGCTCTGGGCCGCCTGCTAGGAAGATCCAACTGCTGGTTTCCACACCTTTTGTATACAATGGGACATGTGTTGTGAGGTTAATCCTGCCTGCCTCACTCCGAAACCCATGGTGATGTGGGTCCTCTGGTTTGAGGCCACATGTGCTGGGTACCTCAACTTTTGATGATGTGGCCCCACGGGTGTGAGGACACTCCTGCCTGGTTCCCATCACCTTGGTGATGTGGGCCCTCTGGGGAGAGTCTGATCCTGGCTGGGTTCCCTACCATTCTGTGAGGTGGGCCCTCTGATGTCAGGTCACTCCTGCCTGGCTAGCTCACATCGCCTTGGCGACGTGGGCCCTCTGTTGGCCACTGGAGCATGCTGGGAGCCTCCTACTCCCGTGAATGATGGCCCTGGAAAAAATGCATATGCCCTTTTTGGCCAAGTGCTTCATTGACGAGGTTCTGCCACTTCTCTTATGCTTTCAGAGCAATTCACGTCTACCTCCTGAAATCGGATTCCAGCAATTCTGCCCCACTTTCAAGTCCTCTTCGCAGCCTTAATTCAATATATTTTTGTACGATTTCTGTCATTTATAAGTCTGCAGGTATGTGAATGACAGTGCCCCTGAGCTCCTTTCCTCAACTCGCTTTCTTGTGAGCTGGCCACAAAACCGCAGGATTGCTTCAGGCCCTAATCTTGTTCCAGCACAGCATGCTGAGCCTTTGGTTAATTCCTTTTCCTGTTGGGAAATGAGTGTTAAAATTGCCCGTGCATACTGGGCATATACCCTGAGAAAACCAAAATTCAAAAAGAGTCATGTACCAAAATGTTCATTGCAGCTCTATTTACAATAGCCCGGAGATGGAAAGAACCTAAGCGCCCATCATCGGACGAATGGATAAAGAAGATGTGGCACATATAAACAATGGAATATTACTCAGCCTTAAAAAGAAATGAAACTGAGTTATTTGTAATGAGATGGATAGACCTAGAGTCTGTCATACAGAGTGAAGTAAGTCAGAAAGAAAAAGACAAATAATGTATGCTAACACATATATATGGAATTTAAAGGAAAAAAATGTCATGAAGAACCTAGGGATAAGACAGGAATAGAGGCGCAGACCTACTGGAGAACGGAATTGAGGATATGGGGAGGGGGAATGGTGAGTTTTGACAGGGCGAGAGAGAGTCATGGACATATACACACTAACAAATGTAGTAAGGTAGATAGCAAGGGGGAAGCAGCCGCAAGGCACAGGGATATTAGCTCGGGGCGTTGGGACAGCCTGGAGGGGTGGAAGGGGGAGAGAGGGAGGGAGGGAGACACAAGAGGGAAGACACAGGGAGCATATGTATATGTATAGCTGATTCACTTTGTTATAAAGCAAAAACTTACACACCATTGTAAAGCAATTATACCCCAATAAAGATGTTAAAAAAATATTTGCCCGTGCACACACCTACAGATAGTCTCCCATTGGTTCTCCGTATTCCTGTTCATCTTGCGCAGAAATTGCAAACAGTGCCAAACAGGAGGTTAAAGGCACTGACTCTCCAAATGGGGAGAGTGTAAGAAAAGGGTCTGGAATGGTGAACCTGAGTACCAGGGGACAAAAACAGACATGCATGTAAAAAGGTTTCCCAGTCACACGGTGGAGCATACTCTGGGTTTCCCATGCAAATTTTAGCAGAAGGAAGAATCCCTTGAACCTGGAGAGTTGGGAACCATGGAATGGGTACCAGGCAGTATGACATCAAAGGGTCTGCATTTGGTCACTGAACCTCACCAATGCTATCAGCCCAAAGGGTCCAGCCTTATCTCTCACCCAGCTCTGGGTGTAGATGTGGTAAACCAGGTTGCATCACATGCCCTGTGTGAGTTATTTAAGAATTGCTCTCTATTTCACTGTCATTGTGTTTTGTTTTTGAAATTTTTTTTTGACACTGGGATTTATCGGATTTTCACTGCTGCGTTAATGCCGCTGTACACACTCTTGATTCTCTTACGGAGACATAAATATCCACGGGTTTTAAGATTCTTCCTAGTCAGGTATATTGCTAGGCGTTGAATATGTGGTGTTGAGTCCATTTCGTTGAGCAAGGAGTAGGTCTTGTCTATTACATATTTGGCTTATGGAACGGTATCTGTGCTAATTTCAGTCTCTGGTTTTATGCAGCACCCCAACGCACCTTTCTCCATAAGAAAGCAAATGTTGGTTTTCTAAATTTGAGACCCTGTTCTGTTTTGTAATTCAGTTCATGTGTAGTCAAGTTTACATTCCGTGTATTAGTGATATCTTATGATGTTTCTTTTTCTGTGTGACGTAGTTCACGTAGAATCACCGTAACTGCATCCACTCACTATGCCGCTACGGGCCTGATGACACAGATTTCATTGCTGAGTGATATTGCATTGCATGTACGTGCCACAACTTCTTTATCCATTTTTTGCTTTCTGGGATATTTACCTGGTACTGTAGACGAGCTTCCTGGGAACACAGGCGTCCCAAACTTTGGGGTGGCTCTCTGTTTTTGATTTTAATTTCCCTAAAGAATAGGACCATAAGTGCAATTGCCATAGGCTGTGTTGCTTTATTTCTTACGTGTTTCAGGAAACACCATACACTTCTCCAGGGTGGCTGTTGGCAATTTACATCCTGCCAATCAGCATAACAAGGCTCCCTGTTCTCCATATCCTGTCCTACCTTTCTGGATTTTACACTTTTCTCAGATGGCCCTTTTGCCCGGGGGGGGGGGGGGGGCAGTGAGATTTTATTGTAGTGCAGATTTCCTTTACAGGCTTGCTTGGTTGGCCAAAAAGGGCGTATGCGTTTTTTCCTGAATATATTCAGGAAAAAACTCATACACACTTTTTGGCCAAGTGCATCATTTTCGACGTTGTGCCACTTTTCCTATGCTTTCAGGGCAATTCCAGTCTACCCCCTGCAATCGTTTTCCTGAAATTTTGCCCCGATTTCAAGTCCCCTTCGCAGGCTTACTTCAATATATTTTTGGAGGATAGCTGTCATTTATAACTCTGCAGGTTTGTGAATTACAGTGCCCCTGAGCTCCTTTCTTCAACTCGCTTTCTTTTGAGCTGGGCACAAAACCGCAGGATTGCTTCAGGCCCTAATCTGTTTCCAGCAGGGCACACTGAGCCTTTGTTTAATTCCTCTTCCTGGTGGGCAATGAGCGTTACATTGGCCCGTGCAGACACCTACAGCTAGTCTCTCATTGGTTCTCCCTATTCCTGTTCATCTTGCACAGAAATTGCAAGCTGTGCCAAAGAGGAGGTTAAAGGCACTGACTCTCCAAGCGGGGAGAGTTTTAGTAAAGCATCTGGAATGGTGAACCCGAGGACAAGGATACGAAAACTGAGATGCATTTTAAATCATTTCCCAATCACACGGTGGACGATACTCTGGGTTTCCCATGCATGTTTTAGCTGGAGGAAGAATCCCTTGAACCTCGAGAGTTGGGACCCATGGAATGGTTACCATGCAGTATGACTTCAAAGGGTCTGCATTTGCTCACCGAAACTCACCAATGGTATCAGTCTGACGTGTCCAGCCTTATGTCTCAACCAGCTCTGGGTGTAGATGTGGTCAATCCCGGTTGCATCACATGCCCTGAGTGAATTATTTAAGAATTGCTCTCTATTTCACTGTCTTTGTGTTTTGTTTTTGAAATTTATTTTGATAATGGGATTTATCGGATTTTCACTGCTGCGTTTCGGCAGCCGTACACACGCTTGATTCTCTTACGGAGACATATATATCCATGGGTTTTAAGATTCTTCCTAGTCAGGTATATTCCTAGGCGTTGAATATGTGGTGTTGGGTCCATTTCATTGAGCAAGGATTAGGTCTTGTCTATTACATATTTGGCTTATGGAAAGTTATCTGTGCTAATTTCAGTCTCTGGTTTTATGCAGCACCCCAAGGCACCTTTCCCCATAAGCAAGCACTAGTTGGTTTTCTAAATTTGAGACCCTGTTCTGTTTTGTAATTCAGTTCATGTGTAGTCAAGTTTACATTCCGTGTATTAGTGATATCTTATGATGTTTCTTTTTCTGTGTGACGTAGTTCACGTAGAATCACCGTACCTGCATCCACTGACTATGCCGCTACGGGCCTGATGACACAGATTTCATTGCTGAGTGATATTGCATTGTACGTACGTGCCACAACTTCTTTATCCATTTTTTGCTTTCTGGGATATTTACCTGATACTGTAGACGAGCTTCTTGTGAACACAGCCTTCCCAAATATTGGGGTGGCTGTCTGTTTTTGATTTTAATTTCCGTAAGCTATAGGACCATAAGTGGAAGTGCCATAGGCTGTGTTGCTTTGTTTCTTACGTGTTTCAGGAAACACCATACACTTCTCCAGGGTGGCTGCTGGCAATTTACATCCTGCCAATCAGCATAACAAGGCTCCCTGTTCTCCATATCCTGTCCTACCTTTCTGGATTTTACACTTTTTTCAGATGGCCTTTTGCCCGGGGGGCAGTGAGACTTCATTGTAGTGCAGATTTCCTTTACAGGCTTGCTTGGTTGGCCAAAAAGGGCGTATGCGTTTTTTCCTGAATATATTCAGGAAAAAACGCATACACACTTTTTGGCCAAGTGCATCATTGTCGACGTTCTGCCTCTTTTCCTATGCTTTCAGGGCAATTCCAGTCTACCCCCTGCAATGGTTTTCCTGAAACTCTGCCCCGCTTTCAAGTCCCCTTTGCAGGCTTACTTCAATATATTTTTGGAGGATAGCTGTCATTTATAACTCTGCAGGTTTGTGAATTACAGTGCCCCTGAGCTCCTTTCTTCAACTCGCTTTCTTGTGAGCTGGGCACAAAACCGCAGGATTTCTTCAGGCCCTAATCTGTTTCCGGCAGGGCACGCTGAGCCTTTTGTTAATTCCTCTTCCTGGTGGGAAATGAGCCTTACATTTGCCCGTGCAGACACCTACGGCTAGTCTCTCATTGGTTCTCCCTATTCCTGTTCATCTTGCACAGAAATTGCAAGCTGGGCCAAAGAGGAGGTTAAAGGCACTGACTCTTCAAGCGGGGAGAGTGTTAGTAAAGCATCTGAAATGGTGAACCCGAGGACCAGGATACGAAAACTGAGATGCATTTTAAATCGTTTCCCAATCACATGGTGGACGATACTCTGGGTTTCCCATGCATGTTTTAGCTGGAGGAAGAATCCCTTGAACCTGGAGAGTTGGGACCCATGGAATGGATACCATGCAGTATGACTTCAAAGGGTCTGCATTTGCTCACCGAAACTCACCAATGCTATCAGCCTGAAGTGTCCAGCCTTATGTCTCAACCAGCTCTGGGTGTAGTTGTGGTAAATCCCGGTTGCATCACATGCCCTGAGTGAATTATTTAAGAATTGCTCTCTATTTCACTGTCTTTGTGTTTTGTTTTTGAAATTTATTTTAATAATGGGATTTATCGGATTTTCACTGCTTCGTTTATGCCGCTGTACACGCGCTTGATTCTCTTACGGAGACATATAAGTCCATGGGTTTTAAGATTCTTACTAATCCGGTATATTCTTCGGCATTGAATATGGCGTGTTGAGTCCATTTCGTTGAGCAAGGAGTAGGTCTTGACTATTACATATTTGGCTTATGGAATGGTATCTGTGCTAATTTCAATCTCTGGTTTTATGCAGCACCCCAACTCACCTTTCCCCTTAAGGAAGCATAAGTTGGTTTTCTTAATTTGAAACCCTCTTCTCTTTTGTAATTCAGTTCATGTGTAGCCATGTTAACATTCCATGTATTAGTGATATCTTATGTCTTTTTCTTTTTGAATTATGTGACTTCGAATGATCACACGTAACTCCTCCGGAGTTGTTATAACTGGCCGTATTTCATTGATTTCCAGGCTGAGTAATATTCCACTCTACATAAGCACCACATCTCTGTCCGTTTTTTCTCTGCAGATACATTTAAGTTATATCCTAGTCGAGGATCTTTTAAACAGAGAGGTGGTAAACATTGGGGTGCCTGTGTCCTCTCGATTTTTGTTTTTCCCAAGATATACGTCCATGAGTGCAAGTGCCCTGTGCTCGGTAGCTCATTTTTTAGATGCTTTAGTAAACACAATAGACTTATCCAGAGTGACCGTTGGCAATATACATTTCCACTATAAGACTCACAGGGCTCCCTTTTCTCCTTGCCCTGTCCTGCATTTCTGGTGTTTACACTTTATGAGGACGGCTCTTCTGACTGATGCAAAGTGATATGTTTTGTAGTATTGATTTCCAGTGCCCACCTGTTTGGTTGGCTAAAAAAGTGTATGCCCTTTTCTTGAATATATACAGAAAAAGACGCATACACCCTTTTTGGCCAACTGCAATGTTGGCAATGTTCAGCCCCTTTTCTTGTGCTTAATGGCGAGTCCTTTCTACCTCTTCCAATCCCTTTCCTGCCATTCTCCGTTGCTTACAAGTCCTTTTCTCTGACTTTCCTCAAGACATTTTTCAGTGATAGATATTTTCAATTCTGCAGTTTCGTGAATTTTAGTGCCCCTGAGTTCCATTTTCCAACTTGTGTTTATGGGAACTGGCCACAAAGCATCAGGATTCCTCAAGCCCTATTCTGTTTCCATGGGCAACCCTAGCCTTTGTTCAATTCGTCTTCCTGATTGGAAATTAGAGTGGCATGTGCCTGTCCGAACACCTAGGACTTGTCTCTCATTGTTCCTCCTCCTTCTGCTTCATCCTCTGGACAAATTCCAAACTGTATGCAACAGGATGTTGACAGTGCTGACATCTCCAAGTGGGGAGACTGTTAGTAAAGACGCTGGAGTGGTGAACCCTAGCACCAAGAGATGAGGAGATGAGATGCCTTTTCCAAACTTTTCCCGATCAGACGGTATACCATCCTCTGGGTGTGACAGGCATGTTTTAGGTGTAGGAAGGGTCCCATTCATGTGAGGAGAACACCAGGGGATTTTCAATATCAGTGTCTCTCCGCAACCCAAACTGGGGAATTTTTTAAGCTACGGCTACACATATGTTCATTAAGGGCCTTGGGAAGTAGGCAGAGTCCAAACTTTAGATGATTGAAGTCTTCAGGGTCAGAAGCACTCACCACTGTCTTCCCTTAGATTCCATTTTTACTGTCATTGATGGATGATGTCAATAAAAATATCTATTCTTTTTCAGATCATTTCCCCTTATAGGTTATTGCAAAATATTGAGTGTAGTTCCCTGTGCTATACAGTAGTTCCTTGCTGATGATTTCATACATAGCAGTGTGTATGTGTTAATCCCAAACTGTTAATTTATCCCTCCTCCTACCATTTCCCTTTGGTAATAATAAATTATAAGATTTTATGCTTCTCAGAAATGGGGGAGCTGAAAGAGAGGTATCATTTTCAATGCAAAAGCATTTAAAACAAGATTGAAGCTTTAACCAAGATTATTAGATGTACATCCTTGGAAAGAAATCACTTTGTTTCTCTAATATTGACCTGACAAAGAAGACAAACCTTTTCACTGAACTTGCTTATAAGAAAGTGATGGAAGTATCAAATGGAAGTGTTAGAAACATCTTATTTTACCCGAGCCTTATACACTGTTCTATGTTAATTAGAGTTTGGCTCACACATCTGTTCATTGAAGTTACAATGTTCTCAATTTCTGTTACTGATCCTCCAGAGTGGACGCCAACAAGTGTCCCCCTGCCCAGTGTCATTGGAGCCAATAGATCGAGACTGAGTTTGGTTCAAAAGCAAAGGAAACTTTATATTTTGATCAGAGAATGGAGAGGTGCTACCCTGTGGGCTGTGGGCTGGGCTGCTGTGTAGAGATCCTGTCAGAGTCACTGGGAGGGAGGGGGCTGAGCTCTCGAGGACCTGGTTGGCTGCAGCTCAGGCTCTATGTCACGGAGTCTGAACTGGGCCCCAGGAGCTGAAGTGTCATCGAGCCATTCTGCTCTAGGAAATCTGGTCTGAAGTGCCGGGTGTGGAACCTCTGTATGCGGGACACTAGGAGCACCTGAAATTAGACAAAGCACAAAGGATAAAAATGGTTAGACTTTATTTTATTGCCCAGATTCTATTTTTATCTCCCAGGCATTTTTAAGGGGCTTTGCCTGGGACAAACTTCTCTTCTGCCTTTTGTCCCTTTCCTCATTCTTGGAGTGCTGCGGGTGCAGACCCTTCTTCTGTAACTGCTGAGTGCTGAGTTAGGAGGCTTCATACCCGTGGGCGAGGGTCAGAACTTCTCCCCAGCAGCCTCCAGGTGACGTTGATTGTCCCCAGGCCTCCTGCCTCCCTGCTCGTCCACCTGAGCACCAGTATTGGAAGTGTTATAGATTCTAATGACCTTTAAGGGTCCAGAAAGGAGATGTGCAGTGGCGCTGTGAGGTCCAGTTTCACTCCGCCCCACATTTGTTCGGCCACCTTAGGCTGACCGTTTCTGCCAGCCTAGATGCTCTGACTGACCGTTTCTGCCAGCCTAGATGCTCTGACCAACAGTCTGCGCTTTCTTCCATTAGGCCCCTGAATTAACGTAAAAACAGCACCAGGTGTCAGGATCCTGCCCGCTCAGCTCCCAGAGAGTCCAGGGTCAGTGGTGATGAAGGATCATGATGGTCACTGAGTCAAGAGCCTTTGGAAGTAAACAGGAGTCCAGCCGGTCTTATTGGCCACCATCATCAGGGTGTCTGTAGGCTTTTCTATGGTGACAGCATGATATACGGTTCCCCCGCCAAGATTATTAGCTCCCCTCTGGGTACAGTAAGTACTGCAAGCAGTAGTCTACTCTTTTGGGACACACTCTTGTTGTTTTATGAGAGAAACTCCAGGTCAAGTGATGGTCACACGGGTCGTCATGGTGCCCCGTTGCCCCCGGTTATCTCTCTGGAGGTTGGAGTTGGAGGGCCTCCTCAATCGAGGTCAGTGTGCCCACGGAGCAAACCCTGCAACTTCAGGGCATGGTTGGGGGTTAGGATCACCACGTGGGGTCCGTTTCCCTTAGAAGGGAGGTGGCCTTTTGGGCTGCTGATTTCCAGGTTTTCAGATACCACCAGTATCTTGGCCAGATGTGGCGGTGGGCCAGGCCCCTTGGTGACCATAGTTTATCCTACCTGGATGGCATTCTTGCATTGTTCCATTTCAAGTGGTCCCAGTTTTTGCAATAATACTCCAGTGGCGATTCACCTTTCACCAGGAATGTAAAGGTCAAAGGGTTTAGCTAAATTAGGGAGTTCCAGGGCAAGGGTCTGAATTGACTGCTCTTTCCATTCTTGAAAGGCCACTTCTGGATTCTATTCAAAAGGATCATCATCTTTTCCTTTCAGTGTTTCATATAGAGGCCCAGCTAGTAGACTGTAGTTTGGGATCCAGAGGCAGGAAACCCTGGCTTCCCCAGGAACCCCTAAGCTGTCTTCTAGTTTCAGAAAGGGGTAAGGCTGTAAATTGTTTCTTCCCTTTCCTGGGATGGGCTTCTCCGACCTTCTGTGAGAATGAAGCCCCGGCAGGTCACCGTAGTCTGTGATACTGGAGCTTTTTCGTGGACAACTTCTATCCTTTATTGGCTTGGTAGTTCTGAGGCCTCCTTAGTAGGGCTGGCGATCAGAATGTCGTCTGAATATTGAAGGAGTGTTTCCTTTTCCAGAGGTAGAACTTTTAGGTCTTTAGCTGAGCTTTCCCCAAAGATGGTGTGGGAATTTTTGAACCCTTGGGGCAAGACAGCCTGGAAGTATTGTTTTAGTTGTATGTTGAGTCCTGTCACTCACAAGCCAAAATTTCTTGTGACTCTGGGACTAATGGAATACAAAAGAAGGCATCAGTGAAGACTAATACAGAATACCAAGTCCTGGTGGTTGGTAGAATGACCAGCAGGGTGTAGGATTTAGGAACTACTGGAGGTATATCCTCAGTGGCTTCACTGACTGTCCTGACATCCTTTACCAGGACTCCAGCAGCCCATGGGGCTCTCGAGGTCAGGCCAATCCCAGGATATGGAGCTCACCTGGGCAGGTACCCTACCCCCACCCCAGCCCACGGGGCTCTCGTGTTCAGGCCCCTCCCAGGATATGGGATTCCCTGGGCAGGTCCTCTGCAGTCCATGGGGCTCCCGTGGTCAGGCCCCTCCCAGGATACAGAGCTACCCTTGCAGGTACCTTGGCAGGGCTGGGCACACAGGAACCGTGCACATAGCCCTCATTGCAGAGCACTCCCAGCTCACCTGTCGCTCAGATCTGACACAGAGCACCTCAGAGCAGGACTTGAACTAACAAACAGCAGCTCTGACAGGTCTGTGACCCTGGGCATCACTCTGTGTAGCCTCCTCCACCTGGTCTTCCAGAGACTTCCACTGCACCCGGGGCACCAGGCCTCTGTCTCCAACCACCACCCACCCCTCCTCTCCCTGACTCCTGGGTTCCTCTCATTAGGAGAGGGTTTTCTTGAAGTTGTCTCCCACTCATGGGCCAGATAATATAATTAGAAAACAAGCCAGAGCTGCAGCCCCTTGTCTATCCTGACTCTCAGGAGCCCACACCTGTTCCTTGGACCTGGCCAATTCAGCAAGTTCCATTTTCAGCAACTGTGAGCCCTGAGGGGTGATTATTGGCTGGCTTGGGAAGCCTGACCGTGCCGGCCAGCCCTCCCCAGGTGTGCCTGGGTTGAGATCAATATAAACACCGCTCCAGGCAGCAAGAGCCCCTGCAGCTGTGCCTGACGCCCTTTTCTCTGCCCTGTCAGCAGTCTCGGGGCTGGGCTGGTGGGAGGGAGTGAGAGGCCACGGCTTTGTGGGTGTCCCAGTGTGAGTGGGGCTCTGCTGGACTTTCTGCAGCAGTTGCCAAGATGCTACCTGCTAAAGAAGAGAATGTGTCACCCACACCTGCCGCTGGAATTTCTCCCTGGGCACAGGTGAGGAAGGAAGAAAGCAGTGGGGGCCGGGACAGCAGGGGTATCTCAGGCAGGGAAATGGAGAGCTTCCAGAAGAGCACCCAGGGCCAGGACCATCCTGGCTGGCCTGCAGGCACCAAGTCGGCTGGCATGCTGTCCCTCATGTGGCTCCATGGCCCTTCCTCTAGGTTTTCAAGTCCTTGTACATATTCAGGTGTTTAGCCTTGGAAGGGTGGGAACATTTCAGCAGCAGCTGGCCTGGGGCTCGGCCCACGTTTACTCACAGATACCTCGGCACGGTCCCCCAGCTTTGCAGTGAGGACGCTTGTTGCGAGGAGCATGCTGGCTGAATGGGAGATGATTCCCCACCACTGACCAACTTCAGAATTGTTTGCAATTGGAGCAAGTGCCCTGAAACGGTTTTCCTCTGTGTAACTGGTGGGTTCTGTTCTTTTTTATCTTTTTTTCGTTTTTGGTTCAAGGTAGATTTTATTCCTCTTTTGTGTATTTACAGATATAAGCATGGAAATAATTTATTCATATAAATACATGTATGTGAAGGGAAGAATATTTTTTCTGTTTTACTTTTTTTAATTTTATTTTTTTATTTTGAATTTAATTTTATATTTTTATACAGCAGGTTGTTTTTGGTTATCTACTTTATACATATAAATGTATACATACCAATCCCAATATCTCAACTCCTCCCACCACCAACCCCAACAGCTTTCCCCCCTTGTTGTCCATACGTTTGTTGTATACATGTATTGCTCTATTTCTGCCTTGCAAAACGGTTCATCTGTACAATTTTTCTAGGTTCCACATATATGCATTAATATACAAGATTTGTTTTTCTCTTTCTGACTTACTTCACTCTGTATGACAGTCTCTAGATCCATCAACGTCTCTACAAATGTCCCAATTTCATTCCTTTTTATGGCTTAGTAATATTCCATTTTATATATGTACCACATCTTTATGCATTCGTCTGTCTGTGGGCATTTAGGTTGCTTCCATTTCCTGGATAGTGTAAATAGTGATGCAATGAACATTGTGGTGAATGTCTCTTTTTGATTTATGGTTTTGTCTGGGTGTATGCCCAGTAGAGGGATTGCTGTATCATATGGTAATTCTATTCTTAGTTTTATAAGAAACTCCATAATGTTCTCCACAGTGACTGTATCAATTTACGTTCCCAACAATAGTGGAAGAGGATTCCTTATCTCCACACCGTTTCCAGCATTTGTTGTTTGTAGATTTTCTGATGATGCCCATTCTAATAGGTGTGAGGTGATACACCATGGATGAGTCTATTTCGTTGAGCAAAGAGTAGGTCTTGTTTATTACGTATTTGGCTTATGGAATGGTATGTGTGCTAATTTCAATCTGTTTTTATACAGCAGCCCAACTCAACTTTCCCCTTAAGCAAGCATAAGGTTTTTATCTAAATGTGAGACTCTGTTCGGTTTTGTAATTCAGTTTATGTGTAGCCAAGTTTACACTCCCTCTATTAGTGATATCTTATGATAATTATCTTTCTTTGTGTGACATATTTCTCTTAGAATCATCATAATTAAATCCACTCAATTTGCTGCTACAGGCCTGATGACATTGATTTCACTGCTGAGTGATATTCCGTTGTACGTAAGTAGCACAACTTCTTTATCCATTTTTTTCTTTCTGGGATATTTAATTTGTACTGGACTCGAGGTTCTTGTAAACACAGCAGCCCTAAATTTTGTGTTGGCTGTGTCTTGTTGATTTTAATTTTCCTAAGCTATAGGGCCAAAAGTGGAAGTGCCCTAGGCTCTGTAGCTTTGTTTTTTAGATGTTTCAGGATACACCATGAACATCTCCAGAGTGTCTGTTGGCAATTTACATCCCGCCCATCAGCATAACACGGCTCCCTGTTCTCCATGGCCTGTCCTGTGTTTCTGGTTTTTACACTTTATTCAGATGGCCTTTTTGACGAATGGGAAATGTGACTTCATTGTAGTGTGGATTTCCATTGCTGGAGTGCTTGGTTGGCCAAAATGTTCATATGCGTTTTTTCCTGAATATATTCAGGAAAAATGTATACGCACTTTTTGTCCATGTGCATCACTGTCAAAGATCTGCCGCTTTTCATATGCTTTAAATGCAATTCCAATCTACCTCTTGAAATATGATTCCTGCAATTCTGCCTCGTTTTCAAGTCCTCTTTGCAGACTTACTTCGATATATTTTTGCCAATAGCTGTCATTTATCTCTGCAGGTTTGTGAATTACAGTGCCCCTGAGCCCCTTTCTTAACTCGCTTCCTTGTAAGCTGGCCACAAAACTGCAGGTTTGCTTCAGGCCATAATCAGGGTCCGGCACGGCACTCTGAGCCTTTGGTTAATTCCTCTTCCTGGTGGGAAATTAGAGTTAAATGTGCCCCTCCAGATACCTGCCTCACTCCCAGCCACATGGTGATGTATGTCCTCAGGTTTGAGGCCATATGTGATGGGTTCCTCATCTTTTGATGATGTGGCCCCACTGGTGTGTGGACACTCCTGCCTGGTTCCCATCCCCTTGGTGATGTGGGCCATCTGGTGAGACTCTGATCCTGGTTGGGTTCCTCACACATCCGTGAGGTGAGCCCTCTTCTCTGAGGTCACTCCTGCCTGGCTGGCACAACCCGCCTTGTTGACTTCGGCACCCTGGTGGCAGTTGGAGCCTGCTGGGAGCCTCCTTCCCGCGGTGATGAGGCCCTCTGGCGTCAGACCCTAATGGCGGGGTTCCCACATTTTCTGATACGTGCTAAGTGGTACGAGGGCACTCCTGCCAGGTTCCCATCCTCATGAGCGTGTGGGCCTTCTGTTCTGAGGTCCTAACGGCTGGGTTGCTCACACTTTCATGATGTGGGCCCTCTGCTGTGAGGTCAATCCTGCCTGGCTGGCGCACGTCGCCTTGGCGACGTGGACCCTCTGGTGGCAGTTGGAGCGTGCTGGGGCCTCCTCCCCTCAGTGATGAGGGCCTTCTGGTGTCAGGCCCTAAGTGCTGGGCTCCACACATTTTCTGATGTGTGCCCAGTGGTGCGAGTCACTCCTGCCAGGTTCCCATCCCCATGGGCATGTGGGACTTCTGTTCTGTGGTCCCAACTGCTGGGTTGCTCACAGTTTCATGATGTGGGCCCTTTGCTGTGTGTTCACTCTGGCCTGTATCCCATAGTGTCAGTGCTCTGGGCCTCCAGCTTGGAGTTTCCAACTTCTCGATTCCTCACCTTTTTTATTCTATGGGCCCTCGGTTGTGCGTCTCCTCCTGCATGCCTCACTCCCAGCCCCTTCGTGATGTGTGTCCCCTTGTTTGAGGCCACATGTGCTGTGTTCCTCACCTTTCTATAATGTGGCCACACTGGTGTGAGGACACTCTTGCCTGGTTCCCATTCCCTTGGTGATGTTGGCCCCACTGCTGTTAGGACAGTCTTGCCTGGTTCCCATCACCTTGGTGATGTTGGCCCTCTGGTGAGAGTCTGATCCTGGTTAGGTTCCTCACCCTTCTGTGAGGTGGGCCCTCTGCTCTGAGGTCACTCCTGCCTGGCTGGCACACCCCGCCTTGGCAACGTCGGCCATATGGTGGCAGTTGGAGCCTGCTGGGAGCCTCCTCCCCTCGGTGATGAGGGCCCTCTGGCCTCAGGCCCTAACTGCTGGGTTCCCACATTTTCTGATTCGTGCTAAGTGGTGCAAGGACACTCCTGCCAGGTTCCCATCCCCATGGGCATGTGAGCCTTCTGCTCTGAGGTCCCAACGGCTGTGTTGCTCACAGTTTCATGATGAGGGCCCTCTGGTGTGAGTTCACTCCTGCCTAGATCCCATAGCCTCGCTGCTCCTGGCTGCCTGCCGGAGGTTCCAACTGGGGGATTCCTCACCTTTTTTATTCTATGGTCCCTCTCTTTTGAGGATCCTCTGGCCTGCCTCACTCCCAGCCCCTTGGTGATGTGTGTCCTCAGGTTTGAGGCCACGTGTGCTGGGTCCCTCAAATTATGGTGATGTAGCCCCACTGGTGTGAGGACACTCCTGCCTGGTTCCCATTCCCTTGGTGATGTTGGCCCTCTGGTGACAGTCTGATCCTTGTTGGGTTCCTCACACTTCTGTGAGGTGGGCTTTCTGCTCTGAGGTCACTCCTGCCTGGTTGGCACACCCCGCCTTGGTGACATCGGCCTTATGGTGGCAGTTGGAGCCTGCTGGGAGCCTCCTCCCCTCGGTGATGAGGGTCCTCTGGCCTCAGGTCCTAACTGCTGGGTTCCCACATTTTCTGATTCGTGGAAGTGGGCCGAGGACACTCCTGTCAGGTTCCCATCCCCATAGGGATGTGGGCCTTCTGCTCTGAGGTCCCATCCGCTGGGTTGCTCACAGTTTCATGATGTGGGACCTCTGCTGTGAGTTTGCTGTGGCCTGGATCCCATAGACTCTGTGCTCTGGGCGGCCTACTGGCCGGTTCCAACTGCTGGATTCCTCACAACTTTTATTCTGTGGGCTCTGTTTTGTGAGGATACTCCTGCTTGCCTCACTCCTAGCCCCTTGGAGATGTGGGTCCCCTGTTTTAGGCCACATGTTCTGGGTTCCTCACCTTTCTATAATGTGGCCACACTGGAATGAGGACCCTCCTGCCTGGTTCTGATCCCCTTGGTGATGTGGGCCCTCTGGTGAGAGTCTTATCCTGGCTGGTTTCCTCACCCTTCTGTGAGGTAGGCCCTCTGCGGTGAGGTCACTCCTGCCTGGCTGGCACACATCACCTTGGTGACGTGGGCCCTCAGTTGGGAGTTGGTGTCTGCTGCGAGTCTCCGTCCCTCGGTAATGAGGGCCCTCTTGCGTCAGACCCTAACTCCTGGGCTCCCAAAATTTGCAGATGTGCGACCTGTGGTGCGAGTACACTCCTGTCAGGTTCCCAACCCCATGGGAATTTGGGCCTTCTGCTCTGAGGTCCCAACGGCTGGGGTGCTCACAGTTTCATGATGAGGGCCCTCTGATGTGCGTTCATTCCGGCCTAGATCCCATAGGCTTGCTGCTCCTGGGCGCCTGCTGGGAGGTTCCAACTGTGGGATTCCTCACCTTTTTTATTCTATGGGCCCTCTGTTTTGAGGCTCCTCCTGCCTGCCTCAATCCCAGCCCCGTTGTGATGTGTGTCCTCTGGTGTGAGGCCACGTGTGCTGGGTCCCTCACCTTTCGATGATGTGGCCCCAATGGTGTGAGGACACTCGTGCCTGTTTCCCAGCCCCTTGGTGATGTGGCCCCTCTGGTGAGAGTCTGATCCTGGCTGGGTTCCTTACCGTTCTCTGAGGTGGGCCCTGTGCTCTGAGGTAACTCCTGCCTGGCTTGCTCCCATTGCCTTGGTGACGTCGGCCCTCTGGTGGCAGTTGGATCCTTTTGGAGACTCCTGTCCTCGGTGATGAGGACCCTCTGGCGTCAGGCTCTAACTGCTGGGCTCCCCAGGTTTTCTGATGTGAGCCCAGTGATGCCAGGACACTCGTGAAATGTTCCCATCCCCATGGCGATATGGGCCTTCTGCTCTGAGGTTCCAACGACTGGGTTGCTCACAGTTTCCTGATGTTAGCTCTCTGGTGTTAGTTCACTCATTCCTAGATCCCATAGCCTCTGTACTCTGGGCCGCCTGCTGGGAAGTTCCAACTGCTGGGTTCCTCACCTTTTTTATTCTTTGGGCCCTGTGTTGGGAGGCTCCTCCTGCCTGTGTCACTCCCAGCCCCTTGGTGATGTAGGTCCTCTGGTTTGTGGCCACATGTGCCAGTTTCCTCATCTTTTAGTGATGTGGCCCCACTGGTGTGAGGACACTCGTGCCTGGTTCCCGTCCCCTTGGTGATATGGGCCCTCTGGTGAGAGTCTGATCCTGGTTGGGTTCCTCACACTTCTTTGAGGTGGGCCGTCTGCTTTGAGGTCACTCCTGCCTGGCTGGCACACCCCGCCTTGGTGACGTGGGCCCTCTTGTGGTAGTTGGAACATGCTGGGAGCCTCCTCCCCTCAGTGATGAGGGCCCTCTGGCGTCAGGCCCTAACTGCTGGGTACCCACATTTTCTGATATGTGCTAAGTGGTGCGAGGACACTCCTGCCATGCTCCCAACACCTTGGGGATGTGGACCTTCTGCTCTGAGGTCCAAATGGCTGGGTTGCTCGCAGTTTCATGATGTGGACCCTCTGCTGTGAGTTTACTGCGGCCTGAATCGTATAGACTTGGTGCTCTTGGCCGCCTGCTGGGAGGTTCCCATTGCTGGATTCCTCAGCTTTTTTATTCTATGGGCCCTGTGTTGTGAGGCTACTCCTGCCTGCCTCATTCCGAGCCCCTTGGAGATGTGGGTCTTCTGGTTTAGGCCACATGTGCTGGGTTCCTCACCTTTCTATGATGTGGCCACACTGGTGTGAAGACTCTCCTGCCTGGTTCTGATCACCTTGGTGATGTGGGCCCTCTGGTGAGAGTCTTATCCTGGCTGTGTTCCTCACCCTTCTGTGAGGTAGGCCCTCTGCGGTGAGGTCACTCCTACCTGGCTGTCACACGTCACCTTGGCGACGTGGGACCTCAGTTGGGTGTTGGTGCCTGATTGGAGTCTCCTCCCCTTGGTAATGAGGGCCCTCTGGCGTCAGGCCCTAACTCCTGGGTTCCCTAAATTCTCTGATGTGTGCCCTGTGGTGTGAGTACACTTCTGACAGGTTCCCAACCCCATGGGAATGTGGGCCTTCTGCTCTGAGATCCCAACGCCTAGGTTGCTCACAGTTTCATGATGACGGCCCTCTGGTGTGAGATCACTCCGGCCTGGATCCCATAGTCTCACTGCTCCTGGCCGCCTGCTGGGAGGTTCCAACTGCGGGATTCTTCACCTCTTTAATTCTATGGTCCCTCTGTTTTGAGGCTCCTCCTGCCTGCCTCAATCCCAGCTCCCTTGTGATGTGTGTCCTCTGGTTTGAGGCCACGTGTGCTGGGTCCCTCACTTTTCGGTGATGTGGCCCCACTAGTGTGAGGACACTCCTGCCTGGTTCCCATTCCCTTGGTGATGTGGGCCCTCTGGTGAGAATCTGATCCTCTTTGGTTCTTCACACTTCTGTGAGGTTGACCCTCTGCTCTGAGGTCACTCCTGCCTGGTTGTCGCACTCCGCATTGGCGACGTCGCCCCTCTGGTAGCAGTCGGAGCTGGCTTGGAGCCACCGCCCCTCGGTGATGAGGGCCCTCTGGCATCAGGCACTAATTGCTGGGCTCCCCACATTTTTTCATGTGTGCCCACTCTTGCGATGACATTCCTGCTTGTTTCCCTTCCCCATGGGGATGTGGGCCTTCTGCTCTGAGGTCACAACGGCTGGGTTGCTTACAGAATCACAATGAGGGCCCTCTGTTGTGAGTTCATGCTGGCCTGGATCTCATAGCCTCAGTGCTCTGGGCCGCCTGCTAGGAAGATCCAACTGCTGGTTTCCACACCTTTTGTATACAATGGGACATGTGTTGTGAGGTTAATCCTGCCTGCCTCACTCCGAAACCCATGGTGATGTGGGTCCTCTGGTTTGAGGCCACATGTGCTGGGTACCTCAACTTTTGATGATGTGGCCCCACGGGTGTGAGGACACTCCTGCCTGGTTCCCATCACCTTGGTGATGTGGGCCCTCTGGGGAGAGTCTGATCCTGGCTGGGTTCCCTACCATTCTGTGAGGTGGGCCCTCTGATGTCAGGTCACTCCTGCCTGGCTAGCTCACATCGCCTTGGTGACGTGGGCCCTCTGTTGGCCACTGGAGCATGCTGGGAGCCTCCTACTCCCGTGAATGATGGCCCTGGAAAAAATGCATATGCCCTTTTTGGCCAAGTGCTTCATTGACGAGGTTCTGCCACTTCTCTTATGCTTTCAGAGCAATTCACGTCTACCTCCTGAAATCGGATTCCAGCAATTCTGCCCCACTTTCAAGTCCTCTTCGCAGCCTTAATTCAATATATTTTTGTACGATTTCTGTCATTTATAAGTCTGCAGGTATGTGAATGACAGTGCCCCTGAGCTCCTTTCCTCAACTCGCTTTCTTGTGAGCTGGCCACAAAACCGCAGGATTGCTTCAGGCCCTAATCTTGTTCCAGCACGGCATGCTGAGCCTTTGGTTAATTCCTTTTCCTGTTGGGAAGTGAGTGTTAAAATTGCCCGTGCATACTGGGCATATACCCTGAGAAAACCAAAATTCAAAAAGAGTCATGTACCAAAATGTTCATTGCAGCTCTATTTACAATAGCCCGGAGATGGAAAGAACCTAAGCACCCATCATCGGATGAATGGATAAAGAAGATGTGGCACATATACACAATGGAATATTACTCAGCCTTAAAAAGAAATGAAACTGAGTTATTTGTAATGAGATGGATAGACCTAGAGTCTGTCATACAGAGTGAAGTAAGTCAGAAAGAAAAAGACAAATAGCGTATGCTAACACATATATATGGAATTTAAAGGAAAAAAATGTCATGAAGAACCTAGGGATAAGACAGGAATAGAGGCGCAGATCTACTGGAGAACGGAATTGAGGATATGGGGAGGGGGAATGGTGAGTTTTGACAGGACGAGAGAGAGTCATGGACATATACACACTAACAAATGTAGTAAGGTAGATAGCAAGGGGGAAGCAGCCGCAAGGCACAGGGATATTAGCTCGGGGCGTTGGGACAGCCTGGAGGGGTGGAAGGGGGAGAGAGGGAGGGAGGGAGACACAAGAGGGAAGACACAGGGAGCATATGTATATGTATAGCTGATTCACTTTGTTATAAAGCAAAAACTAACACACCATTGTAAAGCAATTATACCCCAATAAAGATGTTAAAAAAAATATTTGCCCGTGCACACACCTACAGATAGTCTCCCATTGGTTCTCCGTATTCCTGTTAATCTTGCGCAGAAATTGCAAACAGTGCCAAACAGGAGGTTAAAGGCACTGACTCTCCAAATGGGGAGAGTGTAAGAAAAGGGTCTGGAATGGTGAACCTGAGTACCAGGGGACGAAAACAGACATGCATGTAAAAAGGTTTCCCAGTCACACGGTGGAGCATACTCTGGGTTTCCCATGCAAATTTTAGCAGAAGGAAGAATCCCTTGAACCTGGAGAGTTGGGAAACATGGAATGGGTACCAGGCAGTATGACATCAAAGGGTCTGCATTTGCTCACTGAACCTCACCAATGCTATCAGCCCAAAGGGTCCAGCCTTATCTCTCAACCAGCTCTGGGTGTAGATGTGGTAAACCAGGTTGCATCACATGCCCTGTGTGAGTTATTTAAGAATTGCTCTCTATTTCACTGTCATTGTGTTTTGTTTTTGAAATTTTTTTTTGACACTGGGATTTATCGGATTTTCACTGCTGCGTTAATGCCGCTGTACACACTCTTGATTCTCTTACGGAGACATAAATATCCACGGGTTTTAAGATTCTTCCTAGTCAGGTATATTGCTAGGCGTTGAATATGTGGTGTTGAGTACATTTCGTTGAGCAAGGAGTAGGTCTTGTCTATTACATATTTGGCTTATGGAACGGTATCTGTGCTAATTTCAGTCTCTGGTTTTATGCAGCACTCCAACGCACCTTTCTCCATAAGAGAGCACAAGTTGGTTTTCTAAATTTGAGACTGTTCTGTTTTGTAATTCAGTTCATGTGTAGTCAAGTTTACATTCCGTGTATTAGTAATATCTTATGATGTTTCTTTTTCTGTGTGACGTAGTTCACGTAGAGTCACCGTACCTGCATCCACTCACTATGCCGCTACTGGCCTGATGACACAGATTTCATTGCTGAGTGATATTGAATTGTACGTACGTGCCACAACTTCTTTATCCATTTTTTGCTTTCTGGGATATTTACCTGGTACTGTAGACGAGCTTCTTGGGAACACAGCCGTCCCAAACTTTGGCGTGGCTCTCTGTTTTTGATTTTAATTTCCCTAAGCAATAGGACCATAAGTGCAATTGCCATAGGCTGTGTTGCTTTATTTCTTATGTGTTTCAGGAAACACCATACACTTCTCCAGGGTGGCTGTTCACAATTTACATCCTGCCAATCAGCATAACAAGGCTCCCTGTTCTCCATATCCTGTCCTACCTTTCTGGATTTTACACTTTTTTCAGATGGCCCTCTTGCCCGGGGGGCAGTGAGACTTCATTGTAGTGCAGATTTCCTTTACAGGCTTGCTTGGTTGGCCAAAAAGGGCGTATGCGTTTTTCCCTGAATATATTCAGGGAAAAACACATATGCCCTTTTTGGCCAAGTGCATCATTGTCGACGTTGTGCCTCTTTTCCTATGCTTTCAGGGCAATTCCAGTCTACCCCCTGCAATCGTTTTCCTGAAATTCTGCTCCGCTTTCAAGTCGCCTTCGCAGGCTTACTTCAATATATTTTTGGAGGATAGCTGTCATTTATAACTCTGCAGGTTTGTGAATTACAGTGCCCCTGAGCTCCTTTGTTAACTCGCTTTCTTGTGAGCTGGGCACAAAACCGCAGGATTGCTTCAGGCCCTAATCTGTTTCCAGCAGTGCACACTGAGCCTTTGTTTAATTCCTCTTCCTGGTGGGCAATGAGAGTTACATTTGCCCATGCAGACACCTACAGCTAGTCTCTCATTGGTTCTCCCTATTCCTGTTCATCTTGCACAGAAATTGCAAGCTGTGCCAAAGAGGAGGTTAAAGGCACTGACTCTCCAAGCGGGGAGAGTGTTAGTAAAGCATCTGGAATGGTGAACCCGAGGACCAGGATACGAAAACTGAGATGCATTTTAAATCGTTTTCCAATCACACGGTGGACGATACTCTGGGTTTCCCACGCATGTTTTATCTGGAGGAAGAATCCCTTGAACCTGGAGAGTTGGGACCCATGGAATGGGTACCATGCAGTATGATTTCAAAGGGTCTGCATTTGCTCACCGACACTCACCAATGCTCTCAGCCTGAAGTGTCCAGCCTTATGTCTCAACCAGCTCTGGGTGTAGATGTGGTCAATCCCGGTTGCATCACATGCCCTGAGTGAATTATTTAAGAATTGCTCTCTATTTCACTGTCTTTGTGTTTTGTTTTCGAAATTTATTTTGATAATGGGATTTATCAGATTTTCACTGCTGCGTTTCGGCCGCTGTACAAACGCTTGATTCTCTTACGGAGACATATATATCGATGGGTTTTAAGATTCTTCCTAGTCAGGTATATTCCTAGACGTTGAATATGTGGTGTTGGGTCCATTTCGTTGACCAAGGAGTAGGTCTTGTCTATTATATATTTGGCTTATGGAAAGTTATCTGTGCTAATTACAGTCTCTGCTTTTATGCAGCAGCCCAACGCACCTTTCCCCATAAGCAAGCACTAGTTGGTTTTCTAAATTTGAGACCCTGTTCTGTTTTGTAATTCAGTTCATGTGTAGTCAAGTTTACATTCCGTGTATTAGTGATATCTTATGATGTTTCTTTTTCTGTGTGACGTAGTTCATGTAGAATCACCGTATCTGCATCCACTTACTATGCCGCTACGGGCCTGATGACACAGATTTCATTGCTGAGTGATATTGCATTGTACGTACGTGCCACTGCTGAGTGATATTGCATTGTACGTACGTGCCACAGCTTCTTTATCCATTTTTTGCTTTCTGGGATATTTACCTGATACTGTAGAGGAGCTTCTTGTGAACACAGCCATCCCAAATATTGGGGTGGCTGTCTGTTTTTGATTTTAATTTCCGTAAGCTACAGGACCATAAGTGGAAGAGCCATAGGCTGTGTTGCTTTGTTTCTTACGTGTTTCAGGAATAACCATACACTTCTCCAGGGTGGCTGTTCACAATTTACATCCTGCCAATCAGCATAACAAGGCTCCCTGTTCTCCATATCCTGTCCTACCTTTCTGGATTTTACAGTTTTTTCAGATGGCCCTTTTGCCCGGGGGGCAGTGAGACTTCATTGTAGTGCAGATTTCCTTTACAGGCTTGCTTGGTTGGCCAAAAAGTGCATATGCGTTTTTTCCTGAATATATTCAGGAAAAAACACATACGCACTTTTTGGCCAAGTGCATCATTGTCGACCTTCTGCCTCTTTTCCTATGCTTTCAGGGCAATTCCAGTCTACCCCCTGCAATGGTTTTCCTGAAACTCTGCCCCGCTTTCAAGTCCCCTTCGCAGGCTTACTTCACTATATTTTTGGAGGATAGCTGTCATTTATAACTCTGCAGGTTTGTGAATTACAGTGCCCCTGAGCTCCTTCCTTCAACTCGGTTTCTTGTGAGCTGGGCACAAAACCGCAGGATTGCTTCAGGCCCTAATCTGTTTCCAGCAGGGCACACTGAGCCTTTGTTTAATTCCTCTTCCTGGTGGGCAATGAGGGTTACATTTGCCCGTGCAGACACCTACAGCTAGTCTCTCATTGGTTCTCCCTATTCCTGTTCATCTTGCACAGAAATTGCAAGCTGTGCCAAAGAGGAGGTTAAAGGCACTGACTCTCCAAGCGGGGAGAGTGTTAGTAAAGCATCTGGAATGGTGAACCCGAGGACCAGGATAAGAAAACTGAGATGCATTTTAAATCCTTTCCCAATCACACGGTGGACGATACTCTGGGTTTCCCATGCATGTTTTAGCTGGAGGAAGAATCCCTTGAACCTGGAGAGTTGGGACCCATGGAATGGGTACCATGCAGTATGACTTCAAAGGGTCTGCATTTGCTCACCGAAACTCACCAATGCTATCAGCCTGACGTGTCCAGCCTTATGTCTCAACCAGCTCTGGGTGTAGATGTGGTCAATCCCGGTTGCATCACATGCCCTGAGTGAATAATTTAACAATTGCTCTCTATTTCACTGTCTTTGTGTTTTGTTTTCCAAATATATTTTGATGATGGGATTTATCGGATTTTCACTGCTGCGTTTCGTCCGCTGTACACACGCTTGATTCTCTTACGGAGACATATATATCCATGGGTTTTAAGATCCTTCCTAGTCAGGTATATTCCTAGGCCTTGAATATGTGGTGTGGGGCCATTTCGTTGAGCAAGGAGTAGGTCTTGTCTATTATATATTTGGCTTATGGAAAGTTATCTGTGCTAATTTCAGTCTCTGGTTTTATGCAGCACCCCAAAGCGCCTTTCCCCATAAGCAAGCACTAGTTGGTTTTCTAAATTTGAGACCCTGTTCTGTTTTGTAATTCAGTTCATGTGTAGTCAAGTTTACATTCCGTGTATTAGTGATATCTTATGATGTTTCTTTTTCTGTGTGACGTATTTCACGTAGAATCACCGTACCTGCATCCACTCACTATGCCGCTACGGGCCTGATGACACAGATTTCATTGCTGAGTGATATTGCATTGCACGTACGTGCCACAACTTCTTTATCCATTTTTTGCTTTCTGGGATATTTACCTGATACTGTAGACGAGCTTCTTGTGAACACAGCCTTCCCAAATATTGGGGTGGCTGTCTGTTTTTGATTTTAATTTCCGTAAGCTATAGGACCATAAGTGGAAGTGCCATAGGCTGTGTTGCTTTGTTTCTTACGTGTTTCAGGAAACACCATACACTTCTCCAGGTTGGCTGCTGGCAATTTACATCCTGCCAATCAGCATAACAAGGCTCCCTTTTCTCCATATCCTGTCTTACCTTTCTGGATTTTACACTTTTTTCAGATGGCCCTTTTTCCCGGGGGGCAGTGAGACTTCATTGTAGTGCAGATTTCCTTTACAGGCTTGCTTGGTTGACCAAGAAGGACATATGCGTTTTTTCCGGAATATATTCAGGAAAAAACGCATACGCCCTTTATGGCCAAGTGCATCATTGTCGACGTTGTGCCTCTTTTCCTATGCTTTCAGGGCAATTCCAGTCTCCCCCCTGCAATGGTTTTCATGAAACTCTGCCCCGCTTTCAAGTCCCCTTCCCAGGCTTACTTCAATATATTTTTGGAGGATACCTGTCATTTATAACTCTGCAGGTTTGTGAATTACTGTGCCCCTGAGCTCCTTTCTTCAACTCGCTTTCTTGTGAGCTGGGCACAAAACCGCAGGATTGCTTCAGGCCCTAATCTGTTTCCAGCAGGGCACGCTGAGCCTTTGGTTAATTCCTCTTCCTGGTGGGAAATGAGCGTTACATTTGCCCGTGCAGACACCTATAGCTAGTCTCTAATTGGTTCTCCCTATTCCTGTTCATCTTGCACAGAAATTGCAAGCTGTGCCAAAGAGGAGATTAAAGGCACGGACTCTCCAAGCGGGGAGAGTGTCAGTAAAGCATCTGGAATGGTGAACCCGAGGACTAGGATACGAAAGATGAGATGCATTTTAAATCGTTTCCCAATCACACGGTGGACGATACTCTGGGTTTCCCATGCATGTTTTAGCTGGAGGAAGAATCCCTTGAACCTGGAGAGTTGGGACCCATGGAATGGGTACCATGCAGTATGACTTCAAAGGGTCTGCATTTGCTCACCGAAACTCACCAATGCTATCATCCTGAAGTGTCCAGCCTTATGTCTCAACCAGCTGTGGGTGTAGATGTGGTCAATCCCGGTTGCATCACATGCCCTGAGAGAATTGTTTAAGAATTGCTCTCTATTTCACTGTCTTTGTGTTTTGTTTTTGAAATTTATTTTGTTAATGGGATTTATCGGATTTTCACTGCTGCGTTTATGCCGCTGTACACACGCTTGATTCTCTTACAGAGACATATAAATCCATGGGTTTTAAGATTTTTCCTAGTCAGGTATATTCCTAGGCGTTGAATATGTGGTGTTGAGTCCATTTCGTTGAGCAAGGAGTAGGTCTTGTCTATTACATATTTGGCTTATGGAAAGTTATCTGTGCTAATTTCAGTCTCTGGATTTATGCAGCATCCCAACGCACATTTCCCCATAAGCAGGCACTAGTTGGTTTTCAAAATTTGAGTCCCTGTTCTGTTTTGTAATTCAGTTCATGTGTAGTTAAATTTACATTCCGTGTATTAGTGATATCTTATGATGTTTCTTTTTCTGTGTGACGCAGTTCACGTAGAATCACCGTACCTGCATCCACTCACTATGCCGCTACGGGCCTGATGACACAGATTTCATTGCTGAGTGATATTGCATTGCACGTACGTGCCACAACTTCTTTATCCATTTTTTGCTTTCTGGAATATTTACCTGGTACTCTAGACGAGCTTCTTGGGAACACAGCCGTCCCAAACTTTGGGGTGGATCTCTGTTTTTGATTTTAATTTCCCTATGCAAGAGGACCATAAGTGCAATTGCCATAGGCTGTGTTCCTTTATTTCTTACGTGTTTCAGGAAACACCATACACTTCTCCAGGGTGGCTGTTGGTAATTTACATCCTCCCAATCAGCATAACAAGGCTCCCTGTTCTCCATATCCTGTCCTACCTTTCTGGATTTTACACTTTTTTCAGATGGCCCTTTTGCCAGGTGGGCAGTGAGACTTCATTGTAGTTCAGATTTCCTTTACAGGCTTGCTTGGTTGGCAAAAAAGTGCATATGCGTTTTTTCCTGAATATATTCATGAAAAAACGCATACGCCATTTTTGGCCAAGTGCATCATTGTCGACCTTGTGCCTCTTTTCCTATTCTTTCAGGGCAATTGCAGGCTACCCCCTGCAATCGTTTTCCTGAAATTCTGCCCCGCTTTCAAGTCCCCTTCACAGGCTTACTTCAATATACATTTGGAAGATAGCTGTCATTTATAACTCTGCAGGTCTTGTGAATTACAGTGCCCCTGAGCTCCTTTCTTCAACTCGCTTTCTTGTGAGCTGGGCACAAAACCGCAGGATTGCTTCAGGCCCTAATCTGTTTCCAGCAGGGCACACTGAGCCTTTGTTTATTTCCTCTTCCTGGTGGGCAATGAGTGTTACATTTGCCCGTGCAGACACCTACAGCTAGTCTCTCATTGGTTCTCCCTATTCCTGTTCACCTTGCACAGAAATTGCAAACTGTGCCAAACAGGTGGTTAAAGGCACTGACTCTCCAAGCGGGGAGAGTGTTAGTAAAGCATCTGGAATGGTGAACCCGAGGACCAGGATACGAAAACTGAGATGCATTTTAAATCATTTCCCAATCACACGGTGGACGATACTCTGGGTTTTCCATGCATGTTTTACCTGGAGGAAGAATCCCTTGAACCTGGAGAGTTGAGACCCATGGAATGGGTACCATGCAGTATGACTTCAAAGGGTCTGCATTTGCTCACCGAAACTCACCAATGCTATCAGCCTGAAGTGTCCAGCCTTATGTCTCAACGAGCTCTGGGTGTAGATGTGGTCAATCCCGGTTGCATCCAATGCCCTGAGTGAATTATTTAAGAATTGCTCTCTATTTCACTGTCTTTGTGTTTTGTTTTCGAAATTTATTTTGATAATGGGATTTATCAGATTTTCACTGCTGCGTTTCGGCCGCAGTACACACGCCTGATTCTCTTACAGAGAAATATATATCCATGGCTTTGAAGATTCTTCCTAGTCAGGTATATTCCTAGGCGTTGAATATGTGGTGTTGGGTCCATTTCGTTGAGCAAGGAGTAGGTATTGTCTATTACATATTTGGCTTATGGAATGTTATCTGTGCTAATTTCAGTCTCTGGTTTTATGCAACACCCCAAGGCACCTTTCCCCATAAGCAAGCACTAGTTGGTTTTCTAAATTTGAGACCCTGTTCTGTTTTGTAATTCAGTTCATGTGTAGTCAAGTTTACATTCCGTGTATTAGTGATATCTTATGATGTTTCTTTTTCTGTGTGACGTAGTTCACGTAGAATCACCGTACCTGCATCCACTCACTATGCCACTACGGGCCTGATGACACAGATTTCATTGCTGAGTGATATTGCATTGTACGTACGTGCCACAACTTCTTTATCAATTTTTTGCTTTCTGGGATATTTACCTGATACTGTAGACGAGTTTCTTGTGAACACAGCCGTCCCAAATATTGGGGTGGCTGTCTGTTTTTGATTTTAATTTCCGTAAGCTATAGGACCATAAGTGGAAGTGGTATAGGCTGTGTTGCTTTGTTTCTTATGTGTTTCAGGAAACACCATACCCGTCTCCAGGGTGGCTGTTGGCAATTTACATCCTGCCAATCAGCATAACAAGGCTCCCTATTCTCCATATACTGTCCTACCTTTCTGGATTTTACACTTTTTTCAGATGGCCCTTTTGCCCGGGGGGGCAGTGAGATTTCATTGTAGTGCAGATTTCCTTTACAGGCTTGCTTGGTTGGCCAAAAAGGGCGTATGCGTTTTTTCCTGAATATATTCAGGAAAAAACGCATACGCCCTTTTTGGCCAAGTGCATCATTGTCGACGTTGTGCCTCTTTTCCTATGCTTTCAGGGCAATTCCAGTCTACCCCCTGCAATCGTTTTCCTGAAACTCTGCCCCGCTTTCAAGTCCCCTTCGCAGGCTTACTTCAATATATTTTTCGAGGATAGCTGTCATTTATAACTCTGCAGGTTTGTGAATTACAGTGCCCCTGAGCTCCTTTCTTCAACTCGCTTTCTTGTGAGCTGGGCACAAAACCGAAGGATTGCTTCAGGCCCTAATCTGTTTCCAGCAGGGCACACTGAGCCTTTGTTTAATTCCTCTTCCTCGTGGGCAATGAGCGTTACATTTGCCCGTGCAGACACCTACAGCTAGTCTCTCATTGGTTCTCCCTATTCCTGTTCATCTTGCACAGAAATTGCAAGCTGTGCCAAAGAGGAGGTTAAAGGCACTGACTCTCCAAGCGGGGAGAGTGTTAGTAAAGCATCTGGAATGGTGAACCCGAGGACCAGGATACGAAAACTGAGATGCATTTTAAATCGTTTCCCAATCACACGGTGGACGATACTCTGGGTTTCCCATGCATGTTTTAGCTGGAGGAAGAATCCCTTGAACCTGGAGAGTTGGGACCCATGGAATGGGTACCATGCAGTATGACTTCAAAGGGTGTGCATTTGCTCACCTAAACTCACCAATGCTATCAGCCTGAAGTGTCTAGCCTTATGTCTCAACCAGCTCTGGATGTAGATGTGTTAAATCCCGGTTGCATCACATGCCCTGAGTGAATTATTTAAGAATTGCTCTCTATTTCACTGTCTTTGTGTTTTGTTTTCGAAATTTATTTTGATAATGGGATTTATCGGATTTTCACTGCTGCGTTTCGGCCGCTGTACACATGCTTGATTCTCTTACGGAAACATATATATCCATGGGTTTTAAGATTCTTCTTAGTCATGTATATTCCTAGGCGTTGAACATGTGTTGTTGGGTCTATTTCTTTGAGCAAGGGGTAGGTGTTGTCTATTATATATTTGGCTTATGGAAAGTTATCTTGCTAATTTCAGTCTCTGGTTTTATGCAGCACCCCAAGGCAACTTTCCCCATAATCAAGAACTAGTTGGTTTTCTAAATTTGAGACCCTGTTTTGTTTTGTAATTCAGTTCATGTGTAGTCAAATTTACATTCCGTGTGTCAGTGATATCTTATGTTGTTTCTATTTCTGTTTGACGTAGTTCACGTAGAATCACCGTACATGCATCCACTCACTAACCGCTACGGGCCTGATGACACAGATTTCATTGCTGAGTGATATTGCATTGTACGTACATGCCACAACTTCTTTATCCATTTTTTGCTTTCTGGGATATTTACCTGGTACTGTAGACGAGCTTCCTGTGAACACATCCGTCCCAAACATTGGGGTGGCAGTCTGTTTTTGATTTTAATTTCCCTAAGCTATAGGACCATAAGTGCAAGTGCCATAGGCTGTGTTGCTTTGTTTCTTACATGATTCAGGAAACACCATACACTTCTCCAGGGTGGCTGTTGGCAATTTACATCTGCCAATCGGCATAACAAGGCTCACTGTTCTCCATATCCTGCCATACCTTTCCGGATTTTCCACTATTTTCAGATGGCTCTTTTGCCAGGGAGGCCGTGAGACTTCATTGTAGTGCAGATTTCCTTTACAGGCTTGCTTGGTTTGCGAAAAAGGGCGTATGCGTTTTTTCCTGAATATATTCAGGAAAAAACGCATAAGCACTTTTTGGCCAAGTGCATCATTGTCGACGTTTTGCCTCTTTTCCTATGCTTTCAAGGCAATTCCAGTCTACCCCCTGCAATCGTTTTCCTGAAATTCTGCCCCGCTTTCCAGTCCCCTTCGCAGGCTTACTTCAATATACTTCTGGAGGATAGCTGTCATTTACAACTCTGCACGTTTGTGAATTACAGTGCCCCTGAGCTCCTTTCTTCAACTCGCTTTCTTGTGAGCTGGGCACAAAACCGCAGGATTGCTTCAGGCCCTAATCTGTTTCCGGCAGGGCACGCTGAGCCTTTGGTTAATTCCTCTTCCTGGTGTGAAATGAGCGTTACATTTGCCCGTGCAGACACCTACATCTAGTCTCTCATTGCTTCTCCTATTCCTGTTCATCTTGCACAGAAATTGCAAGCTGTGCCAAATACGAGGTTAAAGGCACTGTCTCTCCAAGCAGGGAGATTGTTAGTAAAGCATCTGGTATGGTGAACCCGAGGACAAGGATACAAACACTGAGATGCATTTTAAATTGTTTCCCAATCACACGGTGGACGATACTCTGGGTTTCTCATGCATGTTTTAGCCAGAGGAAGAATCATTTGAACCTGGAGAGTTGGGACCCATGGAATGGGTACCATGCAGTATGACTTCAAGGGGTCTGCATTTGCTCACCGAAACTCACCAATGCTATCAGCCTGAAGTGTCCAGGCTTATGTCTCAACCAGCTCTGGGTGTAGATGTGTTAAATCCCGGTTGCATCACATGCCCTGAGTGAATTATTTAAGAATTGCTCTCTATTTCACTGTCTTTGTGTTTTGTTTTTGAAATTTATTTTGATAATGGGATTTATCGGATTTTCACTGCTGCGTTTATGCCGCTGTACACACGCTTGATTCTCTTACGGAGACATATAAATCCATGGGTTTTAAGATTTTTCTTAGTCAGGTATATTCCTAGGCGTTGAATATGTGGTGTTGAGTCCATTTCGTTGAGCAAGGAGTAGGTCTTGTCTATTACATATTTGGCTTATGGAATGTTATCTGTGCTAATTTCAGTCTCTGGTTTTATTCAGCACCCCAAGGCACCTTTCCCCATAAGCAAGCACTAGTTGGTTTTCTAAATTTGAGACCCTGTTCTGTTTTGTAATTCAGTTCATGTGTAGTCAAGTTTACATTCCGTGTATTAGTGATATCTTATGATGTTTCTTTTTCTGTGTGACGTAGTTCACGTAGAATCACCGTACCTGCATCCACTCACTATGCCGCTACGGGCCTGATGACACAGATTTCATTGCTGAGTGATATTGCATTGCACGTACGTGCCACAACATCTTTATCCATTTTTTGCTTTCTGGGAAATTTACCTGGTAATGTAGACGAGCTTCTTGGGAACACAGCCGTCCCAAACTTTGGGGTGGATCTCTGTTTTTGATTTTAATTTCCCTAAGCAAGAGGACCATAAGTGCAATTGCCATAGGCTGTGTTCCTTTATTTCTTACGTGTTTCAGGAAACACCATACACTTCTCCAGGGTGGCTGCTGGCAATTTACATCCTGCCAATCAGCATAACAAGGCTCCCTGTTCTCCATATCCTGTCCTAACTTTCTGGATTTTACACTTTTTTCAGATGGCCCTTTTGCCAGGGGGGCAGTGAGACTTCATTGTAGTGCAGATTTCCTTTACAGGCTTGCTTGGTTGGCCAAAAAGGGCGTATGCGTTTTTTCCTGAATATATTCAGGAAAAAACGCATACGCCCTTTTTGGCCAAGTGCATCATTGTCGACGTTGTGCCTATTTTCCTATGCTTTCAGGGCAATTCCAGTCAACCCCCTGCAATCGTTTTCCTGAAATTCTGCCCCGCTTTCAAGTCCCCTTCGCAGGCTTACTTCAATATACTTTTGGAAGATAGCTGTCATTTATATCTCTGCAGGTTTGTGAATTACAGTGCCCCTGAGCTCCTTTCTTCAACTCGCTTTCTTGTGAGCTGGGCACAAAACCGCAGGATTGCTTCAGGCACTAATCTGTTTCCAGCAGGGCACGCTGAGCCTTTGGTTAATTCCTCTTCCTGGTGGGAAATGAGCGTTACATTTGCCCGTGCAGACACCTACATCTAGTCTCTCATTGCTTCTCCTATTCCTGTTCATCTTGCACAGAAATTGCAAGCTGTGCCAAATACGAGGTTAAAGGCACTGTCTCTCCAAGCAGGGAGATTGTTAGTAAAGCATCTGGTATGGTGAACCCGAGGACAAGGATACAAACACTGAGATGCATTTTAAATTGTTTCCCAATCACACGGTGGACGATACTCTGGGTTTCTCATGCATGTTTTAGCCAGAGGAAGAATCATTTGAACCTGGAGAGTTGGGACCCATGGAATGGGTACCATGCAGTATGACTTCAAGGGGTCTGCATTTGCTCACCGAAACTCACCAATGCTATCAGCCTGAAGTGTCCAGGCTTATGTCTCAACCAGCTCTGGGTGTAGATGTGTTAAATCCCGGTTGCATCACATGCCCTGAGTGAATTATTTAAGAATTGCTCTCTATTTCACTGTCTTTGTGTTTTGTTTTTGAAATTTATTTTGATAATGGGATTTATCGGATTTTCACTGCTGCGTTTATGCCGCTGTACACACGCTTGATTCTCTTACGGAGACATATAAATCCATGGGTTTTAAGATTTTTCCTAGTCAGGTATATTCCTAGGCGTTGAATATGTGGTGTTGAGTCCATTTCGTTGAGCAAGGAGTAGGTCTTGTCTATTACATATTTGGCTTATGGAATGTTATCTGTGCTAATTTCAGTCTCTGGTTTTATTCAGCACCCCAAGGCACCTTTCCCCATAAGCAAGCACTAGTTGGTTTTCTAAATTTGAGACCCTGTTCTGTTTTGTAATTCAGTTCATGTGTAGTCAAGTTTACATTCCGTGTATTAGTGATATCTTATGATGTTTCTTTTTCTGTGTGACGTAGTTCACGTAGAATCACCGTACCTGCATCCACTCACTATGCCGCTACGGGCCTGATGACACAGATTTCATTGCTGAGTGATATTGCATTGCACGTACGTGCCACAACATCTTTATCCATTTTTTGCTTTCTGGGAAATTTACCTGGTAATGTAGACGAGCTTCTTGGGAACACAGCCGTCCCAAACTTTGGGTTGGATCTCTGTTTTTGATTTTAATTTCCCTAAGCAAGAGGACCATAAGTGCAATTGCCATAGGCTGTGTTCCTTTATTTCTTACGTGTTTCAGGAAACACCATACACTTCTCCAGGGTGGCTGCTGGCAATTTACATCCTGCCAATCAGCATAACAAGGCTCCCTGTTCTCCATATCCTGTCCTAACTTTCTGGATTTTACACTTTTTTCAGATGGCCCTTTTGCCAGGGGGGCAGTGAGACTTCATTGTAGTGCAGATTTCCTTTACAGGCTTGCTTGGTTGGCCAAAAAGGGCGTATGCGTTTTTTCCTGAATATATTCAGGAAAAAACGCATACGCCCTTTTTGGCCAAGTGCATCATTGTCGACGTTGTGCCTATTTTCCTATGCTTTCAGGGCAATTCCAGTCTACCCCCTGCAATTGTTTTCCTGAAATTCTGCCCCGCTTTCAAGTCCCCTTCGCAGGCTTACTTCAATATACTTTTGGAAGATAGCTGTCATTTATATCTCTGCAGGTTTGTGAATTACAGTGCCCCTGAGCTCCTTTCTTCAACTCGCTTTCTTGTGAGCTGGGCACAAAACCGCAGGATTGCTTCAGGCACTAATCTGTTTCCAGCAGGGCACGATGAGCCTTTGGTTAATTCCTCTTCCTGGTGGGAAATGAGCGTTACATTTGCCCGTGCAGACACCTACAGCTAGTCTCTCATTGGTTCTCCCTATTCCTGTTCTCTTGCACAGAAATTGCAAGCTGTGCCAAACAGGAGGTTAAAGGCACTGACTCTCCAAGCGGGGAGAGTGTTAGTAAAGCGTCTGGAATGTTGAACCCGAGGACCAGGATACGGAAACTGAGATGCATTTTAAATCGTTTCTCAGTCACACGGTGGACGATACTCAGGGTTTCCCATGCATGTTTTAGCTGGAGGAAGAATCCCTTGAACCTGGAGTGTTCGGACCCAAGGAATGGGTACCATGCAGTATGACTTCAAAGGGTGTGCATTTACTCACCGAACCTCAACAATGCTATCAGCCTGAAGTGTCCAGCCTTATGTCTCAACCAGCTCTGGGTGTAGATGTGTTAAATCCCGGTTGCATCACATGCCGTGAGAGAATTATTTAAGAATTGCTCTCTATTTCACTGTCTTTGTGTTTTGTTTTTGAAATTTATTTTGATAATGGGATTTATCGGATTTTCACTGCTGCGTTTCGGCCGCTGTACACACGCTTGATTCTCTTACGGAGACATATATATCCATGGGTTTTAAGATTCTTCCTAGTCAGGTATATTCGTAGGCGTTGAACATATGGTGTTGGGTCCATTTCTTTGAGCAAGGAGTAGGTCTTGTCTATTACATATTTGGCTTATGGAAAGTTATCTGTGCTAATTTCAATCTCTGGTTTTATGCAGCACCCCAACGCACCTTTCCCCATAAGCAAGCACTAGTTCGTTTTCTAAATTTGAGACCCTGTTCTGTTTTGTAATTCAGTTCACGTGTAATCAAGTTTACAATCCGTGTATTAGTGATATCTTATGATGTTTCTTTTTCTGTGTGACGTAGTTCACGTAGAATCACCGTACCTGCATCCACTCACTATGCCACTACGGGCCTGATGACACAGATTTCATTGCTGAGTGATATTGCATTGTACGTACGTGCCACAACTTCTTTATCCATTTTTTGCTTTCTGGGATATTTACCTGATACTGTAGACGAGCTTCTTGTGAACACAGCCGTCCCAAATATTGGGGTGGCTGTCTCTTTTTGATTTTAATTTCCGTAAGCTATAGGACCATAAGTGGAAGTGCCATAGGCTGTGTTGCTTTGTTTCTTACGTGTTACAGGAAACACCATACACTTCTCCAGGGTGGCTGCTGGCAATTTACATCCTGCCAATCAGCATAACAAGGCTCCCTGTTCTCCATATCCTGTCCTACCTTTCTGGATTTTACACTTTTTTCAGATGTCCCTTTTGCCCGTGGGGCAGTGAGACTTCATTGTAGTGCAGATTTCCTTTACAGGTTGTTTGGTAGGCCAAAAAGGGCGTATGCGTTTTTTCCTGAATATATTCAGGAAAAAACGCATACGCCCTTTTTGGCCAAGTGCATCATTGTCGAGGTTGTGCCTCTTTTCCTATGCTTTCAGGCCAATTCCCGTCTACCCCCTGCAATCGTTTTCCTGAAATTCTGCCCAGCTTTCAAGTCCCCTTCGCAGGCTTACTTCAATATATTTTTGGAGGATAGCTGTCATTTATAACTCTGCAGGTTTGTGAATTACAGTGCCCCTGAGCTCCTTTCTTCAACTCGCTTTCTTGTGAGCTGGGCACAAAACCGCAGGATTGCTTCAGGCCCTAATCTGTTTCCAGCAGGGCACGCTGAGCCTTTGTTTAATTCCTCTTACTGGTCGGCAATGAGCGTTACATTTGCCCGTGCAGACACCTACAGCTAGTCTCTCATTGGTTCTCCCTATTCCTGTTCATCTTGCACAGAAATTGCAAGCTGTGCCAAACAGGAGGTTAAAGGCACTGACTCTCCAAGCGGGGAGAGTGTTAGTAAAGCATCTGGAATGGTGAACCCGAGGACCAGGATACGAAAACTGAGATGCATTTTAAATCCTTTCTCAATCACACGGTGGACGATACTCTGGGTTCCCATGCATGTTTTAGCTGGAGGAAGAATGCCTTGAACCTGGAGAGATGGGACCCATGGAATGGGTACCATGCAGTATGACTTCAAAGGGTCTGCATTTGCTCACCGAAACTCACCAATGCTATCATCCTGAAGTGTCCAGCCTTATGTCTCAACCAGCTCTGGGTGTAGATGTGGTAAATCCCGGTTGCATCACATGCCCTGAGTGAATTATTTAAGAATTGCTCTCTATTTCACTGTCTTTGTGTTTTGTTTTCGAAATTTATTTTGATAATTGGATTTATCGGATTTTCACTGCTGCGTTTCGGCCGATGTACACACGCTTGATTCTCTTACGGAGACATATATATCCATGGGTTTTAAGATTCTTCCTAGTCAGGTATATTCCTAGGCGTTGAATATGTGGTGTTGGGTCCATTTCATTGAGCAAGGAGTAGGTCTTGTCTATTACATATTTGGCTTATGGAAAGTTATCTGTGTTAATTTCAGTCTCTGGTTTTATGCAGCACCCCAAGGCACCTTTTCCCATAAGCAAGCACTAGTTGGTTTTCTAAATTTGAGACCCTGTTCTGTTTTGTAATTCAGTTCATGTGTAGTCAAGTTTACATTCCGTGTATTAGTGATATCTTATGATGTTTCTTTTTCTGTGTGACGTAGTTCACGTAGAATCACCGTACCTGCATCCACTCACTATGCCACTACGGGCCTGATGACACAGATTTCATTGCTGAGTGATATTGCATTGTATGTAAGTGCCACAACTTCTTTATCCATTTTTTGCTTTCTGGGATATTTACCTGATACTGTAGACGAGCTTCTTGTGAACACAGCCGTCCCAAATATTGGGGTGGCTGTCTGTTTTTGATTTTAATTTCTGTAAGCTATAGGACCATAAGTGGAAGTGCCATAGGCTGTGTTGCTTTGTTTCTTACGTGTTTCAGGAAACACCATACACTTCTCCAGCGTGGCTGCTGGCAATCTACATCCGGCCAATCAGCATAACAAGGCTCCCTGTTCTCCATATCCTGTCCTACATTTCTGGATTTTACACTTTTTTCAGATGGCCCTTTTGCCCGGGGGGCAGTGAGACTTCATTGTAGTGCAGATTTCCTTTACAGCCTTGCTTGGTTGGCCAAAAAGGGCGTATGCGTTTTTTCCTGAATATATTCAGGAAAAAACGCATACGCCCTTTTTGGCCAAGTGCATCATTGTCGACGTTCTGCCTCTTTTCCTATGCTTTCAGGGCAATTCCAGTCTACCCCCTGCAATCGTTTTCCTGAAATTCTGCCCCGCTTTCAAGTCCCCTTCGCAGGCTTACTTCAATATATTTTTGGAGGATAGCTGTCATTTATAACTCTGCAGGTTTGTGAATTACAGTGCCCCTGAGCTCCTTTCTTCAACTCGCTTTCTTGTGAGCTGGGCACAAAACCGCAGGATTGCTTCAGGCCCTAATCTGTTTTCAGCAGGGCACGCTGAGCCTTTGTTTAATTCCTCCTCCTGGTCGGCAATGAGCATTATATTTGCCCGTGCAGACACCTACAGCTAGTCTCTCATTGGTTCTCCCTATTCCTGTTCATCTTGCACAGAAATTGCAAGCTGTGCCAAAGAGGAGATTAAAGGCACTGACTCTCCAAGCGGGGAGAGTGTTAGTAAAGCATCTGGAATGGTGAACCCGAGGACCAGGATACGAAAACTGAGATGCATTTTAAATCGTTTCCCAATCACACGGTGGACGATACTCTTGGTTTCCCATGCATGTTTTAACTGGAGGAAGAATGCGTTGAACCTGGAGAGATGGGACCCATGGAATGGGTACCATGCAGTATGACTTCAAAGGGTCTGCATTTGCTCACCGAAACTCACCAATGCTATCATCCTGAAGTGTCCAGCCTTATGTCTCAACCAGCTCTGGGTGTAGATGTGGTAAATCCCGGTTGCATCACATGCCCTGAGTGAATTATTTAAGAATTGCTCTCTATTTCACTGTCTTTGTGTTTTGTTTTCGAAATTTATTTTGATAATTGGATTTATCGGATTTTCACTGCTGCGTTTATGCCGCTGTACACACGCTTGATTCTCTTACGGAGACATATAAATCCATGGGTTTTAAGATTTTTCCTAGTCAGGTATATTCCTAGGCGTTGAATATGTGGTGTTGAGTCCATTTCGTTGAGCAAGGAGTAGGTCTTGTCTATTACATATTTGGCTTATGGAATGTTATCTGTGCTAATTTCAGTCTCTGGTTTTATTCAGCACCCCAAGGCACCTTTCCCCATAAGCAAGCACTAGTTGGTTTTCTAAATTTGAGACCCTGTTCTGTTTTGTAATTCAGTTCATGTGTAGTCAAGTTTACATTCCGTGTATTAGTGATATCTTATGATGTTTCTTTTTCTGTGTGACGTAGTTCACGTAGAATCACCGTACCTGCATCCACTCACTATGCCGCTACGGGCCTGATGACACAGATTTCATTGCTGAGTGATATTGCATTGCACGTACGTGCCACAACATCTTTATCCATTTTTTGCTTTCTGGGAAATTTACCTGGTAATGTAGACGAGCTTCTTGGGAACACAGCCGTCCCAAACTTTGGGGTGGATCTCTGTTTTTGATTTTAATTTCCCTAAGCAAGAGGACCATAAGTGCAATTGCCATAGGCTGTGTTCCTTTATTTCTTACGTGTTTCAGGAAACACCATACACTTCTCCAGGGTGGCTGCTGGCAATTTACATCCTGCCAATCAGCATAACAAGGCTCCCTGTTCTCCATATCCTGTCCTAACTTTCTGGATTTTACACTTTTTTCAGATGGACCTTTTGCCAGGGGGGCAGTGAGACTTCATTGTAGTGCAGATTTCCTTTACAGGCTTGCTTGGTTGGCCAAAAAGGGCGTATGCGTTTTTTCCTGAATATATTCAGGAAAAAACGCATACGCCCTTTTTGGCCAAGTGCATCATTGTCGACGTTGTGCCTATTTTCCTATGCTTTCAGGGCAATTCCAGTCTACCCCCTGCAATCGTTTTCCTGAAATTCTGCCCCGCTTTCAAGTCCCCTTCGCAGGCTTACTTCAATATACTTTTGGAAGATAGCTGTCATTTATATCTCTGCAGGTTTGTGAATTACAGTGCCCCTGAGCTCCTTTCTTCAACTCGCTTTCTTGTGAGCTGGGCACAAAACCGCAGGATTGCTTCAGGCACTAATCTGTTTCCAGCAGGGCACGCTGAGCCTTTGGTTAATTCCTCTTCCTGGTGGGAAATGAGCGTTACATTTGCCCGTGCAGACACCTACAGCTAGTCTCTCATTGGTTCTCCCTATTCCTGTTCTCTTGCACAGAAATTGCAAGCTGTGCCAAACAGGAGGTTAAAGACACTGACTCTCCAAGCGGGGAGAGTGTTAGTAAAGCGTCTGGAATGTTGAACCCGAGGACCAGGATACGGAAACTGAGATGCATTTTAAATCGTTTCCCAGTCACACGGTGGACGATACTCTGGGTTTCCCATGCATGTTTTAGCTGGAGGAAGAATCCCTTGAACCTGGAGTGTTCGGACCCAAGGAATGGGTACCATGCAGTATGACTTCAAAGGGTGTGCATTTACTCATCGAACCTCAACAATGCTATCAGCCTGAAGTGTCCAGCCTTATGTCTCAACCAGCTCTGGGTGTAGATGTGTTAAATCCCGGTTGCATCACATGCCGTGAGAGAATTATTTAAGAATTGCTCTCTATTTCACTGTCTTTGTGTTTTGTTTTTGAAATTTATTTTGATAATGGGATTTATCGGATTTTCACTGCTGCGTTTCGGCCGCTGTACACACGCTTGATTCTCTTACGGAGACATATATATCCATGGGTTTTAAGATTCTTCCTAGTCAGGTATATTCGTAGGCGTTGAACATATGGTGTTGGGTCCATTTCTTTGAGCAAGGAGTAGGTCTTGTCTATTACATATTTGGCTTATGGAAAGTTATCTGTGCTAATTTCAATCTCTGGTTTTATGCAGCACCCCAACGCACCTTTCCCCATAAGCAAGCACTAGTTCGTTTTCTAAATTTGAGACCCTGTTCTGTTTTGTAATTCAGTTCACGTGTAATCAAGTTTACAATCCGTGTATTAGTGATATCTTATGATGTTTCTTTTTCTGTGTGACGTAGTTCACGTAGAATCACCGTACCTGCATCCACTCACTATGCCACTACGGGCCTGATGACACAGATTTCATTGCTGAGTGATATTGCATTGTACGTACGTGCCACAACTTCTTTATCCATTTTTTGCTTTCTGGGATATTTACCTGATACTGTAGACGAGCTTCTTGTGAACACAGCCGTCCCAAATATTGGGGTGGCTGTCTCTTTTTGATTTTAATTTCCGTAAGCTATAGGACCATAAGTGGAAGTGCCATAGGCTCTGTTGCTTTGTTTCTTACGTGTTACAGGAAACACCATACACTTCTCCAGGGTGGCTGCTGGCAATTTACATCCTGCCAATCAGCATAACAAGGCTCCCTGTTCTCCATATCCTGTCCTACCTTTCTGGATTTTACACTTTTTTCAGATGTCCCTTTTGCCCGTGGGGCAGTGAGACTTCATTGTAGTGCAGATTTCCTTTACAGGTTGTTTGGTTGGCCAAAAAGGGCGTATGCGTTTTTTCCTGAATATATTCAGGAAAAAACGCATACGCCCTTTTTGGCCAAGTGCATCATTGTCGAGGTTGTGCCTCTTTTCCTATGCTTTCAGGCCAATTCCAGTCTACCCCCTGCAATCGTTTTCCTGAAATTCTGCCCAGCTTTCAAGTCCCCTTCGCAGGCTTACTTCAATATATTTTTGGAGGATAGCTGTCATTTATAACTCTGCAGGTTTGTGAATTACAGTGCCCCTGAGCTCCTTTCTTCAACTCGCTTTCTTGTGAGCTGGGCACAAAACCGCAGGATTGCTTCAGGCCCTAATCTGTTTCCAGCAGGGCACGCTGAGCCTTTGTTTAATTCCTCTTACTGGTCGGCAATGAGCGTTACATTTGCCCGTGCAGACACCTACAGCTAGTCTCTCATTGGTTCTCCCTATTCCTGTTCATCTTGCACAGAAATTGCAAGCTGTGCCAAACAGGAGGTTAAAGGCACTGACTCTCCAAGCGGGGAGAGTGTTAGTAAAGCATCTGGAATGGTGAACCCGAGGACCAGGATACGAAAACTGAGATGCATTTTAAATCCTTTCTCAATCACACGGTGGACGATACTCTGGGTTCCCATGCATGTTTTAGCTGGAGGAAGAATGCCTTGAACCTGGAGAGATGGGACCCATGGAATGGGTACCATGCAGTATGACTTCAAAGGGTCTGCATTTGCTCACCGAAACTCACCAATGCTATCATCCTGAAGTGTCCAGCCTTATGTCTCAACCAGCTCTGGGTGTAGATGTGGTAAATCCCGGTTGCATCACATGCCCTGAGTGAATTATTTAAGAATTGCTCTCTATTTCACTGTCTTTGTGTTTTGTTTTCGAAATTTATTTTGATAATTGGATTTATCGGATTTTCACTGCTGCGTTTCGGCCGATGTACACACGCTTGATTCTCTTACGGAGACATATATATCCATGGGTTTTAAGATTCTTCCTAGTCAGGTATATTCCTAGGCGTTGAATATGTGGTGTTGGGTCCATTTCATTGAGCAAGGAGTAGGTCTTGTCTATTACATATTTGGCTTATGGAAAGTTATCTGTGTTAATTTCAGTCTCTGGTTTTATGCAGCACCCCAAGGCACCTTTTCCCATAAGCAAGCACTAGTTGGTTTTCTAAATTTGAGACCCTGTTCTGTTTTGTAATTCAGTTCATGTGTAGTCAAGTTTACATTCCGTGTATTAGTGATATCTTATGATGTTTCTTTTTCTGTGTGACGTAGTTCACGTAGAATCACCGTACCTGCATCCACTCACTATGACGCTACGGGCCTGATGACACAGATTTCATTGCTGAGTGATATTGCATTGTATGTAAGTGCCACAACTTCTTTATCCATTTTTTGCTTTCTGGGATATTTACCTGATACTGTAGACGAGCTTCTTGTGAACACAGCCGTCCCAAATATTGGGGTGGCTGTCTGTTTTTGATTTTAATTTCTGTAAGCTATAGGACCATAAGTGGAAGTGCCATAGGCTGTGTTGCTTTGTTTCTTACGTGTTTCAGGAAACACCATACACTTCTCCAGGGTGGCTGCTGGCAATCTACATCCGGCCAATCAGCATAACAAGGCTCCCTGTTCTCCATATCCTGTCCTACATTTCTGGATTTTACACTTTTTTCAGATGGCCCTTTTGCCCGGGGGGCAGTGAGACTTCATTGTAGTGCAGATTTCCTTTACAGCCTTGCTTGGTTGGCCAAAAAGGGCGTATGCGTTTTTTCCTGAATATATTCAGGAAAAAACGCATACGCCCTTTTTGGCCAAGTGCATCATTGTCGACGTTCTGCCTCTTTTCCTATGCTTTCAGGGCAATTCCAGTCTACCCCCTGCAATCGTTTTCCTGAAATTCTGCCCCGCTTTCAAGTCCCCTTCGCAGGCTTACTTCAATATATTTTTGGAGGATAGCTGACATTTATAACTCTGCAGGTTTGTGAATTACAGTGCCCCTGAGCTCCTTTCTTCAACTCGCTTTCTTGTGAGCTGGGCACAAAACCGCAGGATTGCTTCTGGCCCTAATCTGTTTTCAGCAGGGCACGCTGAGCCTTTGTTTAATTCCTCCTCCTGGTTGGCAATGAGCATTATATTTGCCCGTGCAGACACCTACAGCTAGTCTCTCATTGGTTCTCCCTATTCCTGTTCATCTTGCACAGAAATTGCAAGCTGTGCCAAAGAGGAGATTAAAGGCACTGACTCTCCAAGCGGGGAGAGTGTTAGTAAAGCATCTGGAATGGTGAACCCGAGGACCAGGATACGAAAACTGAGATGCATTTTAAATCGTTTCCCAATCACACGGTGGACGATACTCTGGGTTTCCCATGCATGTTTTAACTGGAGGAAGAATGCGTTGAACCTGGAGAGATGGGACCCATGGAATGGGTACCATGCAGTATGACTTCAAAGGGTCTGCATTTGCTCACCGAAACTCACCAATGCTATCATCCTGAAGTGTCCAGCCTTATGTCTCAACCAGCTCTGGGTGTAGATGTGGTAAATCCCGGTTGCATCACATGCCCTGAGTGAATTATTTAAGAATTGCTCTCTATTTCACTGTCTTTGTGTTTTGTTTTCGAAATTTATTTTGATAATTGGATTTATCGGATTTTCACTGCTGCGTTTCGGCCGATGTACACACGCTTGATTCTCTTACGGAGACATATATATCCATGGGTTTTAAGATTCTTCCTAGTCAGGTATATTCCTAGGCATTGAATATGTGGTGTTGGGTCCATTTCATTGAGCAAGGAGTAGGTCTTGTCTATTACATATTTGGCTTATGGAAAGTTATCTGTGTTAATTTCAGTCTCTGGTTTTATGCAGCACCCCAAGGCACATTTTCCCATAAGCAAGCACTAGTTGGTTTTCTAAATTTGAGACCCTGTTCTGTTTTGTAATTCAGTTCATGTGTAGTCAAGTTTACATTCCGTGTATTAGTGATATCTTATGATGTTTCTTTTTCTGTGTGACATAGTTCACGTAGAATCACCGTACCTGCATCCACTCACTATGCCACTACGGGCCTGATGACACAGATTTCATTGCTGAGTGATATTGCATTGTATGTAAGTGCCACAACTTCTTTATCCATTTTTTGCTTTCTGGGATATTTACCTGATACTGTACACGAGCTTCTTGTGAACACAGCCGTCCCAAATATTGGGGTGGCTGTCTGTTTTTGATTTTAATTTCCGTATGCTATAGGACCATAAGTGGAAGTGCCATAGGCTGTGTTGCTTTGTTTCTTACGTGTTTCAGGAAACACCATACACTTCTCCAGGGTGGCTGCTGGCAATTTACATCCTGCCAATCAGCATAACAAGGCTCCCTGTTCTCCATATCCTGTCCTACCTTTCTGGATTTTACACTTTTTTCAGATGGCCCTTTTGCCCCGGGGGGGGGGGGCAGTGAGATTTCATTGTAGTGCAGATTTCCTTTACAGGCTTGCTTGGTTGGCCAAAAAGGGCATATGCGTTTTTTCCTGAATATATTCAGGAAAAAACGCATACGCCCTTTTTGGCCAAGTGCATCATTGTCGAGGTTGTGCCTCTTTTCCTATGCTTTCAGGCCAATTCCAGTCTACCCCCTGCAATCGTTTTCCTGAAATTCTGCCCAGCTTTCAAGTCCCCTTCGCAGGCTTACTTCAATATATTTTTGGAGGATAGCTGTCATTTATAACTCTGCAGGTTTGTGAATTACAGTGCCCCTGAGCTCCTTTCTTCAACTCGCTTTCTTGTGAGCTGGGCACAAAACCGCAGGATTGCTTCAGGCCCTAATCTGTTTCCAGCAGGGCACGCTGAGCCTTTGTTTAATTCCTCTTACTGGTCGGCAATGAGCGTTACATTTGCCCGTGCAGACACCTACAGCTAGTCTCTCATTGGTTCTCCCTATTCCTGTTCATCTTGCACAGAAATTGCAAGCTGTGCCAAACAGGAGGTTAAAGGCACTGACTCTCCAAGCGGGGAGAGTGTTAGTAAAGCATCTGGAATGGTGAACCCGAGGACCAGGATACGAAAACTGAGATGCATTTTAAATCCTTTCTCAATCACACGGTGGACGATACTCTGGGTTCCCATGCATGTTTTAGCTGGAGGAAGAATGCCTTGAACCTGGAGAGATGGGACCCATGGAATGGGTACCATGCAGTATGACTTCAAAGGGTCTGCATTTGCTCACCGAAACTCACCAATGCTATCATCCTGAAGTGTCCAGCCTTATGTCTCAACCAGCTCTGGGTGTAGATGTGGTAAATCCCGGTTGCATCACATGCCCTGAGTGAATTATTTAAGAATTGCTCTCTATTTCACTGTCTTTGTGTTTTGTTTTCGAAATTTATTTTGATAATTGGATTTATCGGATTTTCACTGCTGCGTTTCGGCCGATGTACACACGCTTGATTCTCTTACGGAGACATATATATCCATGGGTTTTAAGATTCTTCCTAGTCAGGTATATTCCTAGGCGTTGAATATGTGGTGTTGGGTCCATTTCATTGAGCAAGGAGTAGGTCTTGTCTATTACATATTTGGCTTATGGAAAGTTATCTGTGTTAATTTCAGTCTCTGGTTTTATGCAGCACCCCAAGGCACCTTTTCCCATAAGCAAGCACTAGTTGGTTTTCTAAATTTGAGACCCTGTTCTGTTTTGTAATTCAGTTCATGTGTAGTCAAGTTTACATTCCGTGTATTAGTGATATCTTAAGATGTTTCTTTTTCTGTGTGACATAGTTCACGTAGAATCACCGTACCTGCATCCACTCACTATGCCACTACGGGCCTGATGACACAGATTTCATTGCTGAGTGATATTGCATTGTATGTAAGTGCCACAACTTCTTTATCCATTTTTTGCTTTCTGGGATATTTACCTGATACTGTACACGAGCTTCTTGTGAACACAGCCGTCCCAAATATTGGGGTGGCTGTCTGTTTTTGATTTTAATTTCCGTATGCTATAGGACCATAAGTGGAAGTGCCATAGGCTGTGTTGCTTTGTTTCTTACGTGTTTCAGGAAACACCATACACTTCTCCAGGGTGGCTGCTGGCAATTTACATCCTGCCAATCAGCATAACAAGGCTCCCTGTTCTCCATATCCTGTCCTACCTTTCTGGATTTTACACTTTTTTCAGATGGCCCTTTTGCCCCGGGGGGGGGGCAGTGAGATTTCATTGTAGTGCAGATTTCCTTTACAGGCTTGCTTGGTTGGCCAAAAAGGGCATATGCGTTTTTTCCTGAATATATTCAGGAAAAAACGCATACGCCCTTTTTGGCCAAGTGCATCATTGTCGAGGTTGTGCCTCTTTTCCTATGCTTTCAGGCCAATTCCAGTCTACCCCCTGCAATCGTTTTCCTGAAATTCTGCCCAGCTTTCAACTCCCCTTCGCAGGCTTACTTCAATATATTTTTGGAGGATAGCTGTCATTTATAACTCTGCAGGTTTGTGAATTACAGTGCCCCTGAGCTCCTTTCTTCAACTCGCTTTCTTGTGAGCTGGGCACAAAACCGCAGGATTGCTTCAGGCCCTAATCTGTTTCCAGCAGGGCACGCTGAGCCTTTGTTTAATTCCTCTTACTGGTCGGCAATGAGCGTTACATTTGCCCGTGCAGACACCTACAGCTAGTCTCTCATTGGTTCTCCCTATTCCTGTTCATCTTGCACAGAAATTGCAAGCTGTGCCAAACAGGAGGTTAAAGGCACTGACTCTCCAAGCGGGGAGAGTGTTAGTAAAGCATCTGGAATGGTGAACCCGAGGACCAGGATACGAAAACTGAGATGCATTTTAAATCCTTTCTCAATCACACGGTGGACGATACTCTGGGTTCCCATGCATGTTTTAGCTGGAGGAAGAATGCCTTGAACCTGGAGAGATGGGACCCATGGAATGGGTACCATGCAGTATGACTTCAAAGGGTCTGCATTTGCTCACCGAAACTCACCAATGCTATCATCCTGAAGTGTCCAGCCTTATGTCTCAACCAGCTCTGGGTGTAGATGTGGTAAATCCCGGTTGCATCACATGCCCTGAGTGAATTATTTAAGAATTGCTCTCTATTTCACTGTCTTTGTGTTTTGTTTTCGAAATTTATTTTGATAATTGGATTTATCGGATTTTCACTGCTGCGTTTCGGCCGATGTACACACGCTTGATTCTCTTACGGAGACATATATATCCATGGGTTTTAAGATTCTTCCTAGTCAGGTATATTCCTAGGCGTTGAATATGTGGTGTTGGGTCCATTTCATTGAGCAAGGAGTAGGTCTTGTCTATTACATATTTGGCTTATGGAAAGTTATCTGTGTTAATTTCAGTCTCTGGTTTTATGCAGCACCCCAAGGCACCTTTTCCCATAAGCAAGCACTAGTTGGTTTTCTAAATTTGAGACCCTGTTCTGTTTTGTAATTCAGTTCATGTGTAGTCAAGTTTACATTCCGTGTATTAGTGATATCTTATGATGTTTCATTTTCTGTGTGACGTAGTTCACGTAGAATCACCGTACCTGCATCCACTCACTATGCCGCTACGGGCCTGATGACACAGATTTCATTGCTGAGTGATATTGCATTGTATGTAAGTGCCACAACTTCTTTATCCATTTTTTGCTTTCTGGGATATTTACCTGATACTGTAGACGAGCTTCTTGTGAACACAGCCATCCCAAATATTGGGGTGGCTGTCTGTTTTTGATTTTAATTTCTGTAAGCTATAGGACCATAAGTGGAAGTGCCATAGGCTGTGTTGCTTTGTTTCTTACGTGTTTCAGGAAACACCATACACTTCTCCAGGGTGGCTGCTGGCAATTTACATCCTGCCAATCAGCATAACAAGGCTCCCTGTTCTCCATATCCTGTCCTACCTTTCTGGATTTTACACTTTTTTCAGATGGCCTTTTTGCCCCGGGGGGGGCAGTGAGATTTCATTGTAGTGCAGATTTCCTTTACAGGCTTGCTTGGTTGGCCAAAAAGGGCGTATGCGTTTTTTCCTGAATATATTCAGGAAAAAACGCATACGCCCTTTTTGGCCAAGTGCATCATTGTCGAGGTTGTGCCTCTTTTCCTATGCTTTCAGGGCAATTCCAGTCTACCCCCTGCAATCGTTTTCCTGAAATTCTGCCCCGCTTTCAAGTCCCCTTCGCAGGCTTACTTCAATATATTTTTGGAGGATAGCTGTCATTTATAACTCTGCAGGTTTGTGAATTACAGTGCCCCTGAGCTCCTTTCTTCAACTCGCTTTCTTGTGAGCTGGGCACAAAACCGCAGGATTGCTTCAGGCCCTAATCTGTTTCCAGCAGGGCACGCTGAGCCTTTGTTTAATTCCTCTTCCTGGTCGGCAATGAGCGTTACATTTGCCCGTGCAGACACCTACAGCTAGTCTCTCATTGGTTCTCCCTATTCCTGTTCAGCTTGCACAGAAATTGCAAGCTGTGCCAAACAGGAGGTTAAAGGCACTGACTCTCCAAGCGGGGAGAGTGTTAGTAAAGCATCTGGAATGGTGAACCCGAGGACCAGGATACGAAAACTGAGATGCATTTTAAATCGTTTCCCAATCACACGGTGGACGATACTCTGGGTTCCCATGCATGTTTTAGCTGGAGGAAGAATGCCTTGAACCTGGAGAGTTGGGACCCATGGAATGGGTACCATGCAGTATGACTTCAAATGGTCTGCATTTGCTCACCGAAACTCACCAATGCTATCAGCCTGAAGTGTCCAGCCTTATGTCTCAACCAGCTCTGGGTGTAGATGTGGTCAATCCCAGTTGCATCACATGCCCTGAGTGAATTATTTAAGAATTGCTCTCTATTTCACTGTCTTTGTGTTTTGTTTTCGAAATTTATTTTGATAATGGGATTTATCGGATTTTCACTGCTGCGTTTCGGCCGCTGTACCCACGCTTGATTCTCTTATGGAGACATATATATCCATGGGTTTTAAGATTCTTCCTAGTCAGGTATATTCCTAGGCGTTGAATATGTGGTGTTGGGTCCATTTCGTTGAGCAAGGAGTAGGTCTTGTCTATTACATATTTGGCTTATGGAAAGTTATCTGTGCTAATTTCAGTCTCTGGTTTTATGCAGCACCCCAACGCACCTTTCCCCATAAGCAAGCACTAGTTGGTTTTCTAAATTTGAGACCCTGTTCTGTTTTGTAATTCAGTTCATGTGTAGTCAAGTTTACATTCCGTGTATTAGTGATATCTTATGATGTTTCTTTTTCTGTGTGACGTAGTTCACGTAGAATCACCGTACATGCATCCACTCACTATGCCGCTACGGGCCTGATGACACAGATTTCATTGCTGAGTGATAGTGCATTGTACGTACGTGCCACAACTTCTTTATCCATTTTTTGCTTTCTGGGATATTTACCTGATACTGTAGACGAGCTTCTTGTGAACACAGCCTTCCCAAATATTGGCGTGGCTGTCTGTTTTTGATTTTAATTTCCGTAAGCTATAGGACCATAAGTGGAAGTGCCATAGGCTGTGTTGCTTTGTTTCTTACGTGTTTCAGGAAACACCATACACATCTCCAGGGTGGCTGCTGGCAAATTACATCCTGCCAATCAGCATAACAAGGCTCCCTGTTCTCCATATCCTGTCCTACCTTTCTGGATTTTACACTTTTTTCAGATGGCCCTTTTAACCGGGGGGCAGTGAGACTTCATTGTAGTGCAGATTTCCTTTACAGGCTTGCTTGGTTGGCCAAAAAGGGCGTATGCGTTTTTTCCTGAATATATTCAGGAAAAAACGCATACGCCCTTTTTGGCCAAGTGCATCATTGTCGACGTTGTGCCTCTTTTCCTATGCTTTCAGGGCAATTCCAGTCTACCCCCTGCAATCGTTTGCCTGAAATTCTGCCCCGCTTTCAAGTCCCCTTCGCAGACTTACTTCAATATATTTTTGGAGGATTGCTGTCAATTATAACTCTGCAGGTTTGTGAATTACAGTGCCCCTGAGCTCCTTTCTTCAACTCGCTTTCTTGTGAGCTGGGCACAAAACCGCAGGATTGCTTCAGGCCCTAATCTGTTTCCAGCAGGGCACACTGAGCCTTTGTTTAATTCCTCTTCCTGGTGAGCAATGAGTGTTACATTTGCCCGTGCAGACACCTACAGCTAGTCTCTCATTGGTTCTCCCTATTCCTGTTCATCTTGCACAGAAATTGCAAACTGTGCCAAACAGGAGGTTAAAGGCACTGACTCTCCAAGCGGGGAGAGTGTTAGTAATGCTTCTGGAATGGTGAACCCGAGGACCAGGATACGAAAATTGACATGCATTTTAAATCGTTTCCCAATCACACGGTGGACGATACTCTGGGTTTCCCATGCATGTTTTAGCTGGAGGAAGAATCCCTTGAACCTGGAGAGTTGGGACCCATGGAATGGGTACCATGCAGTATGACTTCAAAGGGTCTGCATTTTCTCACTGAAACTCACCAATGCTATCAGCCTGAAGTGTCCAGCCTTATGTCTCAACCAGCTCTGGGTGTAGATGTGGTCAATCCCGGTTGCATCCAATGCCCTGAGTGAATTATTTAAGAATTGCTCTCTATTTCACTGTCTTTGTGTTTTGTTTTCGAAATTTATTTTGATAATGGGATTTATCGGATTTTCACTGTTGCGTTTCGGCCGCTGTACACACCCTTGATTCTCTTACGGAGACATATATATCCATGGGTTATAAGATCCTTCCTAGTCAGGTATATTCCTAGGCGTTGAATATGTGGTGTTGGGTCCATTTCGTTGAGCAAGGAGTAGGTCTTGTCTATTACATATTTGGCTTATGGAAAGTTATCTGTGCTAATTTCAGTCTCTGGTTTTATGCAGCACCCCAACGCACCTTTCACCGTAAGCAAGCACTAGTTGGTTTACTAAATTTGAGACCCTGTTCTGTTTTGTAATTCAGTTCTTGTGTAGTCAAGTTTACATTCCGTGTATTAGTGATATCTTATGATGTTTCTTTTTCTGTGTGACGTAGTTCACGTAGAATCACCGTACCTGCATCCACTCACTATGCCGCTACGGGCCTGATGACACAGATTTCATTGCTGAGTGATATTGCAATGTACGTACGTGCCACAACTTCTTTATCCATTTTTTGCTTTCTGGGATATTTACCTGATACTGTAGACGAGCTTCTTGTGAACACAGCCGTACCAAATATTGGGGTGGCTGTCTGTTTTTAATTTTAATTTACGTAAGCTATAGGACCATAAGTGGAAGTGCCATAGGCTGTGTTGCTTTGTTTCTTACGTGTTTCAGGAAACACCATACACTTCTCCAGGGTGGCTGCTGGCAATTTACATCCTGCCAATCAGCATAACAAGGCTCCCTGTTCTCCATATCCTGTCCTACCTTTCTGGATTTTACACTTTTTTCAGATGGCCCTTTTGTCCGGGGGTCAGTGAGTCTTCATTGTAGTGCAGATTTCCTTTACAGGCTTGCTTGGTTGGCCAAAAAGGGCGTATGCGTTTTTTCCTGAATATATTCAGGAAAAAATGCATACGCCCTTTTTGGCCAAGTGCATCATTGTCGACGTTGTGCCTCTTTTCCTATGCTTTCAGGGCAATTCCAGTCTACCCCCTGCAATCGTTTTCCTGAAATTCTGCCCCGCTTTCAAGTCCCCTTCGCAGGCTTACTTCAATATATTTTTGGAGGATAGCTGTCATTTATAACTCTGCAGGTTTGTGAATTACAGTGCCCTTGAGCTCCTTTCTTCAACTCGCTTTCTTGTGAGCTGGGCACAAAACCGCAGGATTGCTTCAGGCCCTAATATGTTTCCGGCAGGGCACACTGAGCCTTTGGTTCATTCCTCTTCCTGGTGGGAAATGAGCGTTACATTTGCCCGTGCAGACACCTACAGCTAGTCTCTCATGGGTTCTCCCTATTCCTGTTCATCTTGCACAGAAATGGCAAGCTGAGCCAAACAGGAGGTTAAAGGCACTGACTCTCCAAGCGGGGAGAGTGTTAGGAAAGCATCTGGAATGGTGAACCCGAGGACCAGGATACGAAAACTGAGATGCATTTTAAATCGTTTCCCAATCACACGGTGGACCATACTGTAGGTTTCCCATGCATGTTTTAGCTGGAGGAAGAATGCCTTGAACCTGAAGATTTGGGACCCATGGAATAGGTACCATGCAGTATGACTTAAAAGGGTCTGCATTTGCTCAGCGAAACTCACCAATGCTATCAGCCTGAAGTGTCCAGCCTTATGTCTCAACCAGTTTTGGGTGTAGATGTGGTCAATCCCGGTGCAACACATGCCCTGAGTGAATTATTTAAGAATTGCTCTCTATTTCACTGTCTTTGTGTTTTGTTTTCGAAATTTAGTTTGATAATGGGATTTACCGGATTTTCACTGCTGCGTTTCGGCCGCTGTACACACCCTTGATTCTCTTATGGAGACATATATATCCATGGGTTATAAGAACCTTCGTAGTCAGGTATATTCCTAGGCGTTGAATATGTGGTGTTGGGTCCATTTCGTTGAGCAAGGAGTAGGTCTTGTCTATTACATATTTGGCTTATGGAAAGTAATCTGTTCTAATTTCAGTCTCTGGTTTTATGCAGCACCCCAACGCACCTTTCCCCATAAGCAAACACTAGTTGGTTTTCTAAATTTGAGACCCTGTTCTGTTTTGTAATTCAGTTCATGTGTAGTCAAGTTTACATTCCGTGTATTAGTGATATCTTATGATGTTTCTTTTTCTGTGTGACGTAGTTCACGTAGAATCACCGTACCTGCATCCACTCACTATGCCGCTACGGGCCTGATGACACAGATTTCATTGCTGAGTGATATTGCATTGTACGTACGTGCCACAACTTCTTTATCCATTTTTTGCTTTCTGGGATATTTACCTGATACTGTAGACGAGCTTCTTGTGAACACAGCCGTCCCAAATATTGGGGTGGCTGTCTGTTTTTGATTTTAATTTCCGTAAGCTATAGGACCATAAGTCGAAGTGCCACAGGCTGTGTTGCTTTGTTTCTTACGTGTTTCAGGAAACACCATACACTTCTCCAGGGTGGCTGCTGGCAATTTACATCCTGCCATTCAGCATAACAAGGCTCCCTGTTCTCCATATCCTGTCCTACCTTTCTGGATTTTACACTTTTTTCAGATGGCCCTTTTGTCCGGGGGGCAGTGAGACTTCATTGTAGTGCAGATTTCCTTTACAGGCTTGCTTGGTTGGCCAAAAAGGGCGTATGCGTTTTTTCCTGAATATATTCAGGAAAAAATGCATACGCCCTTTTTGGCCAAGGGCATCATTGTCGACGTTGTGCCTCTTTTCCTATGCTTTCAGGGCAATTCCAGTCTACCCCCTGCAATCGTTTTCCTGAAATCCTGCCCCGCTTTCAAGTCCCCTTCGCAGGCTTACTTCAATATATTTTTGGAGGATAGCTGTCATTTATAACTCTGCAGGTTTGTGAATTACAGTGCCCCTGAGCTCCTTTCTTCAACTCGCTTTCTTGTGAGCTGGGCACAAAACCGCAGGATTGCTTCAGGCCCTAATCTGTTTCCGGCAGGGCACAATGAGCCTTTGGTTCATTCCTCTTCCTGGTGGGCAATGAGCGTTACATTTGCCCGTGCAGACACCTACAGCTAGTCTCTCATTGGTTCTCCCTATTCCTGTTCATCTTGCACAGAAATTGCAAGCTGTGCCAAACAGGAGGTTAAAGGCACTGACTCTCCAAGCGGGGAGAGTGTTAGTAAAGCATCTGGAATGGTGAACCCGAGGACCCGGATACGAAAAGTGAGATGCATTTTAAATCGTTTCCCAATCACACGGTGGACCATACTGTGGGTTTCCCATGCATGTTTTAGCTGGAGGAAGAATCCCTTGAACCTGAAGAGTTGGGACCCATGGAATAGGTACCATGCAGTATGACTTCAAAGGGTCTGCATTTGCTCACCGAAACTCACCAATGCTATCAGCCTGAAGTGTCCAGCCTTATGTCTCAACAAGCTCTGGGTGTAGATGTGGTCAATCCCGGTTGCATCACATGCCCTGAGTGAATTATTTAAGAATTGCTCTCTATTTCACTGTCTTTGTGTTTTGTTTTCGAAATTTATTTTGATAATGGGATTTATCGGATTTTCACTGCTGCGTTTCGGCCGCTGTACACACGCTTGATTCTCTTACAGAGACATATATATCCATGGGTTATAAGATACTTTCTAGTCAGGTATATTCCTAGGCGTTGAATATGTGGTGTTGGGTCCATTTCGTTGAGCAAGGAGTAGGTCTTGTCTATTACATATTTGGCTTATGGAAAGTTATCTGTGCTAATTTCAGTCTCTGGTTTTATACAGCACACCAACGCACCTTTCCCCATAAGCAAGCCCTAGTTGGTTTTCTAAATTTGAGACCCTGTTCTGTTTTGAAATTCAGTTCATGTGTAGTCAAGTTTACATTCCGTGTATTAGTGATATCTTATGATGTTTCTTTTTCTGTGTGACGTAGTTCACGTAGAATCACCGTACCTGCATCCACTCACTATGCCGCTACGGGCCTGATGACACAGATTTCATTGCTGAGTGATATTGCATTGTACGTACGTGCCACAACTTCTTTATCCATTTTTTGCTTTCTGGGATATTTACCTGATACTGTAGACGAGCTTCTTGTGAACACAGCCGTCCCAAATATTGGGGTGGCTGTCTGTTTTTGATTTTAATTTCCGTAAGCTATAGGACCATAAGTGGAAGTGCCATAGGCTGTGTTGCTTTGTTTCTTACGTGTTTCAGGAAACACCATACACTTCTCCAGGGTGGCTGCTGGCAATTTACATCCTGCCAATCAGCATAACAAGGCTCCCTGTTCTCCATATCCTGTCCTAACTTTCTGGATTTTACACTTTTTTCAGATGTCCCTTTTGTCCGGGGGGCAGTGAGACTTCATTGTAGTGCAGATTTCCTTTACAGGCTTGCTTGGTTGGCCAAAAAGGGCGTATGCGTTTTTTCCTGAATATATTCAGGAAAAAACGCATACGCCCTTTTTGGCCAAGTGCATCATTGTCGACGTTGTGCCTCTTTTCCTATGCTTTCAGGGCAATTCCAGTCTACCCCCTGCAATCGTTTTCCTGAAATTCTGCCCCGCTTTCAAGTCCCCTTCGCAGGCTTACTTCAATACATTTTTGGAGGATAGCTGTCATTTATAACTCTGCAGGTTTGTGAATTACAGTGCCCTTGAGCTCCTTTCTTCAACTCGCTTTCTTGTGAGCTGGGCACAAAACCGCAGGATTGCTTCAGGCCCTAATCTGTTTCTGGCAGGGCACACTGAGCCTTTGGTTCATTCCTCTTCCTGGTGGGAAATGAGCGTTACATTTGCCCGTGCAGACACCTACAGCTAGTCTCTCATTGGTTCTCCCTATTCCTGTTCATCTTGCACAGAAATTGCAAGCTGTGCCAAACAGGAGGTTAAAGGCACTGACTCTCCAAGCGGGGAGAGTGTTAGGAAAGCATCTGGAATGGTGAACCCGAGGACCAGGATACGAAAACTGAGATGCATTTTAAATCGTTTCCCAATCACACAGTGGACGATACTCTGGGTTTCCCATGCATGTTTTAGCTGGAGGAAGAATCCCTTGAACCTGGAGAGTTGGGACCCATGGAATGGGTACCATGCAGTATGACTTCAAAGGGTCTGCATTTGCTCACCGAAACTCACCAATGCTATCAGCCTGAAGTGTCCAGGCTTATGTCTCAACCAGCTCTGGGTGTAGATGTGTTAAATCCCGGTTGCATCACATGCCCTGAGTGAATTATTTAAGAATTGCTCTCTATTTCACTGTCTTTGTGTTTTGTTTTTGAAATTTATTTTGATAATGGGATTTATCGGATTTTCACTGCTGCGTTTATGCCGCTGTACACACGCTTGATTCTCTTACGGAGACATATAAATCCATGGGTTTTAAGATTTTTCCTAGTCAGGTATATTCCTAGGCGTTGAATATGTGGTGTTGAGTCCATTTCGTTGAGCAAGGAGTAGGTCTTGTCTGTTACATATTTGGCTTATGGAATGTTATCTGTGCTAATTTCAGTCTCTGGTTTTATTCAGCACCCCAAGGCACCTTTCCCCATAAGCAAGCACTAGTTGGTTTTCTAAATTTGAGACCCTGTTCTGTTTTGTAATTCAGTTCATGTGTAGTCAAGTTTACATTCCGTGTATTAGTGATATCTTATGATGTTTCTTTTTCTGTGTGACGTAGTTCACGTAGAATCACCGTACCTGCATCCACTCACTATGCCGCTACGGGCCTGATGACACAGATTTCATTGCTGAGTGATATTGCATTGCACGTACGTGCCACAACATCTTTATCCATTTTTTGCTTTCTGGGATATTTACCTGATACTGTAGACGAGCTTCTTGTGAACACAGCCGTCCCAAATATTGGGGTGGCTGTCTCTTTTTGATTTTAATTTCCGTAAGCTATAGGACCATAAGTGGAAGTGCCATAGGCTGTGTTGCTTTGTTTCTTACGTGTTACAGGAAACACCATACACTTCTCCAGGGTGGCTGCTGGCAACTTACATCCTGCCAATCAGCATAACAAGGCTCCCTGTTCTCCATATCCTGTCCTACCTTTCTGGATTTTACACTTTTTTCAGATGTCCCTTTTGCCCGTGGGGCAGTGAGACTTCATTGTAGTGCAGATTTCCTTTACAGGTTGTTTGGTTGGCCAAAAAGGGCGTATGCGTTTTTTCCTGAATATATTCAGGAAAAAACGCATACGCCCTTTTTGGCCAAGTGCATCATTGTCGAGGTTGTGCCTCTTTTCCTATGCTTTCAGGCCAATTCCAGTCTACCCCCTGCAATCGTTTTCCTGAAATTCTGCCCAGCTTTCAAGTCCCCTTCGCAGGCTTACTTCAATATATTTTTGGAGGATAGCTGTCATTTATAACTCTGCAGGTTTGTGAATTACAGTGCCCCTGAGCTCCTTTCTTCAACTCGCTTTCTTGTGAGCTGGGCACAAAACCACAGGATTGCTTCAGGCCCTAATCTGTTTCCAGCAGGGCACGCTGAGCCTTTGTTTAATTCCTCTTACTGGTCGGCAATGAGCGTTACATTTGCCCGTGCAGACACCTACAGCTAGTCTCTCATTGGTTCTCCCTATTCCTGTTCATCTTGCACAGAAATTGCAAGCTGTGCCAAACAGGAGGTTAAAGGCACTGACTCTCCAAGCGGGGAGAGTGTTAGTAAAGCATCTGGAATGGTGAACCCGAGGACCAGGATACGAAAACTGAGATGCATTTTAAATCCTTTCTCAATCACACGGTGGACGATACTCTGGGTTCCCATGCATGTTTTAGCTGGAGGAAGAATGCCTTGAACCTGGAGAGATGGGACCCATGGAATGGGTACCATGCAGTATGACTTCAAAGGGTCTGCATTTGCTCACCGAAACTCACCAATGCTATCATCCTGAAGTGTCCAGCCTTATGTCTCAACCAGCTCTGGGTGTAGATGTGGTAAATCCCGGTTGCATCACATGCCCTGAGTGAATTATTTAAGAATTGCTCTCTATTTCACTGTCTTTGTGTTTTGTTTTCGAAATTTATTTTGATAATTGGATTTATCGGATTTTCACTGCTGCGTTTCGGCCGATGTACACACGCTTGATTCTCTTACGGAGACATATATATCCATGGGTTTTAATATTCTTCCTAGTCAGGTATATTCCTAGGCGTTGAATATGTGGTGTTGAGTCCATTTCGTTGAGCAAGGAGTAGGTCTTGTCTATTACATATTTGGCTTATGGAATGTTATCTGTGCTAATTTCAGTCTCTGGTTTTATGCAGCACCCCAAGGCACCTTTCCCCATAAGCAAGCACTAGTTGGTTTTCTAAATTTGAGACCCTGTTCTGTTTTGTAATTCAGTTCATGTGTAGTCAAGTTTACATTCCGTGTATTAGTGATAACTTATGATGTTTCTTTTTTTGTGTGACGTAGTTCACGTAGAATCACCGTACCTGCATCCACTCACTATGCCGCTATGGGCCTGATGACACAGATTTCATTGCTGAGTGATATTGCATTGCACGTAAGTGCCACAACTTCTTTATCCATTTTTTGCTTTCTGGGATATTTACCTGGTACTGTAGATGAGCTTCGTAGGAACACAGCCGTCCCAAACTTTGGGGTGGCTGTCTGTTTTGATTTTAATTTCCCTAAGCAATAGGACCATAAGTGCAATTGCCATAGGCTGTGTTGCTTTATTTCTTACGTGTTTCAGGAAACACCATACACTTCTCCAGGGTGGCTGTTCACACTTTACATCCTGCCAATCAGCATAACAAGGCTCCCTGTTCTCCATATCCTGTCCTACCTTTCTGGATTTTACACTTTTTTCAGATGGCCCTTTTGCCCGGGGGGCAGTGAGACTTCATTGTAGTGCAGATTTCCTTTACAGGCTTGCTTGGTTGGCCAAAAAGTGCGTATGCGTTTTTTCCTGAATATATTCAGGAAAAAACGCATACGCCCTTTTCGGCCAAGTGCATCATTGTCGACGTTGTGCCTCTTTTCCTATGCTTTCAGGGCAATTCCAGTCTACCCCCTGCAATCGTTTTCCTGAAATCCTGCCCCGCTTTCAAGTCCCCTTCGCAGGCTTACTTCAATATATTTTTGGAGGATAGCTGTCATTTATAACTCTGCAGGTTTGTGAATTACAGTGCCCCTGAGCTCCTTTCTTCAACTCGCTTTCTTGTGAGCTGGGCACAAAACCGCAGGATTGCTTCAGGCCCTAATCTGTTTCCAGCAGGGCATACTGAGCCTTTGTTTAATTCCTCTTCCTGGTGGGCAATGAGCGTTACATTTGCCCGTGCAGACACCTACAGCTAGTCTCCCATTGGTTCTCCCTATTCCTGTACATCTTCCACAGAAATTGCAAGCTGTGCCAAAGAGGAGGTTAAAGACACTGACTCTCCAAGCGGGGAGAGTGTTAGTAAAGCATCTGGAATGGTGAACCCGAGGACCAGGATACGAAAACTGAGATGCATTTTAAATCGTTTCCCAATCACACGGTGGACGATATTCTGGGTTTCCCATGTATGTTTTACCTGGAGGAAGAATCCCTTGAACCTGGAGAGTTGGGACCCATGGAATGGGTACCATGCAGTATGACTTCAAAGAGTCTGCATTTGCTCACCGAAACTCTCCAATGCTATCAGCTTGAAGTGTCCAGCCTTATGTCTCAACCAGCTCTGGGTGTAGATGTGGTCAATCCCGGTTGCATCACATGCCCTGAGTGAATTATTTAAGAATTGCTCTCTATTTCACTGTCTTTGTGTTTTGTTTTCGAAATTTATTTTGATAAAGGGATTTATCGGATTTTCACTGCTGCGTTTCGGCCGCTGTACACACGCTTGATTCTCTTATGGAGACATATATATCCATGGGTTTTAAGATTCTTCCTAGTCAGGTATATTCCTAGGCGTTGAGTATGTGGTGTTGGGTCCATTTCGTTGAGCAAGGAGTAGGTCTTTTCTATTACATATTTGGCTTATGGAAAGTTATCTGTGCTAATTTCAGTCTCTGGTTTTATGCAGCACCCCAACACACCTTTCCCCATAAGCAAGCACTAGTTGGTTTTCTAAATTTGAGACCCTGTTCTGTTTTGTAATTCAGTTCATGTGTAGTCAAGTTTACATTCCGTGTATTAGTGATATCTTATGATGTTTCTTTTTCTGTGTGACGTAGTTCACGTAGAATCACCGTACCTGCATCCACTCACTATGCCGCTACGGGCCTGATGGCACAGATTTCATTGCTGAGTGATATTGCATTGTACGTACGTGCCACAACTTCTTTATCCATTTTTTGCTTTCTGGGATATTTACCTGATACTGTAGACGAGCTTCTTGTGAACACAGCCGTCCCAAATATTGGGGTAGCTGTCTGTTTTTGATTTTAATTTACGTAATCTATAGGACCATAAGTGGAAGTGCCATAGGCTGTTTTGCTTTGTTTCTTACGTGTTTCAGGAAACACCATACACTTCTCCAGGGTGGCTGCTGGCAATTTACATCCTGCCAATCAGCATAACAAGGCTCCCTGTTCTCCATATCCTGTCCTACCTTTCTGGATTTTACACTTTTTTCGGATGGCCCTTTTGTCCGGGGGGCAGTGAGACTTCATTGTAGTGCAGATTTCCTTTACAGGCTTGCTTGGTTGGCCAAAAAGTGCGTATACGTTTTTATCCTGAATATATTCAGGAAAAAACGCATAAGCACTTTTTGGCCAAGTGCATCATTGTCGACGTTCTGCCTCTTATCCTATGCTTTCAGGGCAATTCCAGTCTACACCCTGCAATCGTTTTCCTGAAATTCTGCCTGCATTCAAGACCCCTTCGCAGGTTTACTTCAATATATTTTTGGAGGATAGCTGTCATTTATAACTCTGCAGGTTTGTGAATTACAGTGCCCCTGAGCTCCTTTCTTCAACTCGCTTTCTTGTGAGCTGGGCACAAAACCGCAGGATTGCTTCAGGCCCTAATCTGTTTCCGGCAGGGCACACTGAGCCTTTGGTTCATTCCTCTTCCTGGTGGGAAATGAGCGTTACATTTGCCCGTGCAGACACCTACAGCTAGTCTCCCATTGGTTCTCCTTATTCTTGTTCATCTTGCACAGAAATTGCAACCTGTGCCAAGGAGGAGGTTAAAGGCACTGACTCTCCAAGCGGGGAGAGTGTTAGTAAAGCATCTGGAATGGTGAACCCGAGGACCAGGATACGAAAACTGAGATGCATTTTAAATCGTTTTCCAATCACACAGTGGACGATGCTCTGGGTTTCCCATGCATGTTTTAGCTGGAGGAAGAATCCCTTGAACCTGGAGAGTTGGGACCCATGGAATGGGTACCATGCAGTATGACTTCAAAGGGTCTGCATTTGCTCACTGAAACTCACCAATGCTATCAGCCTGAAGTGTCCAGCCTTATGTCTCAACCAGCTCTGGGTGTAGATGTGGTCAATCCCGGTTGCATCACATGCCCTGAGTGAATTATTTAAGAATTGCTCTCTATTTCACTGTCTTTGTGTTTTGTTTTCGAAATTTATTTTGATAATGGGATTTATCGGATTTTCACTGTTGCGTTTCGGCCGCTGTACACACCCTTGATTCTCTTACGGAGACATATATATCCATGGGTTATAAGATCCTTCCTAGTCAGGTATATTCCTAAGCGTTGAATATGTGGTGTTGGGTCCATTTCGTTGAGCAAGGAGTAGGTCTTGTCTATTACATATTTGGCTTATGGAAAGTTATCTGTGCTAATTTCAGTCTCTGGTTTTATGCAGCACCCCAACGCACCTTTCCCCGTAAGCAAGCACAAGTTGGTTTTCTAAATTTGAGACCCTGTTCTGTTTTGTAATTCAGTTCTTGTGTAGTCAAGTTTACATTCCGTGTATTAGTGATATCTTATGATGTTTCTTTTTCTGTGTGACGTAGTTCACGTAGAATCACCGTACCTGCATCCACTCACTATGCCGCTACGGGCCTGATGACACAGATTTCATTGCTGAGTGATATTGCAATGTACGTACGTGCCACAACTTCTTTATCCATTTTTTGCTTTCTGGGATATTTACCTGATACTGTAGACGAGCTTCTTGTGAACACAGCCGTACCAAATATTGGGGTGGCTGTCTGTTTTTGATTTTAATTTACGTAAGCTATAGGACCATAAGTGGAAATGCCATAGGCTGTGTTGCTTTGTTTCTTACGTGTTTCAGGAAACACCATACACTTCTCCAGGGTGGCTGCTGGCAATTTACATCCTGCCAATCAGCATAACAAGGCTCCCTGTTCTCCATATCCTGTCCTACCTTTCTGGATTTTACACTGTTTTCGGATGGCCCTTTTGTCCGGGGGTCAGTGAGTCTTCATTGTAGTGCAGATTTCCTTTACAGGCTTGCTTGGTTGGCCAAAAAGGGCGTATGCGTTTTTTCCTGAATATATTCAGGAAAAAATGCATACGCCCTTTTTGGCCAAGTGCATCATTGTCGACGTTGTGCCTCTTTTCCTATGCTTTCAGGGCAATTCCAGTCTACCCCCTGCAATCGTTTTCCTGAAATTCTGCCCCGCTTTCAAGTCCCCTTCGCAGGCTTACTTCAATATATTTTTGGAGGATAGCTGTCATTTATAACTCTGCAGGTTTGTGAATTACAGTGCCCTTGAGCTCCTTTCTTCAACTCGCTTTCTTGTGAGCTGGGCACAAAACCGCAGGATTGCTTCAGGCCCTAATCTGTTTCCGGCAGGGCACACTGAGCCTTTGGTTCATTCCTCTTCCTGGTGGGAAATGAGCGTTACATTTGCCCGTGCAGACACCTACAGCTAGTCTCTCATTGGTTCTCCCTATTCCTGTTCATCTTGCACAGAAATTGCACGCTGAGCCAAACAGGAGGTTAAAGGCACTGACTCTCCAAGCGGGGAGAGTGTTAGGAAAGCATCTGGAATGGTGAACCCGAGGACCAGGATACGAAAACTGAGATGCATTTTAAATCGTTTCCCAATCACACGGTGGATCATACTGTGGGTTTCCCATGCATGTTTTAGCTGGAGGAAGAATGCCTTGAACCTGAAGAGTTGGGACCCATGGAATAGGTACCATGCAGTATGACTTAAAAGGGTCTGCATTTGCTCAGCGAAACTCACCAATGCTATCAGCCTGAAGTGTCCAGCCTTATGTCTCAACCAGTTTTGGGTGTAGATGTGGGCAATCCCGGTTGCAACACATGCCCTGAGTGAATTATTTAAGAATTGCTCTCTATTTCACTGTCTTTGTGTTTTGTTTTCGAAATTTATTTTGATAATGGGATTTACCGGATTTTCACTGCTGCGTTTCGGCCGCTGTACACACCCTTGATTCTCTTACGGAGAAATATATATCCATGGGTTATAAGAACCTTCCTAGTCAGGTATATTCCTAGGCGTTGAATATGTGGTGTTGGGTCCATTTCGTTGAGCAAGGAGTAGGTCTTGTCTATTACATATTTGGCTTATGGAAAGTAATCTGTTCTAATTTCAGTCTCTGGTTTTATGCAGCACCCCAACGCACCTTTCCCCATAAGCAAGCACTAGTTGGTTTTCTAAATTTGAGACCCTGTTCTGTTTTGTAATTCAGTTCATGTGTAGTCAAGTTTACATTCCGTGTATTAGTGATATCTTATGATGTTTCTTTTTCTGTGTGACGTAGTTCACGTAGAATCACCGAACCTGCATCCACTCACTATGCCGCTACGGGCCTGATGACACAGATTTCATTGCTGAGTGATATTGCATTGTACGTACGTGCCACAACTTCTTTATCCATTTTTTGCTTTGTGGGATATTTACCTGATACTGTAGACGAGCTTCTTGTGAACACAGCCGTCCCAAATATTGGGGTGGCTGTCTGTTTTTGATTTTAATTTCCGTAAGCTATAGGACCATAAGTCGAAGTGCCACAGGCTGTGTTGCTTTGTTTCTTACGTGTTTCAGGAAACACCATACACTTCTCCAGGGTGGCTGCTGGCAATTTACATCCTGCCAATCAGCATAACAAGGCTCCCTGTTCTCCATATCCTGTCCTATCTTTCTGGATTTTACACTTTTTTCAGATGGCCCTTTTGTCCGGGGGGCAGTGAGACTTCATTGTAGTGCAGATTTCCTTTACAGGCTTGCTTGGTTGGCCAAAAAGGGCGTATGCGTTTTTTCCTGAATATATTCAGGAAAAAACGCATACGCACTTTTTGGCCAAGGGCATCATTGTCGACGTTGTGCCTCTTTTCCTATGCTTTCAGGGCAATTCCAGTCTACCCCCTGCAATCGTTTTCCTGAAATCCTGCCCCGCTTTCAAGTCCCCTTCGCAGGCTTACTTCAATATATTTTTGGAGGATAGCTGTCATTTATAACTCTGCAGGTTTGTGAATTACAGTGCCCCTGAGCTCCTTTCTTCAACTCGCTTTCTTGTGAGCTGGGCACAAAACCGCAGGATTGCTTCAGGCCCTAATCTGTTTCCGGCAGGGCACAATGAGCCTTTGGTTCATTCCTCTTCCTGGTGGGAAATGAGCGTTACATTTGCCCGTGCAGACACCTACAGCTAGTCTCTCATTGGTTCTCCCTATTCCTGTTCATCTTGCACAGAAATTGCAAGCTGTGCCAAACAGGAGGTTAAAGGCACTGACTCTCCAAGCGGGGAGAGTGTTAGTAAAGCATCTGGAATGGTGAACCCGAGGACCAGGATACGAAAAGTGAGATGCATTTTAAATCGTTTCCCAATCACACGGTGGAACATACTGTGGGTTTCCCATGCATGTTTTAGCTGGAGGAAGAATCCCTTGAACCTGAAGAGTTGGGACCCATGGAATAGGTACCATGCAGTATGACTTCAAAGGGTCTGCATTTGCTCACCGAAACTCACCAATGCTATCAGTCTGAAGTGTCCAGCCTTATGTCTCAACAAGCTCTGGGTGTAGATGTGGTCATTCCCGGTTGCATCACATGCCCTGAGTGAATTATTTAAGAATTGCTCTCTATTTCACTGTCTTTGTGTTTTGTTTTCGAAATTTATTTTGATAATGGGATTTATCGGATTTTCACTGCTGCGTTTCGGCTGCTGTACACACGCTTGATTCTCTTACGGAGACATATATATCCATGGGTTATAAGATCCTCCCTAGTCATGTATATTCCTAGGCATTGAATATGTGGTGTTGGGTCCATTTCATTGAGCAAGGAGTAGGTCTTGTCTATTACATATTTGGCTTATGGAAAGTTATCTGTGTTAATTTCAGTCTCTGGTTTTATGCAGCACCCCAAGGCACCTTTTCCCATAAGCAAGCACTAGTTGGTTTTCTAAATTTGAGACCCTGTTCTGTTTTGTAATTCAGTTCATGTGTAGTCAAGTTTACATTCCGTGTATTAGTGATATCTTATGATGTTTCTTTTTCTGTGTGACGTAGTTCACGTAGAATCACCGTACCTGCATCCACTCACTATGCCGCTACGGGCCTGATGACACAGATTTCATTGCTGAGTGATATTGCATTGTATGTAAGTGCCACAACTTCTTTATCCATTTTTTGCTTTCTGGGATATTTACCTGATACTGTAGACGAGCTTCTTGTGAACACAGCCGTCCCAAATATTGGGGTGGCTGTCTGTTTTTGATTTTAATTTCTGTAAGCTATAGGACCATAAGTGGAAGTGCCATAGGCTGTGTTGCTTTGTTTCTTACGTGTTTCAGGAAACACCATACACATCTCCAGGGTGGCTGCTGGCAATCTACATCCGGCCAATCAGCATAACAAGGCTCCCTGTTCTCCATATCATGTCCTACATTTCTGGATTTTACACTTTTTTCAGATGGCCCTTTTGCCCGGGGGGCAGTGAGACTTCATTGTAGTGCAGATTTCCTTTACAGCCTTGCTTGGTTGGCCAAAAAGGGCGTATGCGTTTTTTCCTGAATATATTCAGGAAAAAACGCATACGCCCTTCTTGGCCAAGTGCATCATTGTCGACGTTCTGCCTCTTTTCCTATGCTTTCAGGGCAATTCCATTCTACCCCCTGCAATCGTTTTCCTGAAATTCTGCCCCGCTTTCAAGTCCCCTTCGCAGGCTTACTTCAATATATTTTTGGAGGATAGCTGTCATTTATAACTCTGCAGGTTTGTGAATTACAGTGCCCCTGAGCTCCTTTCTTCAACTCGCTTTCTTGTGAGCTGGGCACAAAACCGCAGGATTGCTTCAGGCCCTAATCTGTTTTCAGCAGGGCACGCTGAGCCTTTGTTTAATTCCTCCTCCTGGTCGGCAATGAGCATTATATTTGCCCGTGCAGACACCTACAGCTAGTCTCTCATTGGTTCTCCCTATTCCTGTTCATCTTGCACAGAAATTGCAAGCTGTGCCAAAGAGGAGATTAAAGGCACTGACTCTCCAAGCGGGGAGAGTGTTAGTAAAGCATCTTGAATGGTGAACCCGAGGACCAGGATACGAAAACTGAGATGCATTTTAAATCGTTTCCCAATCACACGGTGGACGATACTCTGGGTTTCCCATGCATGTTTTAACTGGAGGAAGAATGCGTTGAACCTGGAGAGATGGGACCCATGGAATGGGTACCATGCAGTATGACTTCAAAGGGTCTGCATTTGCTCACCGAAACTCACCAATGCTATCATCCTGAAGTGTCCAGCCTTATGTCTCAACCAGCTCTGGGTGTAGATGTGGTAAATCCCGGTTGCATCACATGCCCTGAGTGAATTATTTAAGAATTGCTCTCTATTTCACTGTCTTTGTGTTTTGTTTTCGAAATTTATTTTGATAATTGGATTTATCGGATTTTCACTGCTGCGTTTCGGCCGATGTACACACGCTTGATTCTCTTACGGAGACATATATATCCATGGGTTTTAAGATTCTTCCTAGTCAGGTATATTCCTAGGCATTGAATATGTGGTGTTGGGTCCATTTCATTGAGCAAGGAGTAGGTCTTGTCTATTACATATTTGGCTTATGGAAAGTTATCTGTGTTAATTTCAGTCTCTGGTTTTATGCAGCACCCCAAGGCACCTTTTCCCATAAGCAAGCACTAGTTGGTTTTCTAAATTTGAGACCCTGTTCTGTTTTGTAATTCAGTTCATGTGTAGTCAAGTTTACATTCCGTGTATTAGTGATATCTTATGATGTTTCTTTTTCTGTGTGACATAGTTCACGTAGAATCACCGTACCTGCATCCACTCACTATGCCACTACGGGCCTGATGACACAGATTTCATTGCTGAGTGATATTGCATTGTATGTAAGTGCCACAACTTCTTTATCCATTTTTTGCTTTCTGGGATATTTACCTGATACTGTACACGAGCTTCTTGTGAACACAGCCGTCCCAAATATTGGGGTGGCTGTCTGTTTTTGATTTTAATTTCCGTATGCTATAGGACCATAAGTGGAAGTGCCATAGGCTGTGTTGCTTTGTTTCTTACGTGTTTCAGGAAACACCATACACTTCTCCAGGGTGGCTGCTGGCAATTTACATCCTGCCAATCAGCATAACAAGGCTCCCTGTTCTCCATATCCTGTCCTACCTTTCTGGATTTTACACTTTTTTCAGATGGCCCTTTTGCCCCGGGGGGGGCAGTGAGATTTCATTGTAGTGCAGATTTCCTTTACAGGCTTGCTTGGTTGGCCAAAAAGGGCATATGCGTTTTTTCCTGAATATATTCAGGAAAAAACGCATACGCCCTTTTTGGCCAAGTGCATCATTGTCGAGGTTGTGCCTCTTTTCCTATGCTTTCAGGCCAATTCCAGTCTACCCCCTGCAATCGTTTTCCTGAAATTCTGCCCAGCTTTCAAGTCCCCTTCGCAGGCTTACTTCAATATATTTTTGGAGGATAGCTGTCATTTATAACTCTGCAGGTTTGTGAATTACAGTGCCCCTGAGCTCCTTTCTTCAACTCGCTTTCTTGTGAGCTGGGCACAAAACCGCAGGATTGCTTCAGGCCCTAATCTGTTTCCAGCAGGGCACGCTGAGCCTTTGTTTAATTCCTCTTACTGGTCGGCAATGAGCGTTACATTTGCCCGTGCAGACACCTACAGCTAGTCTCTCATTGGTTCTCCCTATTCCTGTTCATCTTGCACAGAAATTGCAAGCTGTGCCAAACAGGAGGTTAAAGGCACTGACTCTCCAAGCGGGAGAGTGTTAGTAAAGCATCTGGAATGGTGAACCCGAGGACCAGGATACGAAAACTGAGATGCATTTTAAATCCTTTCTCAATCACACGGTGGACGATACTCTGGGTTCCCATGCATGTTTTAGCTGGAGGAAGAATGCCTTGAACCTGGAGAGATGGGACCCATGGAATGGGTACCATGCAGTATGACTTCAAAGGGTCTGCATTTGCTCACCGAAACTCACCAATGCTATCAGCCTGAAGTGTCCAGCCTTATGTCTCAACCAGCTCTGGGTGTAGATGTGGTCAATCCCAGTTGCATCACATGCCCTGAGTGAATTATTTAAGAATTGCTCTCTATTTCACTGTCTTTGTGTTTTGTTTTCGAAATTTATTTTGATAATGGGATTTATCGGATTTTCACTGCTGCGTTTCGGCCGCTGTACACACGCTTGATTCTCTTACGGAGACATATATATCCATGGGTTTTAAGATTCTTCCTAGTCAGGTATATTCCTAGGCGTTGAATATGTGGTGTTGGGTCCATTTCGTTGAGCAAGGAGTAGGTCTTGTCTATTACATATTTGGCTTATGGAAAGTTATCTGTGCTAATTTCAGTCTCTGGTTTTATGCAGCACCCCAACGCACCTTTCCCCATAAGCAAGCACTAGTTGGTTTTCTAAATTTTAGACCCTGTTCTGTTTTGTAATTCAGTTCATGTGTAGTCAAGTTTACATTCCGTGTATTAGTGATATCTTATGATGTTTCTTTTTCTGTGTGACGTATTTCACGTAGAATCACCGTACCTGCATCCACTCACTATGCCGCTACGGGCCTGATGACACAGATTTCCTTGCTGAGTGATATTGCATTGCACGTACGTGCCACAACTTCTTTATCGATTTTTTGCTTTCTGGGATATTTACCTGATACTGTAGACGAGCTTCTTGTGAACACAGCCGTCCCAAATATTGGGGTGGCTGTCTGTTTTTGATTTTCATTTCCGTAAGCTATAGGACCATAAGTGCAAGTGCCATAGGCTGTGTTGCTTTGTTTCTTGTGTGTTTCAGGAAACACCATACACTTCTCCAGGGTGGCTGCTGGCAATCTACATCCGGCCAATCAGCATAACAAGGCTCCCTGTTCTCCATATCCTGTCCTACATTCCTGGATTTTACACTTTTTTCAGATGGCCCTTTTGCCCGGGGGGCAGTGAGACTTCATTGTAGTGCAGATTTCCTTTACAGCCTTGCTTGGTTGGCCAAAAAGGGCGTATGCGTTTTTTCCTGAATATATTGAGGAAAAAACGCATACGCCCTTTTTGGCCAAGTGCATCATTGTCCACGTTGTGCCTCTTTTCCTATGCTTTCAGGGCAATTCCAGTCTACCCCCTGCAATCGTTTTCCTGAAATTCTGCCCTGCTTTCAAGTCCCCTTCGCAGGCTTACTTCAATATATTTTTGGAGGATAGCTGTCATTTATAACTCTGCAGGTTTGTGAATTACAGTGCCCCTGAGCTCCTTTCTTCAACTCGCTTACTTGTGAGCTGGGCACAAAACCGCAGGATTGCTTCAGGCCCTAATCTGTTTTCAGCAGGGCACGCTGAGCCTTTGTTTAATTCCTCTTCCTGGTCGGCAATGAGCGTTACATTTGCCCGTGCAGACACCTACAGCTAGTCTCTCATTGGTTCTCCCTATTCCTGTTCATCTTGCACAGAAATTGCAAGCTGTGCCAAAGAGGAGGTTAAAGGCACTGACTCTCCAAGTGGGGAGAGTTTTAGTAAAGCATCTGGAATGGTGAACCCGAGGACCAAGATACGAAAACTGAGATGCATATTAAATCGTTTCCCAATCACACGGTGGACGATACTCTGGGTTTCCCATGCATGTTTTAGCTGGAGGAAGAATGCCTTGAACCTGGAGAGTTGGGACCCATGGAATGGGTACCATGCAGTATGACTTCAAAGGGTCTGCATTTGCTCACCGAAACTCACCAATGCTATCAGCCTGAAGTGTCCAGCCTTATGTCTCAACCAGCTCTGGGTGTAGATGTGGTAAATCGCGGTTGCATCACATGCCCTGAGTGAATTATTTAAGAATTGCTCTCTATTTCACTGTCTTTGTGTTTTGTTTTCGAAATTTATTTTGATAATGGGATTTATCGGATTTTCACTGCTGCGTTTCGGCCGATGTACACACGCTTGATTCTCTTACGGAGACATATATATCCATGGGTTTTAAGATACTTCCTAGTCAGGTATATTCCTAGGTGTTGAATATGTGGTGTTGGGTCCATTTCGTTGAGCAAGGAGTAGGTCTTGTCTATTACATATTTGGCTTATGGAAAGTTATCTGTGCTAATTTCAGTCTCTGGTTTTATGCAGCACCCCAACGCACCTTTCCCCATAAGCAAGCACTAGTTGGTTTTCTAAATTTGAGACCCTGTTCTGTTTTGTAATTCAGTTCATGTGTAGTCAAGTTTACATTCCGTGTATTAGTGATATCTTATGATGTTTCTTTTTCTGTGTGACGTAGTTCACGTAGAATCACCGTACCTGCATCCACTCACTATGCCGCTACGGGCCTGATGACACAGATTTCATTGCTGAGTGATATTGCATTGCACGTAAGTGCCACAACTTCTTTATCCATTTTTTGCTTTCTGGGATATTTACCTGGTACTGTAGACGAGCTTCTTGTGAACACAGCCTTCCCAAATATTGGCGTGGCTGTCTGTTTTTGATTTTAATTTCCGTAAGCTATAGGACCATAAGTGGAAGTGCCATAGGCTGTGTTGCTTTGTTTCTTACGTGTTTCAGGAAACACCATACACATCTCCAGGGTGGCTGCTGGCAATTTACATCCTGCCAATCAGCATAACAAGGCTCCCTGTTCTCCATATCCTGTCCTACCTTTCTGGATTTTACACTTTTTTCAGATGGCCCTTTTACCCGGGGGGCAGTGAGACTTCATTGTAGTGCAGATTTCCTTTACAGGCTTGCTTGGTTGGCCAAAAAGGGCGTATGCGTTTTTTCCTTAATATATTCAGGAAAAAACGCATACGCCCTTTTTGGCCAAGTGCATCATTGTCGACGTTGTGCCTCTTTTCCTATGCTTTCAGGGCAATTCCAGTCTACCCCCTGCAATCGTTTGCCTGAAATTCTGCCCCGCTTTCAAGTCCCCTTCGCAGACTTACTTCAATATATTTTTGGAGGATTGCTGTCAATTATAACTCTGCAGGTTTGTGAATTACAGTGCCCCTGAGCTCCTTTCTTCAACTCGCTTTCTTGTGAGCTGGGCACAAAACCGCAGGATTGCTTCAGGCCCTAATCTGTTTCCAGCAGGGCACACTGAGCCTTTGTTTAATTCCTCTTCCTGGTGAGCAATGAGTGTTACATTTGCCCGTGCAGACACCTACAGCTAGTCTCTCATTGGTTCTCCCTATTCCTGTTCATCTTGCACAGAAATTGCAAACTGTGCCAAACAGGAGGTTAAAGGCACTGACTCTCCAAGCGGGGAGAGTGTTAGTAATGCTTCTGGAATGGTGAACCCGAGGACCAGGATACGAAAATTGACATGCATTTTAAATCGTTTCCCAATCACACGGTGGACGATACTCTGGGTTTCCCATGCATGTTTTAGCTGGAGGAAGAATCCCTTGAACCTGGAGAGTTGGGACCCATGGAATGGGTACCATGCAGTATGACTTGAAAGGGTCTGCATTTGCTCACCGAAACTCACCAATGCTATCAGCCTGAAGTGTCCAGCCTTATGTCTCAACCAGCTCTGGGTGTAGATGTGTTAAATCCCGGTTGCATCACATGCCTTGAGTGAATTATTTAAGAATTGCTCTCTATTTCACTGTCTTTGTGTTTTGTTTTTGAAATTTATTTTGATAATGGGATTTATCGGATTTTCACTGCTGCGTTTATGCCGCTGTACACACGCTTGATTCTCTTACGGAGACATATAAATCCATGGGTTTTAATATTCTTCCTAGTCAGGTATATTCCTAGGCGTTGAATATGTGGTGTTGAGTCCATTTCGTTGAGCAAGGAGTAGGTCTTGTCTATTACATATTTGGCTTATGGAATGTTATCTGTGCTAATTTCAGTCTCTGGTTTTATGCAGCACCCCAAGGCACCTTTCCCCATAAGCAAGCACTAGTTGCTTTTCTAAATTTGAGACCCTGTTCTGTTTTGTAATTCAGTTCATGTGTAGTCAAGTTTACATTCCGTGTATTAGTGATAACTTATGATGTTTCTTTTTTTGTGTGACGTAGTTCACGTAGAATCACCGTACCTGCATCCACTCACTATGCCGCTATGGGCCTGATGACACAGATTTCATTGCTGAGTGATATTGCATTGCACGTAAGTGCCACAACTTCTTTATCCATTTTTTGCTTTCTGGGATATTTACCTGGTACTGTAGATGAGCTTCGTAGGAACACAGCCGTCCCAAACTTTGGGGTGGCTGTCTGTTTTGATTTTAATTTCCCTAAGCAATAGGACCATAAGTGCAATTGCCATAGGCTGTGTTGCTTTATTTCTTACGTGTTTCAGGAAACACCATACACTTCTCCAGGGTGGCTGTTCACACTTTACATCCTGCCAATCAGCATAACAAGGCTCCCTGTTCTCCATATCCTGTCCTACCTTTCTGGATTTTACACTTTTTTCAGATGGCCCTTTTGCCCGGGGGGCAGTGAGACTTCATTGTAGTGCAGATTTCCTTTACAGGCTTGCTTGGTTGGCCAAAAAGTGCGTATGCGTTTTTTCCTGAATATATTCAGGAAAAAACGCATACGCCCTTTTCGGCCAAGTGCATCATTGTCGACTTTGTGCCTCTTTTCCTATGCTTTCAGGGCAATTCCAGTCTACCCCCTGCAATCGTTTTCCTGAAATTCTGCCCCGCTTTCAAGTCCCCTTCGCAGGCTTACTTCAATATATTTTTGGAGGATAGCTGTCATTTATAACTCTGCAGGTTTGTGAATTACAGTGCCCCTGAGCTCCTTTCTTCAACTCGCTTTCTTGTGAGCTGGGCACAAAACCGCAGGATTGCTTCAGGCCCTAATCTGTTTCCAGCAGGGCATACTGAGCCTTTGTTTAATTCCTCTTCCTGGTGGGCAATGAGCGTTACATTTGCCCGTGCAGACACCTACAGCTAGTCTCCCATTGGTTCTCCCTATTCCTGTTCATCTTCCACAGAAATTGCAAGCTGTGCCAAAGAGGAGGTTAAAGACACTGACTCTCCAAGTGGGGAGAGTGTTAGTAAAGCATCTGGAATGGTGAACCCGAGGACCAGGATACGAAAACTGAGATGCATTTTAAATCGTTTCCCAATCACACGGTGGACGATATTCTGGGTTTCCCATGTATGTTTTACCTAGAGGAAGAATCCCTTGAACCTGGAGAGTTGGGACCCATGGAATGGGTACCATGCAGTATGACTTCAAAGAGTCTGCATTTGCTCACCGAAACTCTCCAATGCTATCAGCTTGAAGTGTCCAGCCTTATGTCTCAACCAGCTCTGGGTGTAGATGTGGTCAATCCCGGTTGCATCACATGCCCTGAGTGAATTATTTAAGAATTGCTCTCTATTTCACTGTCTTTGTGTTTTGTTTTCGAAATTTATTTTGATAAAGGGATTTATCGGATTTTCACTGCTGCGTTTCGGCCGCTGTACACACGCTTGATTCTCTTACGGAGACATATATATCCATGGGTTTTAAGATTCTTCCTAGTCAGGTATATTCCTAGGCGTTGAGTATGTGGTGTTGGGTCCATTTCGTTGAGCAAGGAGTAGGTCTTTTCTATTACATATTTGGCTTATGGAAAGTTATCTGTGCTAATTTCAGTCTCTGGTTTTATGCAGCACCCCAACACACCTTTCCCCATAAGCAAGCACTAGTTGGTTTTCTAAATTTGAGACCCTGTTCTGTTTTGTAATTCAGTTCATGTGTAGTCAAGTTTACATTCCGTGTATTAGTGATATCTTATGATGTTTCTTTTTCTGTGTGACGTAGTTCACGTAGAATCACCGTACCTGCATCCACTCACTATGCCGCTACGGGCCTGATGGCACAGATTTCATTGCTGAGTGATATTGCATTGTACGTACGTGCCACAACTTCTTTATCCATTTTTTGCTTTCTGGGATATTTACCTGATACTGTAGACGAGCTTCTTGTGAACACAGCCGTCCCAAATATTGGGGTAGCTGTCTGTTTTTGATTTTAATTTACGTAATCTATAGGACCATAAGTGGAAGTGCCATAGGCTGTTTTGCTTTGTTTCTTACGTGTTTCAGGAAACACCATACACTTCTCCAGGGTGGCTGCTGGCAATTTACATCCTGCCAATCAGCATAACAAGGCTCCCTGTTCTCCATATCCTGTCCTACCTTTCTGGATTTTACACTTTTTTCGGATGGCCCTTTTGTCCGGGGGTCAGTGAGTCTTCATTGTAGTGCAGATTTCTTTACAGGCTTGCTTGGTTGGCCAAAAAGGGCGTATGCGTTTTTTCCTGAATATATTCAGGAAAAAATGCATACGCCCTTTTTGGCCAAGTGCATCATTGTCGACGTTGTGCCTCTTTTCCTATGCTTTCAGGGCAATTCCAGTCTACCCCCTGCAATCGTTTTCCTGAAATTCTGCCCCGCTTTCAAGTCCCCTTCGCAGGCTTACTTCAATATATTTTTGGAGGATAGCTGTCATTTATAACTCTGCAGGTTTGTGAATTACAGTGCCCTTGAGCTCCTTTCTTCAACTCGCTTTCTTGTGAGCTGGGCACAAAACCGCAGGATTGCTTCAGGCCCTAATCTGTTTCCGGCAGGGCACACTGAGCCTTTGTTTCATTCCTCTTCCTGGTGGGAAATGAGCGTTACATTTGCCCGTGCAGACACCTACAGCTAGTCTCTCATTGGTTCTCCCTATTCCTGTTCATCTTGCACAGAAATTGCACGCTGAGCCAAACAGGAGGTTAAAGGCACTGACTCTCCAAGCGGGGAGAGTGTTAGGAAAGCATCTGGAATGGTGAACCCGAGGACCAGGATACGAAAACTGAGATGCATTTTAAATCGTTTCCCAATCACACGGTGGACCATACTGTGGGTTTCCCATGCATGTTTTAGCGGGAGGAAGAATGCCTTGAACCTGAAGAGTTGGGACCCATGGAATAGGTACCATGCAGTATGACTTAAAAGGGTCTGCATTTGCTCAGCGAAACTCACCAATGCTATCAGCCTGAAGTGTCCAGCCTTATGTCTCAACCAGTTTTGGGTGTAGATGTGGGCAATCCCGGTTGCAACACATGCCCTGAGTGAATTATTTAAGAATTGCTCTCTATTTCACTGTCTTTGTGTTTTGTTTTCGAAATTTATTTTGATAATGGGATTTACCGGATTTTCACTGCTGCGTTTCGGCCGCTGTACACACCCTTGATTCTCTTACGGAGAAATATATATCCATGGGTTATAAGAACCTTCCTAGTCAGGTATATTCCTAGGCGTTGAATATGTGGTGTTGGGTCCATTTCGTTGAGCAAGGAGTAGGTCTTGTCTATTACATATTTGGCTTATGGAAAGTAATCTGTTCTAATTTCAGTCTCTGGTTTTATGCAGCACCCCAACGCACCTTTCCCCATAAGCAAGCACTAGTTGGTTTTCTAAATTTGAGACCCTGTTCTGTTTTGTAATTCAGTTCATGTGTAGTCAAGTTTACATTCCGTGTATTAGTGATATCTTATGATGTTTCTTTTTCTGTGTGACGTAGTTCACGTAGAATCACCGAACCTGCATCCACTCACTATGCCGCTACGGGCCTGATGACACAGATTTCATTGCTGAGTGATATTGCATTGTACGTACGTGCCACAACTTCTTTATCCATTTTTTGCTTTGTGGGATATTTACCTGATACTGTAGACGAGCTTCTTGTGAACACAGCCGTCCCAAATATTGGGGTGGCTGTCTGTTTTTGATTTTAATTTCCGTAAGCTATAGGACCATAAGTCGAAGTGCCACAGGCTGTGTTGCTTTGTTTCTTACGTGTTTCAGGAAACACCATACACTTCTCCAGGGTGGCTGCTGGCAATTTACATCCTGCCAATCAGCATAACAAGGCTCCCTGTTCTCCATATCCTGTCCTACCTTTCTGGATTTTACACTTTTTTCAGATGGCCCTTTTGTCCGGGGGGCAGTGAGACTTCATTGTAGTGCAGATTTCCTTTACAGGCTTGCTTGGTTGGCCAAAAAGGGCGTATGCGTTTTTTCCTGAATATATTCAGGAAAAAATGCATACGCCCTTTTTGGCCAAGGGCATCATTGTCGACGTTGTGCCTCTTTTCCTATGCTTTCAGGGCAATTCCAGTCTACCCCCTGCAATCGTTTTCCTGAAATCCTGCCCCGCTTTCAAGTCCCCTTCGCAGGCTTACTTCAATATATTTTTGGAGGATAGCTGTCATTTATAACTCTGCAGGTTTGTGAATTACAGTGCCCCTGAGCTCCTTTCTTCAACTCGCTTTCTTGTGAGCTGGGCACAAAACCGCAGGATTGCTTCAGGCCCTAATCTGTTTCCGGCAGGGCACAATGAGCCTTTGGTTCATTCCTCTTCCTGTTGGGAAATGAGCGTTACATTTGCCCGTGCAGACACCTACAGCTAGTCTCTCATTGGTTCTCCCTATTCCTGTTCATCTTGCACAGAAATTGCAAGCTGTGCCAAACAGGAGGTTAAAGGCACTGACTCTCCAAGCGGGGAGAGTGTTAGTAAAGCATCTGGAATGGTGAACCCGAGGACCAGGATACGAAAAGTGAGATGCATTTTAAATCGTTTCCCAATCACACGGTGGAACATACTGTGGGTTTCCCATGCATGTTTTAGCTGGAGGAAGAATCCCTTGAACCTGAAGAGTTGGGACCCATGGAATAGGTACCATGCAGTATGACTTCAAAGGGTCTGCATTTGCTCACCGAAACTCACCAATGCTATCAGTCTGAAGTGTCCAGCCTTATGTCTCAACAAGCTCTGGGTGTAGATGTGGTCATTCCCGGTTGCATCACATGCCCTGAGTGAATTATTTAAGAATTGCTCTCTATTTCACTGTCTTTGTGTTTTGTTTTCGAAATTTATTTTGATAATGGGATTTATCGGATTTTCACTGCTGCGTTTCGGCTGCTGTACACACGCTTGATTCTCTTACGGAGACATATATATCCATGGGTTATAAGATCCTCCCTAGTCATGTATATTCCTAGGCATTGAATATGTGGTGTTGGGTCCATTTCATTGAGCAAGGAGTAGGTCTTGTCTATTACATATTTGGCTTATGGAAAGTTATCTGTGTTAATTTCAGTCTCTGGTTTTATGCAGCACCCCAAGGCACCTTTTCCCATAAGCAAGCACTAGTTGGTTTTCTAAATTTGAGACCCTGTTCTGTTTTGTAATTCAGTTCATGTGTAGTCAAGTTTACATTCCGTGTATTAGTGATATCTTATGATGTTTCTTTTTCTGTGTGACGTAGTTCACGTAGAATCACCGTACCTGCATCCACTCACTATGCCGCTACGGGCCTGATGACACAGATTTCATTGCTGAGTGATATTGCATTGTACGTACGTGCCACAACTTCTTTATCCATTTTTTGCTTTCTGGGATATTTACCTGATACTGTAGACGAGCTTCTTGTGAACACAGCCGTCCCAAATATTGGGGTGGCTGTCTGTTTTTGATTTTAATTTCCGTAAGCTATAGGACCATAAGTGGAAGTGCCATAGGCTGTGTTGCTTTGTTTCTTACGTGTTTCAGGAAACATCATACACTTCTCCAGGGTGGCTGCTGGCAATTTACATCCTGCCAATCAGCATAACAAGGCTCCCTGTTCTCCATATCCTGTCCTAACTTTCTGGATTTTACACTTTTTTCAGATGTCCCTTTTGTCCGGGGGGCAGTGAGACTTCATTGTAGTGCAGATTTCCTTTACAGGCTTGCTTGGTTGGCCAAAAAGTGCGTATGCGTTTTTTCCTGAATATATTCAGGAAAAAACGCATACGCCCTTTTTGGCCAAGTGCATCATTGTCGACGTTGTGCCTCTTTTCCTATGCTTTCAGGGCAATTCCAGTCTACCCCCTGCAATCGTTTTCCTGAAATTCTGCCCCGCTTTCAAGTCCCCTTCGCAGGCTTACTTCAATACATTTTTGGAGGATAGCTGTCATTTATAACTCTGCAGGTTTGTGAATTACAGTGCCCTTGAGCTCCTTTCTTCAACTCGCTTTCTTGTGAGCTGGGCACAAAACCGCAGGATTGCTTCAGGCCCTAATCTGTTTCTGGCAGGGCACACTGAGCCTTTGGTTCATTCCTCTTCCTGGTGGGAAATGAGCGTTACATTTGCCCGTGCAGACACCTACAGCTAGTCTCTCATTGGTTCTCCCTATTCCTGTTCATCTTGCACAGAAATTGCAAGCTGTGCCAAACAGGAGGTTAAAGGCACTGACTCTCCAAGCGGGGAGAGTGTTAGGAAAGCATCTGGAATGGTGAACCCGAGGACCAGGATACGAAAACTGAGATGCATTTTAAATCGTTTCCCAATCACACAGTGGACGATACTCTGGGTTTCCCATGCAGGTTTTAGCTGGAGGAAGAATCCCTTGAACCTGGAGAGTTGGGACCCATGGAATGGGTACCATGCAGTATGACTTCAAAGGGTCTGCATTTGCTCACCGAAACTCACCAATGCTATCAGCCTAAAGTGTCCAGCCTTATGTCTCAACCAGCTCTCAGTGTAGATGTGGTCAATCCCGGTTGCATCACATGCCCTGAGTGAATTATTTAAGAATTGCTCTCTATTTCACTGTCTTTGTGTTTTGTTTTCGAAATTTACTTTGATAATGGGATTTATCGGATTTTCACTGCTGCGTTTCGGCCGCTGTACACACGCTTGATTCTCTTACGGAGACATATATATCCATGGGTTTTAAGATTCTTCCTAGTCAGGTATATTCCTAGGCGTTGAATATGTGGTGTTGGGTCCATTTCGTTGAGCAAGGAGTAGGTCTTGTCTATTACATATTTGGCTTATGGAATGTTATCTGTGCTAATTTCAGTCTCTGGTTTTATGCAGCACCCCAACGCACCTTTCCCCATAAACAAGCACTAGTTGGTTTTCTAAATTTGAGACCCTGTTCTGTTTTGTAATTCAGTTCATGTGTAGTCAAGTTTACATTCCGTGTATTAGTGATATCTTATGATGTTTCTTTTTCTGTGTGACGTAGTTCACGTAGAATCACCGTACCTGCATCCACTCACTATGCCGCTACGGGCCTGATGACACAGATTTCATTGCTGAGTGATATTGCATTGCACGTACATGCCACAACTTCTTTATCCATTTTTTGCTTTCTGGGATATGTACCTGGTACTGTAGACGAGCTTCTTGTGAACACAGCCGTCCCAAACATTGGGGTGGCTGTCTGTTTTTGATTTTAATTTCCGTAATCTTTGGGACCATAAGTGGAAGTGCCATAGGCTGTGTTGCTTTGTTTCTTATGGGTTTCAGGAAACACCATACACTTCTCCAGGGTGGCTGCTGGCAATTTACATCCTGCCAATCAGCATAACAAGGCTCCCTGTTCTCCATATCCTGTCCTACCTTTCTGGATTTTACACTTTTTTCAGATGGCCCTTTTGCCCTGGGGGCAGTGAGACATCATTGTAGTGCAAATTTCCTTTACAGGCTTGCTTGGTTGGCCAAAATGGGCGTATACGTTTTTGCCTGAATATATTCAGGAAAAAACACATACGCCCTTTTTGGCCAAGTGCATCATTGTCGACGTTCTGCCTCTTTTCCTATGCTTTCAGGGCAATTCCAGACTACCCCCTGCAATCGTTTTCCTGAAATTCTGCCCCGCTTTCAAGTCCCCTTCGCAGGCTTACTTCAATATACTTTTTCAAGATAGCTGTCATTTATAACTCTGCAGGTTTGTGAATTACTGTGCCCCTGAGCTCCTTTCTTCAACTCGCTTTCTTGTGAGCTGGGCACAAAACCGCAGGATTGCTTCAGGCACTAATCTGTTTCCAGCAGGGCATGCTGAGCCTTTGGTTAATTCCTCTTCCTGATGGGAAATGAGCATCATATTTGCCCGTGCAGTCACCTACAGCTAGTCTCTCATTGGTTCTCCCTACTCCTGTTCATCTTGCACAGAAATTGCAAGCTGTGACAAAGAGGAGGTTAAAGGCACTGACTCTCCAAGCGGGGAGAGTGTTAGTAAAGCATCTGGAATGGTGAACCCGAGGACCAGGATACGAAAACTGAGATGCATTTTAAATCGTTTCCCAATCACACGGTGGACGATACTCTGGGTTTCCCATGCATGTTTTAGCTGGAGGAAGAATCCCTTGTACCTGGAGAGTTGGGATCCATGGAATGGGTACCATGCAGTATGACTTCAAAGGGTCTGCATTTGCTCACCAAAACTCACCAATGCTATCAGCCTGAAGTGTCCAGCCTTATGTCTCAACCAGCTCTGGGTGTAGATGTGGTCAATCACGGTTGCATCACATGCCCTGAGTGAATTGTTTAAAAATTGCTCTCTATTTCACTGTCTTTGTGTATTGTTTTTGAAATTTATTTTGATAATGGAATTTATCGGATTTTCACTGCTGCGTTTATGCCGCTGTACACACGCTTCATTCTCTTACGGAGACATATAAATCCATGGGTTTTAAGATTCTTCCTAGTCAGGTATATTCCTAGGCGTTGAATATGTGGTGTTGGGTCCATTTCGTTGAGCAAGGAGTAGGACTTGTCTATTACATATTTGGCTTATGGAAAGTTATCTGTGCTAATTTCAGTCTCTGGTTTTATGCAGCACCCCAAGGCACCTTTCCCCATAAGCAAGCACTAGTTGGTTTTCTAAATTTGAGACCCTGTTCTGTTTTGTAATTCAGTTCATGTGTAGTCAAGTTTACATTCCGTGTATTAGTGATATCTTATGATGTTTCTTTTTCTGTGTGACGTAGTTCACGTAGAATCACCGTACATGCATCCACTCACTATGCCGCTATGGGCCTGATGACACAGATTTCATTGCTGAGTGATATTGCATTGTACGTACGTGCCACAACTTCTTTATCCATTTTTTGCTTTCTGGGATATTTACCTGATACTGTAGACGAGCTTCTTGTGAACACAGCCGTCCCAAATATTGGGATGGCTGTCTGTTTTTGATTTTACTTTCCGTAAACTATAGGACCATAAGTGGAAGTGCCATAGGCTGTGTTGCTTTGTTTCTTACGTGTTTCAGGAAACACCATACACTTCTCCAGGGTGGCTGCTGGCAATTTACATCCTGCCAATCAGCGTAACAAGGCTCCCTGTTCTCCATATCCTGTCCTAACTTTCTGGATTTTACACTTTTTTCAGATGGCCCTTTTACCCGGGGGGCAGTGAGACTTGATTGTAGTGCAGATTTCCTTTACAGGCTTGCTTGGTTGGCCAAAAAGGGCGTATGCGTTTTTTCCTGAATATATTCAGGAAAAAACGCATACGCCCTTTTTGGCCAAGTGTATCATTGTCGACGTTGTGCCTCTTTTCCTATGCTTTCAGTGCAATTCCAGTCTACCCCCTGCAATCGTTTGCCTGAAATTCTGCCCCGCTTTCAAGTCCCTTCGCAGGGTTACTTCAATATATTTTTGGAGGTTAGCTGTCAATTATAACTCTGCAGGTTTGTGAATTACAGTGCCCCTGAGCTCCTTTCTTCAACTCGCTTTCTTGTGAGCTGGGCACAAAACTGCAGGATGGCTTCAGGCCCTAATCTGTTTCCAGCAGGGCACACTGAGCCTTTGTTTAATTCCTCTTCCTGGTGGGCAATGAGTGTTACATTTGACCGTGCAGAAACCTACAGCTAGTCTCTCATTGGTTCTCCCTATTCCTGTTCATCTTGCACAGAAATTGCAAACTGTGCCAAACAGGAGGTTAAAGGCACTGACTCTCCAAGCGGGGAGAGTGTTAGTAATGCGTCTGGAATGGTGAACCCGAGGACAAGGATACGAAAACTGAGATCCATTTAAATCGTTTCCCAATCTCACGGTGTACCATACTCTGTGTTTCCCATGCATGTTTTAGCTGAAGGAAGAATCCCTTGAACCTGGAGAGTTGGGACCCATGGAATGGGTACCATGCAGTATGACTTCAAAGGGTCTGCATTTGCTCACCGAAACTCACCAATGCTATCAGCCTGAAGTGTCCAGCCTTATGTCTCAACCAGTTCTGGGTGTAGATGTGGTCAATCCCGGTTGCATCACATGCCCTGAGTGAATTATTTAAGAATTGCTCTCTATTTCACTGTCTTTGTGTTTTGTTTTCGAAATTAATTTTGATAATGGGAATTATCGATTTTCACTGCTGTGTTTCGGCCGCTGTACACACGCTTGATTCTCTTACGGAGACATATATATCCATGGGTTTTAAGATTCTTCCTAATCAGGTATATTCCTAGGCGTTGAATATGTGGTGTTGGGTCCATTTGGTTGAGCAAGGAGTAGGTCTTGTCTATTACATATTTGGCTTATGGAAAGTTATCTGTGCTAATTTCAGTCTCTGGTTTTATGAAGCACCCCAACGCACCTTTCCCCATAAGCAAGCACTAGTTGGTTTTCTAAATTTGAGACCCTGTTCTGTTTTGTAATTCAGTTCATGTGTAGTCAAGTTTACATTCCGTGTATTAGTGATATCTTATGATGTTTCTTTTTCTGTGTGACGTAGTTCACGTAGAATCACCGTACCTGCATCCACTCACTATGCCGCTACGGGCCTGATGACACAGATTTCATTGCTGAGTGATATTGCATTGTACGTACGTGCCACAACTTCTTTATCCATTTTTTGCTTCCTGGGATATTTACCTGATACTGTAGACGAGCTTCTTGTGAACACAGCCGTCCTAAATATTGGGGTGGCTGTCTGTTTTTGATTTTAATTTCCGTAAGCTATAGGACCATACCTGGAAGTGCCATAGGCTGTGTTGCTTTGTTTCTTACGTGTTTCAGGAAACACCATACACTTTTCCAGGGTGGCTGCTGGCAATTTACATCCTGCAAATCAGCATAACAAGCCTCCCTGTTCTCCATATCCTGTCCTACCTTTCTGGATTTTACACTTTTTTCAGATGGCCCTTTTGCCCTGGGGGCAGTGAGACATCATTGTAGTGCAAATTTCCTTTACAGGCTTGCTTGGTTGGCCAAAATGGGCGTATACGTTTTTGCCTGAATATATTCAGGAAAAAACGCATACGCCCTTTTTGGCCAAGTGCATCATTGTTGACGTTGTGCCTCTTTTCCTATGCTTTCAGGGCAATTCCAGTCTCCCCCCTGCAATCGTTTTCCTGAAATTCTGCCCTGCTTTCAAGTCCCCTTCGCAGGCTTACTTCAATATACTTTTGGAAGATAGCTGTCATTTATAACTCTGCAGGTTTGTGAATTACAATGCCCCTGAGCTCCTTTCTTCAACTCGCTTTCTTGTGAGCTGGGCACAAAACCGCAGGATTGCTTCAGGCACTAATCTGTTTCCAGCAGGGCACGCTGAGCCTTTGGTTAATTCCTCTTCCTGGTGGGAAATGAGCATTATATTTGCCCGTGCAGTCACCTACAGCTAGTCTCTCCTTGGTTCTCCCTATTCCTGTTCATCTTGCACAGAAATTGCAAGCTGTGCCAAAGAGGAGGTTAAAGGCACTGACTCTCCAAGCGGGGAGAGTGTTAGTAAAGCATCTGGAATGGTGAACCCGAGGACCAGGATACGAAAACTGAGATGCATTTTAAATCGTTTCCCAATCACACGGTGGACGATACTCTGGGTTTCCCATGCATGTTTTAGCTGGAGGAAGAATCCCTTGAACCTGGAGAGTTGGGACCCATGGAATGGGTACCATGCAGTATGACTTCAAAGGGTCTGCATTTGCTCACCGAAACTCACCAATGCTATCAGCCTGAAGTGTCCAGCCTTATGTCTCAACCAGCTTTGGGTGTAGATGTGGTCAATCCCGGTTGCCTCACATGCCCTGAGTGAATTATTTAAGAATTGCTCTCTATTTCACTGTCTTTGTGTTTTGTTTTTGAAATTTATTTTGATAATGGGATTTATCGGATTTTCACTGCTCTGTTTATGCCGCTGTACACACGCCTGATTCCCTTACGGAGACATATAAATCCATGGGTTTTAAGATTCTTCCTAGTCAGGTATATTCCTAGGCGTTGAATATATGGTGTTGAGTCCATTTCGTTGAGCAAGGAGTAGGTCTTGTCTATTACATATTTGGCTTATGGAATGTTATCTGTGCTAATTTCAGTCTCTGGTTTTATGCAGCACCCCAAGGAACCTTTCCCCATAAGCAAGCACTAGTTGGTTTTCTAAATTTGAGACCCTGTTCTGTTTGTAATTCAGTTCATGTGTAGTCAAGTTTACATTCCGTGTATTAGTGATATCTTATGATGTTTCTTTTTCTGTGTGACGTAGTTCACGTAGAATCACCGTACCTGCATCCACTCACTATGCCGCTACGGGCCTGATGACACAGATTTCATTGCTGAGTGATATTGCATTGCACCTACGTGCCACATCTTCTTTACCCATTTTTTGCTTTCTTGGATATTTACTTGGTACTGTAGACGAGCTTCTTGGGAACACAGCCGTCCCAAACTTTGGGGTGGCTCTCTGTTTTTGATTTTAATTTCCCTAAGGAATAGGACCATAAGTGCAATTGCCATAGACTGTGTTGCTTTGCTTCTTACGTTTTTCAGGAAACACTATACACTTCTCCAGGGTGGCTGCTGGCAATTTACATCCTGCCAATCAGCATAACAAGGCTCCCTGTTCTCCATATCCTGTCCTACCTTTCTGGATTTTACACTTTTTTCAGATGGCCATTTTGCCCGGGGGCCAATGAGACTTCATTGTGGTGCAGATTTCCTTTACAGGCTTGGTTGGTTGGCCAAAAAGGGCGTATACGTTTTTACCTGAATATATTCAGGAAAAAACGCATACGCCCTTTTTGGCCAAGTGCATCATTGTCGACGTTGTGCCTCTTTTCCTATGCTTTCAGGGCAATTCCAGTCTACCCGATGCAATCGTTTTCCTGAAATTCTGCCCCGCTTTCAAGTCCCCTTCGCAGGCTTACTTCAATATATTTTTGGAGGATAGCTGTCAATTATAACTCTGCAGGTTTGTGAATTACAGTGCCCCTGAGCTCCTTTCTTCAACTCGCTTTCTTGTGAGCTGGGCACAAAACCGCAGGATTGCTTCAGGCCCTAATCTGTTTCCAGCAGGGTACACTGAACCTTTGTTTAATTCTTCTTCGTGGTGGGCAATGAGTGTTACATTTGCCCGTGCAGACACCTACAGCTAGTCTCTCATTGGTTCTCCCTATTCCTGTTCATCTTGCACAGGAATTGCAAACTGTGCCAAACAGGAAGTTAAAGGCACTGACTCCCCAAGCGGGGAGAGTGTTAGTAATGCGTCTGGAATGGTGAACCCGAGGACCAGGATACGGAAAATGAGATGCATTTTAAATCGTTTCCCAATCACACGGTGGACGATACTCTGGGTTTCCCATGGATGTTTTAGCTGGAGAGAGAATCACTTGAACCTGGAGAGTTGGGACCCATGGAATGCGTACCATGCAGTATGACTCCAAAGGTCTGCATTTGCTCACCGAAACTCACCAATGCTCTCAGCCTGAAGTGTCCAGCCTTATGTCTCAACCAGCTCTGGGTGTAGATGTGGTCAATCCCGGTTGCATCACATGTCCTGAGTGAATTGTTTAAGAATTGCTCTCTATTTCACTGTCTTTGTGTTTTGTTTTTGAAATTTATTTTGATAATGGGATTTATCGGATTTTCACTGCTGCGTTTATGCCGCTGTACACACGCATGTTTCTCTTACGGAGACATATATATCCATGGGTTTTAAGATTCTTCCTAGTCAGGTATATTCCTAGGCGTTGAATATGTGGTGTTGAGGCCATTTCGTTGAGCAAGGAGTAGGTCTTGTCTATTACATTTTTGGCTTATGGAATGTTATCTGTGCTAATTTCAGTCTCTGGTTTTATGCAGCACCCCAAGGCACCTTTCCCCATAAGCAAGCACTAGTTGATTTTCTAAATTTGAGACCCTGTTCTGTTTTGTAATTCAGTTCATGTGTAGTCAAGTTTACATTCCGTGTATTAGTGATATCTTATGATGTTTCTTTTTCTGTGTGACGTAGTTCACGTAGAATCACCGTACCTGCATCCACTCACTATGCCGCTACGGGCCTGATGACACAGATTTCATTGCTGAGTGATATTGCATTGCACGTACGTGCCACAACTTCTTTATCCATTTTTTCCTTCCTGGGATATTTACCTGGTACTGTAGACGAGCTTCTTGGGAACACAGCCGTCCCAAACTTTGGGGTGGCTCTCTGCTTTTGATTTTAATTTCCCTAAGGAATAGGACCATAAGTGCAATTGCCATAGGCTGTGTTGCTTTATTTCTTACGTGTTTCAGGAAACACCATACACTTCTCCAGGGTGGCTGTTGGCAATTTACATCCTGCCAATCAGCAAAACAAGGCTCCCTGTTCTCCATATCCTGTCCTACCTTTCTGGATTTTACACTTTTTTCAGATTGTCCTTTTGCCCGGGGGGCAGTGAGATTTCATTGTAGTGCAGATTTCCTTTACAGGCTTGCTTGGTTGGCCAAAAAGGGCGTATGCGTTTTTTCCTGAATATATTCAGGAAAAAACGCATACGCCCTTTTTGGCCAAGTGCATCATTATCGACGTTGTGCCTCTTTTCCTATGCTTTCAGGGCAATTCCAGTCCACCCCCTGCAATCGTTTTCCTGAAATTCTGCCCCGCTTTCAAGTCCCCTTCGCAGGCTTACTTCAATATAATTTTGGAGGATAGCTGTCATTTATAACTCTGCAGGTTTGTGAATTACAGTGCCCCTGAGCTCCTTTCTTCAACTCGCTTTCTTGTGAGCTGGGCACAAAACCGCAGGATTGCTTCAGGCCGTAATCTGTTTCCGGCAGGGCACGCTGAGCCTTTGTTTAATTCCTCTTCCTGGTGGGCAATGAGCCTTACATTTGCCCGTGCAGACACCTACAGCTAGTCTCTCATTGGTTCTCTGTATTCCTGTTCATGTTGCACAGAAATTGCAAGCTGTGCCAAACAGGAGGTTAAAGGCACTGACTCTCCAAGCGGGGAGAGTGTTAGTAAAGCATCTGGAATGGTGAACCCGAGGACCAGGATACGAAAACTGAGATGCATTTTAAATCTTTTCCAATCACATGGTGCACGATACTCTGGGTTTCCCATGCATGTTTTAGCTGGAAGAAGAATCCCTTGAACCTGGAGAGTTGGGACCCATGGAATGGGTACCATGCAGTATGACTTCAAAGGGTCTGCATTTGCTCACCGAAACTCACCAATGCTATCAGCCTGAAGTGTCCAGCCTTATGTCTCAACCAGCTCTGGGTGTAGATGTGGTCAATCCCGGTTGCATCACATGCCCTGAGTGAATTATTTAAGAATTGCTCTCTATTTCACTGTCTTTGTGTTTTGTTTTCGAAATTTATTTTGATAATGGGATTTATCGGATTTTCACTGCTGCATTTCGGCCGCTGTACACACGCATGATTCTCTTACGGAGACATATATATCCATGGGTTTTAAGATTCTTCCTAGTCAGGTATATTCCTAGGCGTTGAATATGTGGTGTTGGGTCCATTTCGTTGAGCAAGTAGTAGGACTTGTCTATTACGTATTTGGCTTATGGAAAGTTATCTGTGCTAATTTCAATCTCTGGTTTTATGCAGCACCCAAACGTGCCTTTCCCCATAAGCAAGCACTAGTTGGTTTTCTAAATTTGAGACCCTGTTCTGTTTTGTAATTCAGTTCATGTGTAGTCAAGTTTACATTCCGTGTATTAGTGATATCTTATGATGTTTCTTTTTCTGTGTGACGTAGTTCACGTAGAATCACCGTATCTGCATCCACTCACTATGCCGCTACGGGCCTGATGACACAGATTTCATTGCTGAGTGATATTGCATTGTACGTACGTGCCACAACTTCTTTATCCATTTTCTGCTTTCTGGGATATATACTTGATACTGTAGACGAGCTTCTTGAGAACACAGCCATCCCAAATATTGGGGTGGCTGTCTGTTTTTGATTTAAATTTCCATAAGCTATAGGACCACAAGTGGAAGTGCCATAGGCTATGTTGCTTTGTTTCTTACGTGTTTCAGGAAACACCATACATTTCTCCAGGGTGGCTGCTGGCAATTTACATCCTGCCAATCAGCATAACAAGGCTCCCTGTTCTCCATATCCTGTCCTACCTTTCTGGATTTTACACTTTTTTCAGATGGCCCTTTTGCCCGGGGGGCAGTGAGACTTCATTGTAGTGCACATTTCCTTTACAGGCTTGCTTGGTTGGCCAAAAAGGGCGTATGCGTTTTTTCCTGAATATATTCAGGAAAAAACGCATACGCCCTTTTTGGCCAAGTGCATCATTGTCGACGTTCTGCCTCTTTTCCTATGCTTTCAGGGCAATTCCAGTCTACCCCTTGCAATCGTTTTCCTGAAATTCTGCCCCGCTTTCAAGTCCCGTTCGCAGGCTTACTTCAATATATTTTTGGAGGATAGCTGTCAATTATAACTGTGCATGTTTGTGAATTTCAGTGCCCCTGAGCTCCTTTCTTCAACTCGTTTTCTTGTGAGCTGGGCACAAAACCGCAGGATTGCTTTGGGCCCTAATCTGTTTCCAGCAGGGCACACTTAGCCTTTGTTTAATTCCTCTTCCTGGTGGGCAATGAGTGTTATATTTGTCCGTGCAGACACCTACAGCTAGTCTCTCATTGGTTCTCCCTATTCCTGTTCATCTTCCACAGGAATTGCAAACTGTGCCAAACAGGAGGTTAAAGGCACTGACTCTCCAAGCGGGGAGAGTGTTAGTAATGCTTTGGAATGGTGAACCCGAGGACAAGGATATGAAAACTGAGATCCATTTTAAATCGTTTTCCAATCTCACAGTGTACCATACTCTGTGTTTCCCATGCATGTTTTGCTGAAGGAAGAATCCCTTGAACCTGGAGAGTTGGAAACCATGGAATGGGTACCATGCAGTATGACTTCAAAGGGTCTGCATTTGCTCACCGAAACTCACCAATGCTATCAGCCTGACGTGTCCAGCCTTTTGTCTCAACCAGCTCTGGGTGTAGATGTGGTCAATCCCGGTTGCATCACATGTCCTGAGTGAATTATTTAAGAATTGCTCTCTATATCACTGTCTTTGTGTTTTGTTTTCGAAATTTATTTTGATAATGGGATTTATCGGATTTTCACTGCTGCGTTTATGCCGCTGTACACATGCTTGATTCTCTTACGGAGACATATAAATCCATGGATTTTAAGATTCTTTCTAGTCAGGTATATTCCTAGGCGTTGAATATGTGGTGTTGGGTCCATTTCGTTGAGCAAGGAGTAGGTCTTGTCTATTACATATTTGGCTTATGGAAAGTTATCTGTGCTAATTTCAGTCTCTGGTTTTATGCAGCACCCCAAGGCACCTTTCCCCATAAGCAAGCACTAGTTGGTTTTCTAAATTTGAGACCCTGTTCTGTTTTGTAATTCAGTTCATGTGTAGTCAAGTTTACATTCCGTGTATTAGTGATATCTTATGATGTTTCTTTTTCTGTGTGACGTAGTTCACGTAGAATCACCGTATCTGCATCCACTCACTATGCCGCTACGGGCCTGATGACACAGATTTCATTGCTGAGTGATATTGCATTGTACGTACGTGCCCCAACTTCTTTATCCATTTTTTGCTTTCTGGGATATTTACCTGATACTGTAGACGAGCTTCTTGTGAACACAGCCATCCCAAATATTGGGGTGGCTGTCTGTTTTTGATTTTAATTTCCGTAAGCTATAGGACCATAAGTGGAAGTGCCATAGGCTGTGTTGCTTTGTTTCTTACGTGTTTCAGGAAACACCATACACTTCTCCAGGGTGGCTGCTGGCAATTTACATCCTGCCAATCAGCATAACAAGGCTCCCTGTTCTCCATATCCTGTCCTACCTTTCTGGATTTTACACTTTTTTCAGATGGCCCTTTTGCCCGGGGGGCATTGAGATTTCATTGTAGTGCAGATTTCCTTTACAGGCTTGCTTGGTTGGCCAAAAAGGGCGTATGCGTTTTTTCCTGAATATATTCAGGAAAAAACGCATACGCCCTTTTTGGCCAAGTGCATCATTGTCGATGTTCTGCCTCTTTTCCTATGCTTTCAGGGCAATTCCAGTCTACCCCCTGCAATGGTTTTCCTGAAACTCTGCCCCGCTTTCAAGTCCCCTTCGCAGGCTTACTTCAATATATTTTTGGAGGATAGCTGTCATTTATAACTCTGCAGGTTTGTGAATTACAGTGCCCCTGAGCTCCTTTCTTCAACACGCTTTCTTGTGAGCTGGGCACAAAACCGCAGGATTGTTTCAGGCCCTAATCTGTTTCCGGCAGGGCACGCTGAGCCTTTGGTTAATTCCTCTTCCTGGTGGGAAATGAGCGTTACATTTGCCCGTGCAGACACCTATAGCTAGTCTCTCATTGGTTCTCCCTATTCCTGTTCATCTTGCACAGAAATTGCAAGCTGTGCCAAAGAGGAGGTTAAAGGCACTGACTCTCCAAGCGGGGAGAGTGTTAGTAAAGCATCTGTAATGGTGAACTCGAGGACCAGGATACGAAAACTGAGATGCATTTTAAATCTTTTCCAATCACATGGTGCACGATACTCTGGGTTTCCCATGCATGTTTTAGCTGGAAGAAGAATCCCTTGAACCTGGAGAGTTGGGACCCATGGAATGGGTACCATGCAGTATGACTTCAAAGGGTCTGCATTTGCTCACCGAAACTCACCAATGCTATCAGCCTGAAGTGTCCAGCCTTATGTCTCAACCAGCTGTGGGTGTAGATGTGGTCAATCCCGGTTGCATCACATGCCCTGAGTGAATTGTTTAAGAATTGCTCTCTATTTCACTGTCTTTGTGTTTTGTTTTTGATAATTATTTTGATAATGGGATTTATCGGATTTTCACTGCTGCGTTTCGGCTGCTGTACACACGCTTGATTCTCTTACGGAGACATATATATCCATGGGTTTTAAGATTCTTCCTAGTCAGGTATATTCGTAGGCGTTGAACATATGGTGTTGGGTCCATTTCTTTGAGCAAGGAGTAGGTCTTTTCTATTACATATTTGGCTTATGGAAAGTTATCTGTGCTAATTTCAGTCTCTGGTTTTATGCAGCACCCCAATGCACCTTTCCCCATAAGCAAGAACTAGTTGGTTTTCTAAATTTGAGACCCTGTTCTGTTTTGTAATTCAGTTCATCTGTAGTCAAGTTTACATTCCTTGTATTAGTGATATCTTATGATGTTTCTATTTCTGTGTGACATAGTTCACGTAGAGGCACCGTACCTGCATCCACTCACTATGCCGCTACGGGCCTGATGACACAGATTTCATTGCTGAGTGATATTCCATTGTACGTACATGCCACAACTTCTTTATCCATTTTTTGCTTTCTGGGATATTTACCTGGTACTGTAGCCGAGCTTCTTGTGAACACAGCTGTCCCAAACATTGGGGTGGCTGTCTGTTTTTGATTTTAATTTCCTTAAGCTATAGGACCATAAGTGCAAGTGCCATAGGCTGTGTTGCTTTGTTTCTTACGTGTTTCCGGAAACACCATACACTTCTCCACGGTGGCTGTTGGCAATTTACATCCTGCCAATCAGCATAACATGGCTCCCTCTTCTCCATATCCTGTGCGACCTTTCTAGATTTTACACTTTTTTCAGATGGCCCTTTTGCCAGGCGGGCAGTGAGACTTCATTGTAGTGCAGATTTCCTTTACAGGCTTGCTTGGTTGGCCAAAAAGGGCGTATGCGTTTTTTCCTGAATATATTCAGGAAAAAACGCATACGCCCTTTTTGGCCAAGTGCATCATTGTCGACGTTGTGCCTCTTTTCCTATGCTTTCAGGGCAATTCCAGTCCACCCCCTGCAATCGTTTTCCTGAAATTCTGCCCCGCTTTCAAGTCCCCTTCGCAGGCTTACTTCAATATATTTTTGGAGGATAGCTGTCATTTATAACTCTGCAGTTTTGTGAATTACAGTGCCCCTGAGCTCCTTTCTTCAACTCGCTTTCTTGTGAGCTGGGCACAAAACCGCTGGATTGCTTCAGGCCCTAATCTGTTTCCAGCAGGGCACACTGAGCCTTTGTTTAATTCCTCTTCCTGGTGGGCAATGAGCGTTACATTTGCCCGTGCAGACACCTACAGCTAGTCTCTCATTGGTTCTCCCTATTCCTGTTCATCTTGCACAGAAATTGCAAGCTGTGCCAAAGTGGAGGTTAAAGGCACTGACTCTCCAAGCAGGGAGAGTGTTAGGAAAGCATCTGGAATGGTGAACCCGAGGACCAGGATACGAAAACTGAGATACATTTTAAATCGTTTCCCAATCACACGGTGGACGATACTCTGGGTTTCCCATGCATGTTTTAGCTGGAGGAAGAATCCCTTGAACCTGGAGAGTTGGGACCCATGGAATGTGTACCATGCAGTATGACTTCAAAGGGTCTGCATTTGCTCACCGAAACTCACCAATGCTATCAGCCTGAAGTGTCCAGCCTTATGTCTCAACCAGCTCTGGGTGTAGATGTGGTCAATCCCGGTTGCATCACATGCCCTGAGTGAATTATTTAAGAATTGCTCTCTATTTCACTGTCTTTGTGTTTTGTTTTCGAAATTTATTTTGATAATGGGATTTATCGGATTTTCACTGCTGCATTTCGGCCGCTGTACACACGCATGATTCTCTTACGAAGACATATATATCCATGGGTTTTAAGATTCTTCCTAGTCAGGTATATTCCTAGGCGTTGAATATGTGGTGTTGGGTCCATTTCGTTGAGCAAGGAGTAGGTCTTGTCTATTACATATTTGGCTTATGGAATGTTATCTGTGCTAATTTCAGTCTCTGGTTTTATGCAGCACCCCAACGCACCTTTCCCCATAAGCAAGCACTAGTTGGTTTTCTAAATTTGAGACCCTGTTCTGTTTTGTAATTCAATTTATGTGTAGTCAAGTTTACATTCCGTGTATTAGTGATATCTTATGATGTTTCTTTTTCTGTGTGACGTAGTTCACGTAGAATCACCGTACCTGCATCCACTCACTATGCCGCTATGGGCCTGATGACACAGATTTCATTGCTGAGTGATATTGCATTGCACGTACGTGCCACAACTTCTTTATCCATTTTTTGCTTTCTGAGATATTTACCTGATACTGTAGACGAGCTTCTTGTGAACACAGCCGTCCCAAATATTGGGGTGGCTGTCTGTTTTTGGTTTTAATTTCCGAAAGCTATAGGACCATAAGTGGAAGTGCCATAGGCTGTGTTGCTTTGTTTCTTACGTGTTTTAGGAAACACCATACACTTCTCCAGGGTGGCTGCTGGCAATTTACATCCTGCCAATCAGCATAACAAGGCTCCCTGTTCTCCATATCCTGTCCTACCTTTCTTATTTTACACTTTTTTCAGATGGCCCTTTTGCCCGGGGTGGGGGCAGTGAGATTTCATTGTAGTGCAGATTTCCTTTACAAGCTTGCTTGGTTGGCCAAAAAGGGCGTATGCGTTTTTTCCTGAATATATTCAGGAAAAAACGCATATGCCCTTTTTGGCCAAGTGCATCATTGTCGTCGTTGTGTCTCTTTTCCTATGCTTTCAGGGCAATTCCAGTCTACCCCCTGCAATCGTTTTCCTGAAATTCTGCCCCGCTTTCAAGTCCCCTTCGCAGGCTTACTTCAATATATTTTTGGAGGATAGCTGTCATTTATAACTCTGCAGGTTTGTGAATTACAGTGCCCCTGAGCTCCTTTCTTCAACTCGCTTTCTTGTGAGCTGGGCACAAAACCGCTGGATTGCTTCAGGCCCTAATCTGTTTCCAGCAGGGCACACTGAGCCTTTGTTTAATTCCTCTTCCTGGTGGGAAATGAGCGTTACATTTGCCCGTGCAGACACCTACAGCTAGTCTCTCATTGGTTCTCCCTATTCCTGTTCATCTTGCACAGAAATTGCAAGCTGTGCCAAAGTGGAGGTTAAAGGCACTGACTCTCCAAGCAGGGAGAGTGTTAGGAAAGCATCTGGAATGGTGAACCCGAGGACCAGGATACGAAAACTGAGATACATTTTAAATCGTTTCCCAATCACACGGTGGACGATACTCTGGGTTTCCCATGCATGTTTTAGCTGGAGGAAGAATCCCTTGAACCTGGAGATTTGGGACCCATGGAATGGGTACCATGCAGTATGACTTCAAAGGGTCTGCATTTGCTCACCGAAACTCACCAATGCTATCAGCCTGACGTGTCCAGCCTTATGTCTCAACAGGCTCTGGGTGTAGATGTGGTTAATCCCGGTTGCATCACATGCCCTGAGTGAATTATTTAAGAATTGCTCTCTATTTCACTGTCTTTGTGTTTTGTTTTCGAAATTTATTTTGATAATGGGATTTATCGGATTTTCACTGCTGCGTTTATGCCGCTGTACACACGCTTGATTCTCTTACGGAGACATATAAATCCATGGGTTTTAAGATTCTTCCTAGTCAAGAATATTCCTAGGCGTTGAATATGTGGTGTTGAGTCCATTTCGTTGAGCAAGGAGTAGGTCTTGTCTATTACATATTTGACTTATGGAATGTTATCTGTGCTAATTTCAGTCTCTGGTTTTATGCAGCACCCCAACGCACCTTTCCCCATAAGCAAGCACTAGTTGGTTTTCTAAATTTGAGACCCTGTTCTGTTTTGTAATTCAATTTATGTGTAGTCAAGTTTACATTCCGTGTATTAGTGATATCTTATGATGTTTCTTTTTCTGTGTGACGTAGTTCACGTAGAATCACCGTACCTGCATCCACTCACTATGCCGCTACGGGCCTGATGACACAGATTTCATTGCTGAGTGATATTGCATTGTACGTACGTGCCACAACTTCTTTATCCATTTTTTGCTTTCTGGGATATTTACCTGATACTGTAGACGAGCTTCTTGTGAACACAGCCATCCCAAATATTGGGGTGGCTGTCTGTTTTTGATTTTAATTTCCGTAAGCTATAGGACCATAAGTGGAAGTGCCATAGGCTGTGTTGCTTTGTTTCTTACGTGTGTCAGGAAACACCATACACTTCTCCAGGGTGGCTGCTGGCAATTTACATCCTGCCAATCAGCATAACAAGGCTCCCTGTTCTCCAATTCCTGTCCTACCTTTCTGGATTTTACACTTTTTTCAGATGTCCCTTTTGCCCGGGGGACAGTGAGACTTCATTGTAGTGCAGATTTCCTTTACAGGCTTGCTTGGTTGGCCAAAAAGGGCGTATGCGTTTTTTCCTGAATATATTCAGGATAAAACGCATACGCGCTTTTTGGCCAAGTGCATCATTGTCGACGTTCTGCCTCTTTTCCTATGCTTTCAGGGCAATTCCAGTCTACCCCCTGCAATGGTTTTCCTGAAATTCTGCCCCGCTTTCAAGTCCCCTTCGCAGGCTTACTTCAATATATTTTTGGAGGATAGCTGTCATTTATAACTCTGCAGGTTTGTGAATTACAGTGCCCCTGAGCTCCTTTCTTCAACTCGCTTTCTTGTGAGCTGGGCACAAAGCCGCAGGATTGCTTCAGGCCCTAATCTGTTTCCTGCAGGGCACGCTGAGCCTTTGGTTAATTCCTCTTCCTGGTTGGAAATGAGCGTTACATTTGCCCGTGCAGACACCTATAGCTAGTCTCTCATTGGTTCTCCCTATTCCTGTTCATCTTGCACAGAAATTGCAAGCTGTGCCAAAGAGGAGGTTAAAGGCACTGACTCTCCAAGCGGGGAGAGTGTTAGTGAAGCGTCTGGAATGGTGAACCCGAGGACCAGGATACGAAAACTGAGATGCATTTTAAATCGTTTCCCAATCACACGGTGGACGATACTCTGGGTTTCCCATGCATGTTTTAGCTGGAGGAAGAATCCCTTGAATCTGGAGAGTTGGGACCCATGGAATGGGTACCATGCAGTATGACTTCAAAGGGTCTGCATTTGCTCACCGAAACTCACCAATTCTATCAGCCTGAAGTGTCCAGCCTTATGTCTGAACGAGCTCTGGGTGTAGATCTAGTCAATCCCGGTTGCATCACATGCCCTGTGTGAATTATTTAAGAATTGCTCTCTATTTCACTGTCTTTGTGTTTTGTTTTCGAAATTTATTTTGATAATGTGATTTATCGGGTTTTCACTGCTGCGTTTATGCCGCTGTACACACGCTTGATTCTCTTAGGGAGACATATAAATCCATGGGTTTTAAGATTCTTCCTAGTCAGGTGTATTCCTAGGCGTTGTATATGTGGTGTTGAGTCCATTTCGTTGAGCAAAGAGTAGGTCTTGTCTATTTCATATTTGGCTTATGGAAAGGTATCTGTGCTAATTTCAGTCTCTGGTTTTATGCAGCACCCCAAGGCACCTTTCCCCATAAGCAAGCACTAGTTGGTTTTCTAAATTTGAGACCCTGTTCTGTTTTGTAATTCAGTTCGTGTTTAGTCAAGTTTACATTCCGTGTATTAGTGATATCTTATGATGTTTCTTTTTCTGTGTGACGTAGTTCACGTAGAATCACCGTACCTGCATCCACTCACTATGCCGCTACGGGCCTGATGACACAGATTTCATTGCTGAGTGATATTGCATTGTACGTACGTGCCACAACTTCTTTATCCATTTTTTGCTTTCTGGGATATTTACCTGGTACTGTAGACGATCTCCTTGGGAACACAGCCATCCCAAACTTTGGGGTGGCTCTCTGTTTTTGATTTTAATTTCCCTAAGGAATAGGACCATATGTGCAATTGCCATAGGCTGTGTTGCTTTATTTCTTACGTTTTTCAGGAAACACCATACACTTCTCCAGGGTGGCTGTTCACAAATTACATCCTGCCAATCAGCATAACAAGGCTCCCTGTTCTCCATATCCTGTCCTACCTTTCTGGATTTTACACTTTTTTCAGATGGCCCTTTTACCCGGGGGGCTGTGAGACTTCATTGTAGTGCAGATTTCCTTTACAGGCTTGCTTGGTTGGCCAAAAAGGGCGTATGCGTTTTTTCCTGAATATATTCAGGAAAAAACGCATACGCCCTTTTTGGCCAAGGGCATCATTGTCGACGTTCTGCCTCACTTCCTATGCTTTCAGGGCAATTCCAGTCTACCCCCTGCAATGGTTTTCCTGAAACTCTGTCCCGCTTTCAAGTCCCCTTCGCAGGCTTACTTCAATATATTTTTGGAGGATAGCTGTCATTTATAACTCTGCAGGTTTGTGAATTACAGTGCCCCTGAGCTCCTTTCTTCAACTCGCTTTCTTGTGAGCTGGGCACAAAACCGCAGGATTGCTTTAGGCCCTAATCTGTTTCCGGCAGGGCACGCTGAGCCTTTGGTTAATTCCTCTTCCTGGTGGGAAATGAGCGTTACATTTGCCCGTGCAGACACCTACAGCTAGTATCTCATTGGTTCCCCCTATTCCTGTTCATCTTGCACAGAAATTGCAAGCTGTGCCAAACAGGAGGTTAAAGGCACTGACTCTCCAAGCAGGGAGAGTGTTAGTAAAGCATCTGGAATGGTGAACCCGAGGACCAGGATACGAAAACTGAGATGCATTTTAAATCGTTTCCGAACCACACGGTGGACCATACTGTGGGTTTACCATGCATGTTTTAGCTGGAGGAAGAATCCCTTGAACCTGAAGAGTTGGGACCCAAGGAATAGGTACCGTGAAGTATGACTTCAAAGGGTCTGCATTTGCTCACCGAAACTCACCAATGCTATCAGCCTGAAGTGTCCAGCTTTATGTATCAACCAGCTCTGGGTGTAGATGTGGTCAATCCCGGTTGCATCACATGCCCTGGGTGAATTATTTAAGAATTGCTCTCTATTTCACTGTCTTTGTGTTTTGTTTTCGAAATTTATTTTGATAATGGGATTTATCGGATTTTCACTGCTGCGTATCGGCCGCTGTGCACACGCTTGATTCTCTTACGGAAACATATATATCCATGGGTTTTAAGATTCTTCCTAGTCAGGTATATTCCTAGGCATTGAATATGTGGTGTTGGGTCCATTTTGTTGAACAAGGAGTAGGTCTTGTGTATTACATATTTGGATTATGGAAAGTTATCTGTGCTAATTTCAGTCTCCGGTTTTATGCAGCACCCCAAGGCACCTTTCCCCATAAGCAAGCACTAGTTGGTTTTCTAAATTTGAGACCCTGTTCTGTTTTGTAATTCAGTTCATGTGTAGTCAAGTTTACATTCCGTGTATTAGTGATATCTTATGATGTTTCTTTTTCTGTGTGACGTAGTTCACGTAGAATCACCGTACCTGCATCCACTCACTATGCCGCTAAGATCCTGATGACACAGATTTCATTGCTGAGTGATATTGCATTGCACGTACGTGCCACAACATCTTTATCCATTTTTTGCTTTCTGGGATATTTACCTGATACTGTAGACGAGCTTCTTGTGAACACAGCCGTCCCAAATATTGGGGTGGCTGTCTGTTTTTGATTTTAATTTCCGTAAGCTATAGGACCATAAATGGAAGTGCCATAGGCTGTGTTGCTTTGTTTCTTACGTGTTTCAGGAAACCCCATACACTTCTCCAGGGTGGCTGCTGGCAATTTACATCCTGCCAATCAGCATAACAAGGCTCCCTGTTCTCCATATCCTGTCCTACCTTTCTGGATTTTACACTTTTTGCAGATGGCCCTTTTGCCCGGGGGGCAGTGAGACTTCATTGTAGTGCAGATTTCCTTTACAGGCTTGCTTTGTTGGCCAAAAAGGGCGTATGCGTTTTTTCCTGAATATATACAGGAAAAAACGCATACGCCCTTTTTGGCCAAGTGCATCATTGTCGACGTTCTGCCTCTTTTCCTATGCTTTCAGGGAAATTCCAGTCTACCCCCTGCAATGGTTTTCCTGAAACTCTGCCCCGCTTTCAAGTCCCCTTCGCAGGCTTACTTCAATATATTTTTGGAGGATAGCTGTCATTTATAACTCTGCAGGTTTGTGAATTACAGTGCCCCTGAGTTCCTTTCTTCAACTCGCTTTCTTGTGAGCTGGGCACAAAACCTCAGGATTGCTTCAGGCCCTAATCTGTTTCTGGCAGGGCATGCTGAGCCTTTGGTTAATTCCTCTTCCTGGTGAGAAATGAGCATTACATTTGCCCGTGCAGACACCTATAGCTAGTCTCTCATTGGTTCTCCCTATTCCTGTTCATCTTGCACAGAAACTGCAAGCTGTGCCAAAGAGGAGGTTAAAGGCACTGACTCTCCAAGCGGGGAGAGTGTTAGTGAAGCGTCTGGAATGGTGAACCCGAGGACCAGGATACGAAAACTGAGATGCATTTTAAATCGTTTCCCAATCACACGGTGGACGATACTCTGGGTTTCCCATGCATGTTTTAGCTGGAGGAAGAATCCCTTGAATCTGGAGAGTTGGGACCCATGGAATGGGTACCATGCAGTATGACTTCAAAGGGTCTGCATTTGCTCACCGAAACTCACCAATTCTATCAGCCTGAAGTGTCCAGCCTTATGTCTCAACGAGCTCTGGGTGTAGATCTAGTCAATCCCGGTTGCATCACATGCCCTGTGTGAATTATTTAAGAATTGCTCTCTATTTCACTGTCTTTGTGTTTTGTTTTCGAAATTTATTTTGATAATGTGATTTATCGGGTTTTCACTGCTGCGTTTATGCCGCTGTACACACGCTTGATTCTCTTAGGGAGACATATAAATCCATGGGTTTTAAGATTCTTCCTAGTCAGGTGTATTCCTAGGCGTTGTATATGTGGTGTTGAGTCCATTTCGTTGAGCAAGGAGTAGGTCATGTCTATTACATATTTGGCTTATGGAATGTTATCTGTGCTAATTTCAGTCTCTGGTTTTATGCAGCACCCCAAGGCACCTTTCCCCATAAGCAAGCACTAGTTGGTTTTCTAAATTTGAGACCCTGTTCTGTTTTGTAATTCAGTTCGTGTTTAGTCAAGTTTACATTCCGTGTATTAGTGATATCTTATGATGTTTCTTTTTCTGTGTGACGTAGTTCACGTAGAATCACCGTACCTGCATCCACTCACTATGCCGCTACGGGCCTGATGACACAGATTTCATTGCTGAGTGATATTGCATTGTACGTACGTGCCACAACTTCTTTATCCATTTTTTGCTTTCTGGGATATTTACCTGGTACTGTAGACGATCTCCTTGGGAACACAGCCATCCCAAACTTTGGGGTGGCTCTCTGTTTTTGATTTTAATTTCCCTAAGGAATAGGACCATATGTGCAATTGCCATAGGCTGTGTTGCTTTATTTCTTACGTGTTTCAGGAAACACCATACACTTCTCCAGGGTGGCTGTTCACAAATTACATCCTGCCAATCAGCATAACAAGGCTCCCTGTTCTCCATATCCTGTCCTACCTTTCTGGATTTTACACTTTTTTCAGATGGCCCTTTTACCCGGGGGGCTGTGAGACTTCATTGTAGTGCAGATTTCCTTTACAGGCTTGCTTGGTTGGCCAAAAAGGGCGTATGCGTTTTTTCCTGAATATATTCAGGAAAAAACGCATACGCCCTTTTTGGCCAAGTGCATCATTGTCGACGTTCTGCCTCACTTCCTATGCTTTCAGGGCAATTCCAGTCTACCCCCTGCAATGGTTTTCCTGAAACTCTGTCCCGCTTTCAAGTCCCCTTCGCAGGCTTACTTCAATATATTTTTGGAGGATAGCTGTCATTTATAACTCTGCAGGTTTGTGAATTACAGTGCCCCTGAGCTCCTTTCTTCAACTCGCTTTCTTGTGAGCTGGGCACAAAACCGCAGGATTGCTTTAGGCCCTAATCTGTTTCCGGCAGGGCACGCTGAGCCTTTGGTTAATTCCTCTTCCTGGTGGGAAATGAGCGTTACATTTGCCCGTGCAGACACCTACAGCTAGTCTCTCATTGGTTCCCCCTATTCCTGTTCATCTTGCACAGAAATTGCAAGCTGTGCCAAACAGGAGGTTAAAGGCACTGACTCTCCAAGCAGGGAGAGTGTTAGTAAAGCATCTGGAATGGTGAACCCGAGGACCAGGATACGAAAACTGAGATGCATTTTAAATCGTTTCCGAACCACACGGTGGACCATACTGTGGGTTTACCATGCATGTTTTAGCTGGAGGAAGAATCCCTTGAACCTGAAGAGTTGGGACCCAAGGAATACGTACCATGAAGTATGACTTCAAAGGGTCTGCATTTGCTCACCGAAACTCACCAATGCTATCAGCCTGAAGTGTCCAGCTTTATGTGTCAACCAGCTCTGGGTGTAGATGTGGTCAATCCCGGTTGCATCACATGCCCTGGGTGAATTATTTAAGAATTGCTCTCTATTTCACTGTCTTTGTGTTTTGTTTTCGAAATTTATTTTGATAATGGGATTTATCGGATTTTCACTGCTGCGTATCGGCCGCTGTGCACACGCTTGATTCTCTTACGGAAACATATATATCCATGGGTTTTAAGATTCTTCCTAGTCAGGTATATTCCTAGGCATTGAATATGTGGTGTTGGGTCCATTTTGTTGAACAAGGAGTAGGTCTTGTGTATTACATATTTGGCTTATGGAAAGTTATCTGTGCTAATTTCAGTCTCTGGTTTTTTGCAGCACCCCAAGGCACCTTTCCCCATAAGCAAGCACTAGTTGGTTTTCTAAATTTGAGACCCTGTTCTGTTTTGTAATTCAGTTCATGTGTAGTCAAGTTTACATTCCGTGTATTAGTGATATCTTATGATGTTTCTTTTTCTCTGTGACGTAGTTCACGTAGAATCACCGTACCTGCATCCACTCACTATGCCGCTACGGGCCTGATGACACAGATTTCATTGCTGAGTGATATTGCATTGTACGTACGTGCCACAACTTCTTTATCCATTTTTTGCTTTCTGGGATATTTACCTGATACTGTAGACGAGCTTCTTGTGAACACAGCCGTCCCAAATATTGGGGTGGCTGTCTGTTTTTGATTTTAATTTCCGTAAGCTGTAGGACCATAAGTGGAAGTGCCATAGGCTGTGTTGCTTTGTTTCTTACGTGTTTCAGGAAACACCATACACTTCTCCAGGGTGCCTGCTGGTAATTTACATCCTGCCAATCAGCATAACAAGGCTCCCTGTTCTTCATATCCTGTCCTACCTTTCTGGATTTTACACTTTTTTCACATGGCCCTTTTGCCCGGGGGACAGTGAGACTTCATTGTAGTGCAGATTGCCTTTACAGGCTTGCTTGGTTGGCCAAAAAGGGCGTATGCGTTTTTTCCTGAATATATTCAGGAAAAAACGCATACGCCCTTTTTGGCCAAGTGCATCATTGTCGACGTTCTGCCTCATTTCCTATGCTTTCAGGGCAATTCCAGTCTACCCCCTGCAATGGTTTTCCTGAAACTCTGTCCCGCTTTCAAGTCCCCTTCGCAGGCTTACTTCAATATATTTTTGGAGGATAGCTGTCATTTATAACTCTGCAGGTTTGTGAATTACAGTGGCCCTGAGCTCCTTTCTTCAACTCGCTTTCTTGTGAGCTGGTTACAAAACCGCAGGATTGCTTCAGGCCCTAATCTGTGTCCGGCAGGGCACGCTGAGCCTTTGGTTAATTCCTCTTCCTGGTGGGAAATGAGCGTTACATTTGCCCGTGCAGACACCTACAGCTAGTCTCTCATTGGTTCCCCCTATTCCTGTTCATCTTGCACAGAAATTGCAAGCTGTGCCAAACAGGAGGTTAAAGGCACTGACTCTCCAAGCGGGGAGAGTGTTAGTAAAGCATCTGGAATGGTGAACCCGAGGACCAGGATACGAAAACTGAGATGCATTTTAAATCGTTTCCCAATCACACGGTGGACGATACTCTGGGATTCCCATGCATGTTTTAGCTGGAGGAAGAATCCCTTGAACCTGGAGAGTTGGGACCCATGGAATGGGTACCATGCAGTATGACTTCAAAGGGTCTGCATTTGCTCACCGAAACTCACCAATGCTATCAGCCTGAAGTGTCCAGCACTATGTCTCAACCAGCTCTGGGTGTAGATGTGTTAAATCCCGGTTGCATCACATGCCCTGAGTGAATTATTTAAGAATTGCTCTCTATTTCACTGTCTTTGTGTTTTGTTTTCGAAAAATATTTTGATAATGGGATTTATCGGATTTTCACTGCTGTGTTTCGGCCGCTGTACACACGCTTGATTCTCTTACGGAGACATATATATCCATGGGTTTTAAGATTCTTCCTAGTCAGGTATATTCCTAGGCGTTGAATATGTGGTGTTGGGTCCATTTCGTTGAGCAAGGAGTAGGTCTTGTCTATTACATATTTGGCTTATGGAAAGTTATCTGTGCTAATTTCAGTCTCTGGTTTTATGCAGCACCCCAACGCACCTTTCCCCATAAGCAAGCACTAGTTGGTTTTCTAAATTTGAGACCCTGTTCTGTTTTGTAATTCAGTTCATGTGTAGTCAAGTTTACATTCCGTGTACTAGTGATATCTTATGATGTTTCTTTTTCTGTGTGACGTAGTTCACGTAGAATCACCGTACCTGCATCCACTCACTATGCCGCTACGGGCCTGATGAGACAGATTTCATTGCTGAGTGATATTGAATTCTACGTACGTGCCACAAATTCTTTATCCATTTTTTGCTTTCTGGGATATTTACCTGATACTGTAGACGAGCTTCTTGTGAATACAGCCGTCCCAAATATTGGGGTGGCTGTCTGTTTTTGATTTTAATTTCCGTAAGCTATAGGACCATAAGTGGTAGTGCCATAGGCTGTGTTGCTTTGTTTCTTAAATGTTTCAGGAAACACCATACACTTCTCCAGGGTGGCTGCTGGCAATTTACATCCTGCCAATCAGCATAACAAGGCTCCCTGTTCTCCATATCCTGTCCTACCTTTCTGGATTTTACACTTTTTTCAGATGGCCCTTTTGCCCGGGGGCAGTGAGACTTCATTGTAGTGCAGATTTCCTTTACAGGCTTGCTTGGTTGGCCAAAAAGGGCGTATGCGTTTTTTCCTGAATATATTCAGGAAAAAACGCATACGCCCTTTTTGGCCAAGTGCATCATTGTCGACGTTCTGCCTCATTTCCTATGCTTTCAGGGCAATTCAAGTCAATCCCCTGCAATCGTTTTCCTGAAATTCTGCCCCATTTTCAAGTCCCCTTCGCAGGCTTACTTCAATATATTTTTGGAGGATAGCTGTCATTTATAACTCTGCAGGTTTGTGAATTACAGTGCCCCTGAGCTCCTTTCTTCAACTCGCTTTCTTGTGAGCTGGGCACAAAACCGCAGGATTGCTTCAGGCCCTAATCTGTTTCCAGCAGGGCACACTGAGCCTTTGTATAATTCCTCTTTTTGGTGGGCAATGAGCGTTACATTTGCCTGTGCAGACACCTACAGCTAGTCTCTCATTGGTTCTCCCTATTCGTGTTCATCTTGCATAGAAATTGCAAGCTGTGCCAAAGAGGAGGTTAAAGGCACTGACTCTCCAAGCGGGGAGAGTGTTAGTAAAGCATCTGGAATGGTGAACCCGAGGACCAGGATAGGAAAACTGAGATGCATTTTAAATCATTTCCCAATCACACGATGGACGATACTCTGGGTTTCCCATGCATGTTTTAGCTGGAGGAAGAATCCCTTGAACCTGGAGAGTTGGGACCCATGGAATGGGTACCATGCAGTATGACTTCAAAGGGTCTGCATTTGCTCACCGAAACTCACCAATGCTATCAGCCTGAAGTGTCCAGCCTTATGTCTCAACCAGCTCTGGGTGTAGATGTGGTCAATCCCGGTTGCATCACATGCCCTGAGTGAATTATTTAAGATTTGCTCTGTATTTCACTGTCTTTGTGTTTTGTTTTTGAAATTAATTTTGATAATGGGATTTATCGGATTTTCACTGCTGCGTTTCGCCGCAGTACACACGCTTGATTTTCTTATGGAGACATATATATCCATGGGTTTTAAGATTCTTCCTAGTCAGTTATATTACTAGGCGTTGAATATGTTGTGTTGGGTCCATTTCGTTGAACAAGGAGTAGGTCTTGTCTATTACATATTTGGCTTATGGAATGTTATCTGTGCTAATTTCAGTCTCTGGTTTTTTGCAGCACCCCAAGGCACCTTAAACCATAAGCAAGCACTAGTTGGTTTTCTAAATTTGAGACCCTGTTCTGTTTTGTAATTCAGTTCATGTGTAGTCAAGTTTACATTCCGTGTATTAGTGATATCTTATGATGTTTCTTTTTCTGTGTGACGTAGTTCACGTAGAATCACCGTACCTGCATCCACTCACTATGCCGCTACGGGCCTGATGACACAGATTTCATTGCTGAGTGATATTGCATTGTACGTACGTGCCACAACTTCTTTATCCATTTTTTGCTTTCTGGGATATTTACCTGATACTGTAGACGAGCTCCTTGGGAACACAGCCATCCCAAACTTTGGGGTGGCTCTCTGTTTTTGATTTTAATTTCCCTAAGGAATAGGACCATATGTGCAATTGCCATAGGCTGTGTTGCTTTATTTCTTACGTGTTTCAGGAAACACCATACACTTCTCCAGGGTGGCTGTTCACAATTTACATCCTGCCAATCAGCATAACAAGGCTCCCTGTTCTCCATATCCTGTCCTACCTTTCTGGATTTTACACTTTTTTCAGATGGCCCTTTTGCCCGGGGGGCAGTGAGACTTCATTGTAGTGCAGATTTCCTTTACAGGCTTGCTTGGTTGGCCAAAAAGGGCGTATGCGTTTTTTCCTGAATATATTCAGGAAAAAATGTATACGCCCTTCTTGGCCAAGTGCATCATTGTCGACGTTCTGCCTCTTTTCCTATGCTTTCACGGCAATTCAAGTCTATCCCCTGCAATCGTTTTCCTGAAATTCTGCCCCACTTTCAAGTCCCCTTCGCAGGCTTACTTCAATATATTTTTGGAGGATAGCTGTCATTTATAACTGGAGGATAGCTGTCATTTATAACTCTGCAGGTTTGTGAATTACAGTGCCCCTGAGCTCCTTTCTTCAACTCGCTTTCTTGTGAGCTGGGCACAAAACCGCAGGATTGCTTCAGGCCCTAATCTGTTTCCGGCAGGGCACGCTGAGCCTTTGGTTAATTCCTCTTCCTGGTGGGAAATGAGCGTTACATTTGCCCGTGCAGACACCTACAGCTAGTCTCTCATTGGTTCCCCCTATTCCTGTTCATCTTGCACAGAAATTGCAAGCTGTGCCAAACAGGAGGTTAAAGGCACTGACTCTCCAAGCAGGGAGAGTGTTAGTAAAGCATCTGGAATGGTGAACCCGAGGACCAGGATACGAAAACTGAGATGCATTTTAAATCGTTTCCCAATCACACGGTGGACGATACTCTGGGTTTCCCATGCATGTTTTAGCTGGAGGAAGAATCCCTTGAACCTGAAGAGTTGGGACCCATGGAATAGGTACCGTGCAGTATGACTTCAAAGAGTCTGCATTTGCTCACCGAAACTCACCAATGCTATCAGCCTGAAGTGTCCAGCCTTATGTGTCAACCAGCTCTAGGTGTAGATGTGGTCAATCCCGGTTGCATCACATGCCCTGAGTGAATTATTTAAGAATTGCTCTCTATTTCACTGTCTTTGTGTTTTGTTTTCGAAATTTATTTTGATAATGTGATTTATCGGATTTTCACTGCTGCGTTTCGGCCGCTGTACACACGCTTGATTCTCTTATGGCGACATATATATCCATGGGTTTTAAGATTCTTCCTAGTCAGGTATATTCCTAGGCGTTGAAAATGTGGTTTTGGGTTCATTTCGTTGAGAAAGGAGTAGGTCTTGTCTATTACATATTTGGCTTATGGAAAGTTATCTGTGCTAATTTCAGTCTCTGGTTTTATGCAGCACCCCAAGGCACCTTTTACCATAAGCAAGCACTAGTTGGTTTTCAAAATTTGAGACCCTGTTCTGTTTTGTAATTCAGTTCATGTGTAGTCAAGTTTACATTCCGTGTATTAGTGATATCTTATGATGTTTCTTTTTCTGTGTGACGTAGTTCACGTAGAATCACCGTACCTGCATCCACTCACTATGCCGCTACGGGCCTGATGACACAGATTTCATTGCTGAGTGATATTGCATTGTACGTACGTGCCACAACTTCTTTATCCATTTTTTGCTTTCTGGGATATTTACCTGGTACTGTAGACGAGCTTCTTGGGAACACAGCCGTCCCAAACTTTGGGGTGGCTGTCTGTTTTTGATTTTAATTTCCCTGAGCAATAGGACCATAAGTGCAATTGCCATAGGCTGTGTTGCTTTGTTTCTTATGGGTTTCAGGAAACACCATACACTTCTCCAGAGTGGCTGTTCACAATTTACATCCTGTCAATCAGCATAACAAGGCTCCCTGTTCTCCATATCCTGTCCTACCTTTCTGGATTTTACACTTTTTTCAGATGGTCCTTTTGCCCGGGGGGCAGTGAGACTTCATTGTAGTGCAGATTTCCTTTACAGGCTTGCTTGGTTGGCCAAAAAGGGCGTATGCGTTTTTTCCTGAACATATTCAGGAAAAAACGCATACGCCCTTTTTGGCCAAGTGCATCATTGTCGGCGTTGTGCCTCTTTTCCTATGCTTTCAGGGCAATTCCAGTCTACACCCTTCAATCGTTTTCCTGAAATTCTGCCCCGCTTTCAAGTCCCCTTCGCAGGCTTACTTCAATATATTTTTGGAGGATAACTGTCATTTATAACTCTGCAGGTTTGTGAATTACAGTGCCCCTGAGCTCCTTTCTTCAACTCGCTTTCTTGTGAGCTGGGCACAAAACCTCAGGATTGCTTTAGGCCCTAATCTGTTTCTGGCAGGGCATGCTGAGCCTTTGGTTAATTCCTCTTCCTGGTGGGAAATGAGCATTACATTTGCCCGTGCAGACACCTATAGCTAGTCGCTCATTGGTTCTCCCTATTCCTGTTCATCATGCACAGAAACTGCAAGCTGTGCCAAAGAGGAGGTTAAAGGCCCTGACTCTCCAAGCGGGGAGAGTGTTAGTAAAGCATCTGGAATGGTGAACCCGAGGACCAGGATGCGAAAACTGAGATGCATTTTAAATCGTTTCCCAATCATACGGTGGTCGATACTCTGGGTTTCCCATGCATGTTTTAGCTGGAGGAAGAATCCCTTGAACCTGGAGAGTTGGGACCCATTGAATGGGTACCATGCAGTATGACTTCAAATGGTCTGCATTTCCACACCGAAACTCACCAATGCTATCAGCCTGAAGTGTCCAGCCTTATGTCTCAACCAGCTCTGGGTGTAGATGTGGTCAATCCCGGTTGCATCACATGCCCTGAGTGAATTATTTAAGAATTGCTCTCTATTTCACTGTCTTTGTGTTTTGTTTTCGAAATTTATTTTGATAATGGGATTTATCGAATTTTCACTGCTGCGTTTCGGCCGCTGTACACACGCTTGATTCTCTTATGGAGACATATATATCCATGGGTTTTAAGATTCTTCCTAGTCAGGTATATTCCTAGGCGTTGAATATGTGGTGTTGGGTCCATTTCGTTGAGCAAGGAGTAGGTCTTGTCTATTACATATTTGGCTTATGGAAAGTTATCTGTGCTAATTTCAGACTCTGGTTTTATGCAGCACCCCAAGGCACCTTTCCCCATAAGCAAGCAGTAGTTGGTTTTCTAAATTTGAGACCCTGTTCTGTTTTGTAATTCAGTTCATGTGTAGTCAAGTTTACATTCCGTGTATTAGTGATATCTTATGATGTTTCTTTTTCTGTGTGACGTAGTTCACGTAGAATCACCGTACCTGCATCCACTCACTATGCCGCTACGGGCCTGATGACACAGATTTCATTGCTGAGTGATATTGCATTGTACGTACGTGCCACATCTTCTTTATCCATTTTTTGCTTTCTGGGATATTTACCTGATACTGTAGACGAGCTTCTTGTGAACACAGCCGTCCCAAATATTGGGGTGGCTGTCTGTTTTTGATTTTAATTTCCGTAAGCTATAGGACCATAAGTGGAAGTGCCATAGGCTGTGTTGCTTTGTTTCTTACGTGTTTCAGGAAACACCATACACTTCTCCAGGGTGGCTGCTGGCAATCTACATCCTGCCAATCAGCATAACAAGGCTCCCTGTTCTCCATATCCTGTCCTACCTTTCTGGATTTTACACTTTTTTCAGATGGCCCTTTTGCCCGGGGGGCAGTGAGACTTCATTGTAGTGCAGATTTCCTTTACAGGCTTGCTTTGTTGGCCAAAAAGGGCGTATGCGTTTTTTCCTGAATATATTCAGGAAAAAACGCATACGCCCTTTTTGGCCAAGTGCATCATTGTCGACGTTCTGCCTCTTTTCCTATGCTTTCAGGGAAATTCCAGTCTACCCCCTGCAATGGTTTTCCTGAAACTCTGCCCCGCTTTCAAGTCCCCTTCGCAGGCTTACTTCAATATATTTTTGGAGGATAGCTGTCATTTATAACTCTGCAGGTTTGTGAATTACAGTGCCCCTGAGCTCCTTTCTTCAACTCGCTTTCTTGTGAGCTGGGCACAAAACCGCAGGATTGCTTCAGGTCCTAATCTGTTTCCAGCAGGGCACACTGAGCCTTTGTTTAATTCCTCTTCCTGGTGGGCAATGAGCGTTACATTTGCCCTTGTAGACACCTACAGCTAGTCTCTCATTGGTTCTCCCTCTTCCTGTTCATCTTGCACAGAAATTGCAAGCTGTGCCAAAGAGGAGGTTAAAGGCAGTGACTCTCCAAGCGGGGAGTGTGTTAGTAAAGCATCTGGAATGGTGAACCCGAGGACCAGGATACGAAAACTGAGATGCATTTTAAATCAATTCCCAATCACACGGTGGACGATACTCTGGGTATCCCATGCATGTTTTAGCTGGAGGAAGAATCCCTTGAACCTGGAGAGTTGGGACCCATGGAATTGGTACCATGCAGTATGACTTCAAAGGGTCTGCATTTGCTCACCGAAACTCACCAATGCTATCAGCCTGAAGTGTCCAGCCTTATGTCTCAACCAGATCTGGGTGTAGTTGTGGGAATTCCCGGTTGCATCACATGCCCTGAGTGAATTATTTAAGAATTGCTCTCTATTTCACTGTCTTTGTGTTTTGTTTTCGAAATTTATTTTGATAATGGGATTTATCGGATTTTCACTGCTGCGTTTCGGCCGCTGTACACACGCTTGATTCTCTTACGGAGACATATATATCCATGGGTTTTAAGATTCTTCCTAGTCAGGTATATTCCTAGGCGTTGAATATGTGGTGTTGGGTCCATTTCGTTGAGCAAGGAGTAGGTCTTGTCTATTACATATTTGGCTTATGGAAAGTTATCTGTGCTAATTTCAGTCTCTGGTTTTATGCAGCACCCCAAGGCACCTTTCCCCATAAGCAAGCACTAGTTGGTTTTCTAAATTTGAGACCCTGTTCTGTTTTGTACTTCAGTTCATGTGTAGTCAAGTTTACATTCCGTGTATTAGTGATATCTTATGATGTTTCTTTTTCTGTGTGACGTAGTTCACGTAGAATCACCGTATCTGCATCCACTCACTATGACGCTACGGGCCTGATGACACAGATTTCATTGCTGAGTGATATTGCATTGTACGTACGTGCCACAACTTCTTTATCCATTTTTTGCTTTCTGGGATATTTACCTGATACTGTAGACGAGCTTCTTGTGAACACAGCCGTCCCAAATATTGGGGTGGCTGTCTGTTTTTGATTTTAATTTCCGTAAGCTATAGGACCATAAGTGGAAGTGCCATAGGCTGTGTTGCTTTGTTTCTTACTTGTTTCAGGAATCACCATACAATTCTTCAGGGTGGCTGTTGGCAATTTACATCCTGCCAATCAGCATAACAAGGCTCCCTGTTCTCCATATCCTGTCCTACCTTTCTGGATTTTACACTTTTTTCAGATGGCCCTTTTGCCCGGGGGGCAGTGAGACTTCATTGTAGTGCAGATTTCCTTTACAGGATTGCTTGGTTGGCCAAAAAGGGCGTATGCGTTTTTTCCTGAATATATTCAGGAAAAAACACATACGCCCTTTATGACCAAGTGCATCATTGTCGACGTTCTGCCTCTTTTCCTATGCTTTCAGGGCAATTCCAGTCTACCCCCTGCAATGGTTTTCCTGAAACTCTGCCTCGCTTTCAAGTCCCCTTCGCAGGCTTACTTCATTATATTTTTGGAGGATAGCTGTCATTTATAACTCTGCAGGTTTGTGAATTACAGTGCCCCTGAGCTCCTTTCTTCAACTCGCTTTCTTGTGAGCTGGGCACAAAACCTCAGGATTGCTTCAGGCCCTAATCTGTTTTCGGCAGGGCACGCTGATCCTTTGGTTAATTCCTCTTCCTGGGGGGAAATGAGCGTTACATTTGCCCGTGCAGACACCTACAGCTAGTCTCTCATTCGTTCTCCGTATTCCTGTTCATCTTGCACAGAAATTGCAAGCTGTGCCAAACAGGAGGGTAAAGGCACTGACTCTCCAAGCGGGGAGAGTGTGAGTAAAGCATCTGGAATGGTGAACCCGAGGACCAGGATACGAAAACTGAGATGCATTTTAAATCGTTTCCAAATCACACGGTGGACCATACTGTGGGTTTCCCATGCATGTTTTAGCTGGAGGAAGAATCCCTTGAACCTGAAGATTTGGGACCCATGGAATAGGTACAATGCAGTATGACTTCAAAGGGTCTGCATTTGCTCACCGAAACTCACCAATGCTATCAGCCTGAAGTGTCCAGCCTTATGTCTCAACCAGCTCTGGGTGTAGATGTGGTCATTCCCGGTTGCATCACATGCCCTGAGTGAATTTTTAAAGAATTGCTCTCTATTTCACTGTCTTTGTGTTTTGTTTTCGAAATTTATTTTGATAATGGGATTTATCGGATTTTCACTGGTGCGTTTCGGCCGCTGTACTCATGCTTCATTCTCTTACGGAGACATATATATCCATGGGTTTTAAGATTCTTCCTAGTCAGGTATATTCCTAGGCGTTGAATATGTGGTGTTGGGTCCATTTCGTTGAGCAAGGAGTAGGTCTTGTCTATTACATATTTGGCTTATGGAAAGTTATCTGTGCTAATTTCAGTCTCTTGTTTTATGCAGCACACCAACGCACCTTTCCCCATAAGCAAGCACTAGTTGGTTTTCTAAATTTGAGACTCTGTTCTGTTTTGTAATTCAGTTCATGTGTAGTCAAGTTTACATTCCGTGTATTATTGATATCTTATGATGTTTCTTTTTCTGTGTGACGTAGTTCACGTAGAATCACCGTACCTGCATCCACTCACTATGCCGCTACGGGCCTGATGACACAGATTTCATTGCTGAGTGATATTGCATTGTACGTACGTGCCACAACTTCTTTATCCATTTTTTGCTTTCTGGGATATTTACCTGATACTGTAGACGAGCTTCTTGTGAACACAGCCGTCCCAAATATTGGGGTGGCTGTCTGTTTTTGATTTTAATTTCCGTAAGCTATAGGACCATAAGTGGAAGTGCCATAGGCTGTGTTGCTTTGTTTCTTACGTGTTTCAGGAAACACCATACACTTCTCCAGGGTGGCTGCTGGCAATTTACATCCTGCCAATCAGCATAACAAGGCTCCCTGTTCTCCATATCCTGTCCTACCTTTCTGGATTTTACACTTTTTTCAGATGGCCCTTTTGCCCGGGAGGCAGTGAGACTTCATTGTAGTGCAGATTTCCTTTACAGGCTTGCTTGGTTGGCCAAAAAGGGAGTATGCGTTTTTTCCTGAATATATTCAGGAAAAAACGCATACTCCCTTTTTGGCCAAGTGCATCATTGTCGACGTTGTGCCTCTTTTCCTATGTTTTCAGGGCAATTCCAGTCTACCCCCTGCAATCGTTTCCTGAAATTCGGCCCCGCTTTCAAGTCCCCTTCGCAGGCTTACTTCAATATATTTTTGGAGGATAGCTGTCATTTATAACTCTGCAGGTTTGTGAATTACAGTGCCCCTGAGCTCCTTTCATCTACTCGCTTTCTTTTGAGCTGGGCACAAAACCGCAGGATTGCTTCAGGCCCTAATCTCTTTTCAGCAGGGCACGCTGAGCCTTTGTTTAATTCCTCTTCCTGGTCGGCAATGAGCGTTACATTTGCCCGTGCAGACACCTACAGCTAGTCTCTCATTGGTTCTCCCTATTCCTGTTCATCTTGCACAGAAATTGCAAGCTGTGCCAAAGAGGAGGTTAAAGGCACTGACTCTCCAAGCGGGGAGAGTGTTAGTAAAGCATCTGGAATGGTGAACCCGAGGACCACGATACGACAACTGAGATGCATTTTAAATCGTTTCCCAATCACACGGTGGACGATACTCTGGGTTTCCCGTGCATGTTTTAGCTGGAGGAAGAATCCCTTGAACCTGGAGAGTTGGGACCCATGGAATGAGTAACATGCAGTATTACTTCAAAGGGTCTGCATTTGCTCACCGAAACTCACCAATGCTATCAGCCTGAAGTGTCCAGCCTTATGTCTCAACCAGCTCTGGGTATAGTTGTGGGAATTCCCGGTTGCATCACATGCCCTGAGTGAATTATTTAAGAATTGCTCTCTATTTCACTGTCTTTGTGTTTTGTTTTTGAAATTTATTTTGATAATGGGATTTATCGCATTTTCACTGCTGCGTTTATGCCGCTGTACACACGCTTGATTCTCTTACGGAGACATATAAATCCATGGGTTTTAAGATTCTTCCTAGTCAGGTATATTCCCAGGCGTTGAATATGTGGTGTTGAGTCCATTTCGTTGAGCAAGGTGTAGGTCTTGTCTATTACATATTTGGCTTATGGAATGTTATCTGTGCTAATTTCAGTCTCTGGTTTTATGCAGCACACCAACGCACCTTTCCCCATAAGCAAGCACTAGTTGGTTTTCTAAATTTGAGACCCTGTTCTGTTTTGTAATTCAGTTCATGTGTAGTCAAGTTTACATTCCGTGTATTAGTGATATCTTATGATGTTTCTTTTTCTGTGTGACGTAGTTCACGTAGAATCACCGTACCTGCATCCACTCACTATGCCGCTACGGGCCTGATGACACAGATTTCATTGCTGAGTGATATTGCATTGTACGTACGTGCCACAACTTCTTTATCCATTTTTTGCTTTCTGGGATATTTACCTGGTACTGTAGACGAGGTTCTTGGGAACACAGCCGTCCCAAACATTGGGGTGGCTGTCTGTTTTTGATTTTAATTTCCGTAATCTTTGGGACCATAAGTGGAAGTGCCATAGGCTGTGTTGCTTTGTTTCTTATGGGTTTCAGGAAACACCATACACTTCTCCAGGGTGGCTGTTGGCAATTTACATCCTGCCAATCAGCATAACAAGGCTCCCTGTTCTCCATATCCTGTCCTACCTTTCTGGATTTTACACTTTTTTCAGATGGCCCTTTTGCCCAGGGGGCAGTTAGACTTCATTGTAGTGCAGATTTCCTTTACAGGCTTGCTTGGTTTGCGAAAAAGTGCGTATGCGTTTTTTCCTGAATATATTCAGCAAAAAATGCATTCGCACTTTTTGGCCAAGTGCACCATTGTCGACGTTCTGCCTCTTTTCCTATGCTTTCTGGGTAATTCCAGTCTACCCCCTGCAATCGTTTTCCTGAAATTCTGCCCCGCTTTCAAGTCCCCTTCAAGGCTTACTTCAATATATTTTTGGAGGATAGCTGTCATTTATAACTCTGCAGGTTTGTGAATTACAGTGCCCCTGAGCTCCTTTCTTCAACTCGCTTTCTTGTGAGGTGGGCACAAAACCGTAGGATTGCTTCAGGCACTAATCTGTTTCCGGCAGGGCATGCTGAGCCTTTGGTTAATTCCTCTTCCTGGTGGGAAATGACCTTACATTTGCCCGTGCAGACACCTATAGCTAGTCTCTCATTGGTTCTCCCTATTCCTGTTCATCTTGCGCAGAAATTGCAAGCTGTGCCAAACAGGAGGTTAAAGGCACTGACTCTCCAAGCGGGGAGAGTGTTAGTAAACCGTCTGGAATGGTGAACCCGAGGACCAGGATACGAAAACTGAGATGCATTTTAAATCGTTTCCTAATCACACGGTGGACCATACTCGGCGTTTCCCACGCATGTTTTAGCTGAAGAAAGAATCCCTTGAACCTGGAGAGTTGGGACCCTTGGAATGGGTACCATGCCGTATGACTTCAAAGGATCTGCATTTGTTCACCCAAACTCACCAATGCTATCAGCCTGAAGTCTCCAGCCTTATGTCTCAACCAGCTCTGGGTGTAGATGTGGTAAATCCAGGTTGCATCACATGCCCTGAGTGAATTATTTAAGAATTGCTCTCTATTTCACTGTCTTTGTGTTTTGTTTTTGAAATTTATTTTGATAATGGGATTTATCGGATTTTCACTGCTGCGTTTATGCCGCTGTACACGCGCTTGATTCTCTTACAGAGACATATAAGTCCATGGGTTTTAAGATTCTTACTAATCCGGTATATTCTTAGGCATTGAATATGGCATGTTGAGTCCATTTCGTTGAGCAAGGAGTAGGTCTTGACTATTACATATTTGGCTTATGGAATGGTATCTGTGCTAATTTCAATCTCTGGTTTTATGCAGCACCCCAACTCACCTTTCCCCTTAAGGAAGCATAAGTTGGTTTTCTTAATTTGAAACCCTCTTCTCTTTTGTAATTCAGTTCATGTGTAGCCATGTTAACATTCCATGTATTAGTGATATCTTATGTCTTTTTCTTTTTGAATTATGTGACTTCGAATGATCCCACGTAACTCCTCTGGAGTTGTTATAACTGGCCGTATTTCATTGATTTCCAGGCTGAGTAATATTCCACTCTACATAAGCACCACATCTCTGTCCGTTTTTTCTCTGCAGATACATTTAAGTTATATCCTAGTCGAGGATCTTTTAAACAGAGAGGTGGTAAACATTGGGGTGCCTGTGTCCTCTCGATTTTTGTTTTTCCCAAGATATACGTCCATGAGTGCAAGTGCCCTGTGCTCGGTAGCTCATTTTTTAGATGCTTTAGTAAACACAATAGACTTATCCAGAGTGACCGTTGGCAATATACATTTCCACTATAAGACTCACAGGGCTCCCTTTTCTCCTTGCCCTGTCCTGCATTTCTGGTGTTTACACTTTATGAGGACGTCTCTTCTGACTGATGCAAAGTGATATGTTTTGTAGTATTGATTTCCAGTGCCCACCTGTTTGGTTGGCTAAAAAAGTGTATGCCCTTTTCTTGAATATATACAGAAAAAGACGCATACACCCTTTTTGGCCAACTGCAATGTTGGCAATGTTCAGCCGCTTTTCTTGTGCTTAATGGCGAGTCCTTTCTACCTCTTCCAATCCCTTTCCTGCCATTCTCCGTTGCTTACAAGTCCTTTTCTCTGACTTTCCTCAAGACATTTTTCAGTGATAGATATTTTCAATTCTGCAGTTTCGTGAATTTTAGTGCCCCTGAGTTCCATTTTCCAACTTGTGTTTATGGGAACTGGCCACAAAGCATCAGGATTCCTCAAGCCCTATTCTGTTTCCATGGGCAACCCTAGCCTTTGGTCAATTCGTCTTCCTGATTGGAAATTAGAGTGGCATGTGCCTGTCCGAACACCTAGGACTTGTCTCTCATTGTTCCTCCTCCTTCTGCTTCATCCTCTGGACAAATTCCAAACTGTATGCAACAGGATGTTGACAGTGCTGACATCTCCAAGTGGGGAGACTGTTAGTAAAGACGCTGGAGTGGTGAACCCTAGCACCAAGAGATGAGGAGATGAGATGCCTTTTCCAAACTTTTCCCGATCAGACGGTATACCATCCTCTGGGTGTGACAGGCATGTTTTAGGTGTAGGAAGGGTCCCATTCACGTGAGGAGAACACCAGGGGATTTTAAATATCAGTGTCTCTCCGCAACCCAAACTGGGGAATTTTTTAAGCTACGGCTACACATATGTTCATTAAGGGCCTTGGGAAGTAGGCAGAGTCCAAACTTTAGATGATTGAAGTCTTCAGGGTCAGAAGCACTCACCACTGTCTTCCCTTAGATTCCATTTTTACTGTCATTGATGGATGATGTCAATAAAAATATCTATTCTTTTTCAGATCATTTCCCCTTATAGGTTATTGCAAAATATTGAGTGTAGTTCCCTGTGCTATACAGTAGTTCCTTGCTGATGATTTCATACATAGCAGTGTGTATGTGTTAATCCCAAACTGTTAATTTATCCCTCCTCCTACCATTTCCCTTTGGTAATAATAAATTATAAGATTTTATGCTTCTCAGAAATGGGGGAGCTGAAAGAGAGGTATCATTTTCAATGCAAAAGCATTTAAAACAAGATTGAAGCTTTAACCAAGATTATTAGATGTACATCCTTGGAAAGAAATCACTTTGTTTCTCTAATATTGACCTGACAAAGAAGACAAACCTTTTCACTGAACTTGCTTATAAGAAAGTGATGGAAATATCAAATGGAAGTGTTAGAAACATCTTATTTTACCCGAGCCTTATACACTGTTCTATGTTAATTACAGTTTGGCTCACACATCTGTTCATTGAAGTTACAATGTTCTCAATTTCTGTTACTGATCCTCCAGAGTGGACGCCAACAAGTGTCCCCCTGCCCAGTGTCATTGGAGCCAATAGATCGAGACTGAGTTTGGTTCAAAAGCAAAGGAAACTTTATATTTTGATCAGAGAATGGAGAGGTGCTACCCTGTGGGCTGTGGGCTGGGCTGCTGTGTAGAGATCCTGTCAGAGTCACTGGGAGGGAGGGGGCTGAGCTCTCGAGGACCTGGTTGGCTGCAGCTCAGGCTCTATGTCACGGAGTCTGAACTGGGCCCCAGGAGTTGAAGTGTCATCGAGCCATTCTGCTCTAGGAAATCTGGTCTGAAGTGCCGGGTGTGGAACCTCTGTATGCGGGACACTAGGAGCACCTGAAATTAGACAAAGCACAAAGGATAAAAATGGTTAGACTTTATTTTATTGCCCAGATTCTATTTTTATCTCCCAGGCATTTTTAAGGGGCTTTGCCTGGGACAAACTTCTCTTCTGCCTTTTGTCCCTTTCCTCATTCTTGGAGTGCTGCGGGTGCAGACCCTTCTTCTGTAACTGCTGAGTGCTGAGTTAGGAGGCTTCATACCCGTGGGCGAGGGTCAGAACTTCTCCCCAGCAGCCTCCAGGTGACGTTGATTGTCCCCAGGCCTCCTGCCTCCCTGCTCGTCCACCTGAGCACCAGTATTGGAAGTGTTATAGATTCTAATGACCTTTAAGGGTCCAGAAAGGAGATGTGCAGTGGCGCTGTGAGGTCCAGTTTCACTCCGCCCCACATTTGTTCGGCCACCTTAGGCTGACCGTTTCTGCCAGCCTAGATGCTCTGACTGACCGTTTCTGCCAGCCTAGATGCTCTGACCAACAGTCTGCGCTTTCTTCCATTAGGCCCCTGAATTAACGTAAAAACAGCACCAGGTGTCAGGATCCTGCCCGCTCAGCTCCCAGACAGTCCAGGGTCAGTGGTGATGAAGGATCATGATGGTCACTGAGTCAAGAGCCTTTGGAAGTAAACAGGAGTCCAGCCGGTCTTATTGGCCACCATCATCAGGGTGTCTGTAGGCTTTTCTATGGTGACAGCATGATATACGGTTCCCCCGCCAAGATTATTAGCTCCCCTCTGGGTACAGTAAGTACTGCAAGCAGTAGTCTACTCTTTTGGGACACACTCTTGTTGTTTTATGAGAGAAACTCCAGGTCAAGTGATGGTCACACGGGTCGTCATGGTGCCCCGTTGCCCCCGGTTATCTCTCTGGAGGTTGGAGTTGGAGGGCCTCCTCAATCGAGGTCAGTGTGCCCACGGAGCAAACCCTGCAACTTCAGGGCATGGTTAGGGGTTAGGATCACCACGTGGGGTCCGTTTCCCTTAGAAGGGAGGTGGCCTTTTGGACTGCTGATTTCCAGGTTTTCAGATACCACCAGTATCTTGGCCAGATGTGGCGGTGGGCCAAGCCCCTTGGTGACCATAATTTATCCTACCTGGATGGCATTCTTGCATTGTTCCATTTCAAGTGGTCCCAGTTTTTGCACTAATACTCCAATGGCGATTCACCTTTCACCAGGAATGTAAAGGTCAAAGGGTTTAGCTAAATTAGGGAGTTCCAGGGCAAGGGTCTGAATTGACTGCTCTTTCCATTCTTGAAAGGCCACTTCTGGATTCTATTCAAAAGGATCATCATCTTTTCCTTTCAGTGTTTCATATAGAGGCCCAGCTAGTAGACTGTAGTTAGGGATCCAGAGGCAGGAAACCCTGGCTTCCCCAGGAACCCCTAAGCTGTCTTCTAGTTTCAGAAAGGGGTAAGGCTGTAAATTGTTTCTTCCCTTTCCTGGGATGGGCTTCTCCGACCTTCTGTGAGAATGAAGCCCAGGCAGGTCACCGTAGTCTGTGATACTTGAGCTTTTTCGTGGACAACTTCTATGCTTTATTGGCTTGGTAGTTCTGAGGCCTCCTTAGTAGGGCTGGCGATCAGAATGTCATCTGAATATTGAAGGAGTGTTTCCTTTTCCAGAGGTAGAACTTTTAGGTCTTTAGCTGAGCTTTCCCCAAAGATGGTGTGGGAATTTTTGAACCCTTGGGGCAAGACAGCCTGGAAGTATTGTTTTAGTTGTATGTTGAGTCCTGTCACTCACAAGCCAAAATTTCTTGTGACTCTGGGACTAATGGAATACAAAAGAAGGCATCAGTGAAGACTAATACAGAATACCAAGTCCTGGTGGTTGGTAGAATGACCAGCAGGGTGTAGGATTTAGGAACTACTGGAGGTATATCCTCAGTGGCTTCACTGACTGTCCTGACATCCTTTACCAGGACTCCAGCAGCCCATGGGGCTCTCGAGGTCAGGCCAATCCCAGGATATGGAGCTCACCTGGGCAGGTACCCTACCCCCACCCCAGCCCACGGGGCTCTCGTGTTCAGGCCCCTCCCAGGATATGGGATTCCCTGGGCAGGTCCTCTGCAGTCCATGGGGCTCCCGTGGTCAGGCCCCTCCCAGGATACAGAGCTACCCTTGCAGGTACCTTGGCAGGGCTGGGCACACAGGAACCGTGCACATAGCCCTCATTGCAGAGCACTCCCAGCTCACCTGTCGCTCAGATCTGACACAGAGCACCTCAGAGCAGGACTTGAACTAACAAACAGCAGCTCTGACAGGTCTGTGACCCTGGGCATCACTCTGTGCGGCCTCCTCCACCTGGTCTTCCAGAGACTTCCACTGCACCCGGGGCACCAGGCCTCTGTCTCCAACCACCACCCACCCCTCCTCTCCCTGACTCCTGGGTTCCTCTCATTAGGAGAGGGTTTTCTTGAAGTTGTCTCCCACTCATGGGCCAGATAATATAATTAGAAAACAAGCCAGAGCTGCAGCCCCTTGTCTATCCTGACTCTCAGGAGCCCACACCTGTTCCTTGGACCTGGCCAATTCAGCAAGTTCCATTTTCAGCAACTGTGAGCCCCTGAGGGGTGATTATTGGCTGGCTTGGGAAGCCTGACCGTGCCGGCCAGCCCTCCCCAGGTGTGCCTGGGTTGAGATCAATATAAACACCGCTCCAGGCAGCAAGAGCCCCTGCAGCTGTGCCTGACGCCATTTTCTCTGCCCTGTCAGCAGTCTCGGGGCTGGGCTTGTGGGAGGGAGTGAGAGGCCACGGCTTTGTGGGTGTCCCAGTGTGAGTGGGGCTCTGCTGGACTTTCTGCAGCAGTTGCCAAGATGCTACCTGCTAAAGAAGAGGATGTGTCACCCACACCTGCCGCTGGAATTTCTCCCTGGGCACAGGTGAGGAAGGAAGAAAACAGTGGGGTCCGGGACAGCAGGGGTATCTCAGGCAGGGAAATGGAGAGCTTCCAGAAGAGCACCCAGGGCCAGGACCATCCTGGCTGGCCTGCAGGCACCAAGTCGGCTGGCATGCTGTCCCTCATGTGGCTCCATGGCCCTTCCTCTAGGTTTTCAAGTCCTTGTACATATTCAGGTGTTTAGCCTTGGAAGGGTGGGAACATTTCAGCAGCAGCTGGCCTGGGGCTCGGCCCACGTTTACTCACAGATACCTCGGCACGGTCCCCCAGCTTTGCAGTGAGGACGCTTGTTGCGAGGAGCATGCTGGCTGAATGGGAGATGATTCCCCACCACTGACCAACTTCAGAATTGTTTGCAATTGGAGCAAGTGCCCTGAAACGGTTTTCCTCTGTGTAACTGGTGGGTTCTGTTCTTTTTTATCTTTTTTTCGTTTTTGGTTCAAGGTAGATTTTATTCCTCTTTTGTGTATTTACAGATATAAGCATGGAAATAATTTATTCATATAAATACATGTATGTGAAGGGAAGAATATTTTTTCTGTTTTACTTTTTTTAATTTTATTTTTTTATTTTGAATTTAATTTTATATTTTTATACAGCAGGTTGTTTTTGGTTATCTACTTTATACATATAAATGTATACATACCAATCCCAATATCTCAACTCCTCCCACCACCAACCCCAACAGCTTTCCCCCCTTGTTGTCCATACGTTTGTTGTATACATGTATTGCTCTATTTCTGCCTTGCAAAACGGTTCATCTGTACAATTTTTCTAGGTTCCACATATATGCATTAATATACAAGATTTGTTTTTCTCTTTCTGACTTACTTCACTCTGTATGACAGTCTCTAGATCCATCAACGTCTCTACAAATGTCCCAATTTCATTCCTTTTTATGGCTTAGTAATATTCCATTTTATATATGTACCACATCTTTATGCATTCGTCTGTCTGTGGGCATTTAGGTTGCTTCCATTTCCTGGATAGTGTAAATAGTGATGCAATGAACATTGTGGTGAATGTCTCTTTTTGATTTATGGTTTTGTCTGGGTATATGCCCAGTAGAGGGATTGCTGTATCATATGGTAATTCTATTCTTAGTTTTATAAGAAACTCCATAATGTTCTCCACAGTGACTGTATCAATTTACGTTCCCAACAATAGTGGAAGAGGATTCCTTATCTCCACACCGTTTCCAGCATTTGTTGTTTGTAGATTTTCTGATGATGCCCATTCTAATAGGTGTGAGGTGATACACCATGGATGAGTCTATTTCGTTGAGCAAAGAGTAGGTCTTGTTTATTACGTATTTGGCTTATGGAATGGTATGTGTGCTAATTTCAATCTGTTTTTATACAGCAGCCCAACTCAACTTTCCCCTTAAGCAAGCATAAGGTTTTTATCTAAATGTGAGACTCTGTTCGGTTTTGTAATTCAGTTTATGTGTAGCCAAGTTTACACTCCCTCTATTAGTGATATCTTATGATAATTATCTTTCTTTGTGTGACATATTTCTCTTAGAATCATCATAATTAAATCCACTCAATTTGCTGCTACAGGCCTGATGACATTGATTTCACTGCTGAGTGATATTCCGTTGTACGTAAGTAGCACAACTTCTTTATCCATTTTTTTCTTTCTGGGATATTTAATTTGTACTGGACTCGAGGTTCTTGTAAACACAGCAGCCCTAAATTTTGTGTTGGCTGTGTCTTGTTGATTTTAATTTTCCTAAGCTATAGGGCCAAAAGTGGAAGTGCCCTAGGCTCTGTAGCTTTGTTTTTTAGATGTTTCAGGATACACCATGAACATCTCCAGAGTGTCTGTTGGCAATTTACATCCCGCCCATCAGCATAACACGGCTCCCTGTTCTCCATGGCCTGTCCTGTGTTTCTGGTTTTTACACTTTATTCAGATGGCCTTTTTGACGAATGGGAAATGTGACTTCATTGTAGTGTGGATTTCCATTGCTGGAGTGCTTGGTTGGCCAAAATGTTCATATGCGTTTTTTCCTGAATATATTCAGGAAAAATGTATACGCACTTTTTGTCCATGTGCATCACTGTCAAAGATCTGCCGCTTTTCATAGGCTTTAAATGCAATTCCAATCTACCTCTTGAAATATGATTCCTGCAATTCTGCCTCGTTTTCAAGTCCTCTTTGCAGACTTACTTCGATATATTTTTGCCAATAGCTGTCATTTATCTCTGCAGGTTTGTGAATTACAGTGCCCCTGAGCTCCTTTCTTAACTCGCTTCCTTGTAAGCTGGCCACAAAACTGCAGGTTTGCTTCAGGCCATAATCAGGGTCCGGCACGGCACTCTGAGCCTTTGGTTAATTCCTCTTCCTGGTGGGAAATTAGAGTTAAATGTGCCCCTCCAGATACCTGCCTCACTCCCAGCCACATGGTGATGTATGTCCTCAGGTTTGAGGCCATATGTGATGGGTTCCTCATCTTTTGATGATGTGGCCCCACTGGTGTGTGGACACTCCTGCTGGTTCCCATCCCCTTGGTGATGTGGGCCCTCTGGTGAGACTCTGATCCTGGTTGGGTTCCTCACACATCCGTGAGGTGAGCCCTCTTCTCTGAGGTCACTCCTGCCTGGCTGGCACAACCCGCCTTGTTGACTTCGGCACCCTGGTGGCAGTTGGAGCCTGCTGGGAGCCTCCTTCCCGTGGTGATGAGGCCCTCTGGCGTCAGACCCTAATGGCGGGGTTCCCACATTTTCTGATACGTGCTAAGTGGTACGAGGGCACTCCTGCCAGGTTCCGATCCTCATGAGCGTGTGGGCCTTCTGTTCTGAGGTCCTAACGGCTGGGTTGCTCACACTTTCATGATGTGGGCCCTCTGCTGTGAGGTCAATCCTGCCTGGCTGGCGCACGTTGCCTTGGCGACGTGGACCCTCTGGTGGCAGTTGGAGCGTGCTGAGGCCTCCTCCCCTCAGTGATGAGGGCCTTCTGGTGTCAGGCCCTAAGTGCTGGGCTCCACACATTTTCTGATGTGTGCCCAGTGGTGCGAGTCACTCCTGCCAGGTTCCCATCCCCATGGGCATGTGGGACTTCTGTTCTGTGGTCCCAACTGCTGGGTTGCTCACAGTTTCATGATGTGGGCCCTTTGCTGTGTGTTCACTCTGGCCTGTATCCCATAGTGTCAGTGCTCTGGGCCTCCAGCTGGGAGTTTCCAACTTCTCGATTCCTCACCTTTTTTATTCTATGGGCCCTCGGTTGTGCGTCTCCTCCTGCATGCCTCACTCCCAGCCCCTTCGTGATGTGTGTCCCCTTGTTTGAAGCCACATGTGCTGTGTTCCTCACCTTTCTATAATGTGGCCACACTGGTGTGAGGACACTCTTGCCTGGTTCCCATTCCCTTGGTGATGTTGGCCCCACTGCTGTTAGGACAGTCTTGCCTGGTTCCCATCACCTTGGTGATGTTGGCCCTCTGGTGAGAGTCTGATCCTGGTTAGGTTCCTCACCCTTCTGTGAGGTGGGCCCTCTGCTCTGAGGTCACTCCTGCCTGGCTGGCACACCCCGCCTTGGCAACGTCGGCCATATGGTGGCAGTTGGAGCCTGCTGGGAGCCTCCTCCCCTCGGTGATGAGGGCCCTCTGGCCTCAGGCCCTAACTGCTGGGTTCCCACATTTTCTGATTCGTGCTAAGTGGTGCAAGGACACTCCTGCCAGGTTCCCATCCCCATGGGGATGTGAGCCTTCTGCTCTGAGGTCCCAACGGCTGTGTTGCTCACAGTTTCATGATGAGGGCCCTCTGGTGTGAGTTCACTCCTGCCTAGATCCCATAGCCTCGCTGCTCCTGGCTGCCTGCCGGAGGTTCCAACTGTGGGATTCCTCACCTTTTTTATTCTATGGTCCCTCTGTTTTGAGGATCCTCTGGCCTGCCTCACTCCCAGCCCCTTGGTGATGTGTGTCCTCAGGTTTGAGGCCACGTGTGCTGGGTCCCTCAAATTATGGTGATGTAGCCCCACTGGTGTGAGGACACTCCTGCCTGGTTCCCATTCCCTTGGTGATGTTGGCCCTCTGGTGACAGTCTGATCCTTGTTGGGTTCCTCACACTTCTGTGAGGTGGGCTTTCTGCTCTGAGGTCACTCCTGCCTGGTTGGCACACCCCGCCTTGGTGACATCGGCCTTATGGTGGCAGTTGGAGCCTGCTGGGAGCCTCCTCCCCTCGGTGATGAGGGTCCTCTGGCCTCAGGTCCTAACTGCTGGGTTCCCACATTTTCTGATTCGTGGAAGTGGGCCGAGGACACTCCTGTCAGGTTCCCATCCCCATAGGGATGTGGGCCTTCTGCTCTGAGGTCCCATCCGCTGGGTTGCTCACAGTTTCATGATGTGGGACCTCTGCTGTGAGTTTGCTGTGGCCTGGATCCCATAGACTCTGTGCTCTGGGCGGCCTACTGGCCGGTTCCAACTGCTGGATTCCTCACAACTTTTATTCTGTGGGCTCTGTTTTGTGAGGATACTCCTGCTTGCCTCACTCCTAGCCCCTTGGAGATGTGGGTCCCCTGTTTTAGGCCACATGTTCTGGGTTCCTCACCTTTCTATAATGTGGCCACACTGGTGTGAGGACCCTCCTGCCTGGTTCCGATCCCCTTGGTGATGTGGGCCCTCTGGTGAGAGTCTTATCCTGGCTGGTTTCCTCACCCTTCTGTGAGGTAGGCCCTCTGCGGTGAGGTCACTCCTGCCTGGCTGGCACACATCACCTTGGTGACGTGGGCCCTCAGTTGGGAGTTGGTGTCTGCTGCGAGTCTCCGTCCCTCGGTAATGAGGGCCCTCTTGCGTCAGACCCTAACTCCTGGGCTCCCAAAATTTGCAGATGTGCGACCTGTGGTGCGAGTACACTCCTGTCAGGTTCCCAACCCCATGGGAATTTGGGCCTTCTGCTCTGAGGTCCCAACGGCTGGGGTGCTCACAGTTTCATGATGAGAGCCCTCTGATGTGCGTTCATTCCGGCCTAGATCCCATAGGCTTGCTGCTCCTGGGCGCCTGCTGGGAGGTTCCAACTGTGGGATTCCTCACCTTTTTTATTCTATGGGCCCTCTGTTTTGAGGCTCCTCCTGCCTGCCTCAATCCCAGCCCCGTTGTGATGTGTGTCCTCTGGTGTGAGGCCACGTGTGCTGGGTCCCTCACCTTTCGATGATGTGGCCCCAATGGTGTGAGGACACTCGTGCCTGTTTCCCAGCCCCTTGGTGATGTGGCCCCTCTGGTGAGAGTCTGATCCTGGCTGGGTTCCTTACCGTTCTGTGAGGTGGGCCCTGTGCTCTGAGGTAACTCCTGCCTGGCTTGCTCCCATTGCCTTGGTGACGTCGGCCCTCTGGTGGCAGTTGGATCCTTTTGGAGACTCCTGTCCTCGGTGATGAGGTCCCTCTGGCGTCAGGCTCTAACTGCTGGGCTCCCCAGGTTTTCTGATGTGAGCCCAGTGATGCCAGGACACTCGTGAAATGTTCCCATCCCCATGGCGATATGGGCCTTCTGCTCTGAGGTTCCAACGACTGGGTTGCTCACAGTTTCCTGATGTTAGCTCTCTGGTGTTAGTTCACTCATTCGTAGATCCCATAGCCTCTGTACTCTGGGCCGCCTGCTGGGAAGTTCCAACTGCTGGGTTCCTCACCTTTTTTATTCTTTGGGCCCTGTGTTGGGAGGCTCCTCCTGCCTGTGTCACTCCCAGCCCCTTGGTGATGTAGGTCCTCTGGTTTGTGGCCACATGTGCCAGTTTCCTCATCTTTTAGTGATGTGGCCCCACTGGTGTGAGGACACTCGTGCCTGGTTCCCGTCCCCTTGGTGATATGGGCCCTCTGGTGAGAGTCTGATCCTGGTTGGGTTCCTCACACTTCTTTGAGGTGGGCCGTCTGCTGTGAGGTCACTCCTGCCTGGCTGGCACACCCCGCCTTGGCGACGTGGGCCCTCTTGTGGTCGTTGGAACATGCTGGGAGCCTCCTCCCCTCAGTGATGAGGGCCCTCTGGCGTCAGGCCCTAACTGCTGGGTACCCACATTTTCTGATATGTGCTAAGTGGTGCGAGGACACTCCTGCCATGCTCCCAACACCTTGGGGATGTGGACCTTCTGCTCTGAGGTCCAAATGGCTGGGTTGCTCGCAGTTTCATGATGTGGACCCTCTGCTGTGAGTTTACTGCGGCCTGAATCGTATAGACTTGGTGATCTTGGCCGCCTGCTGGGAGGTTCCCATTGCTGGATTCCTCAGCTTTTTTATTCTATGGGCCCTGTGTTGTGAGGCTACTCCTGCCTGCCTCATTCCGAGCCCCTTGGAGATGTGGGTCTTCTGGTTTAGGCCACATGTGCTGGGTTCCTCACCTTTCTATGATGTGGCCACACTGGTGTGAAGACTCTCCTGCCTGGTTCTGATCACCTTGGTGATGTGGGCCCTCTGCTGAGAGTCTTATCCTGGCTGTGTTCCTCACCCTTCTGTGAGGTAGGCCCTCTGCGGTGAGGTCACTCCTACCTGGCTGTCACACGTCACCTTGGCGACGTGGGACCTCAGTTGGGTGTTGGTGCCTGATTGGAGTCTCCTCCCCTTGGTAATGAGGGCCCTCTTGCGTCAGGCCCTAACTCCTGGGTTCCCTAAATTCTCTGATGTGTGCCCTGTGGTGCGAGTACACTTCTGACAGGTTCCCAACCCCATGGGAATGTGGGCCTTCTGCTCTGAGATCCCAACGCCTAGGTTGCTCACAGTTTCATGATGACGGCCCTCTGGTGTGCGATCACTCCGGCCTGGATCCCATAGTCTCGCTGCTCCTGGCCACCTGCTGGGAGGTTACAACTGCGGGATTCTTCACCTCTTTAATTCTATGGTCCCTCTGTTTTGAGGCTCCTCCTGCCTGCCTCAATCCCAGCTCCCTTGTGATGTGTGTCCTCTGGTTTGAGGCCACGTGTGCTGGGTCCCTCACTTTTCAGTGATGTGGCCCCACTAGTGTGAGGACACTCCTGCCTGGTTCCCACTCCCTTGGTGATGTGGGCCCTCTGGTGAGAATCTGATCCTCTTTGGTTCTTCACACTTCTGTGAGGTTGACCCTGTGCTCTGAGGTCACTCCTGTCTGGTTGTCGCACTCCGCATTGGCGACGTCGCCCCTCTGGTAGCAGTCGGAGCTGGCTGGGAGCCACCGCCCCTCGGTGATGAGGGCCCTCTGGCATCAGGCACTAATTGCTGGGCTCCCCACATTTTTTCATGTGTGCCCACTCTTGCGATGACACTCCTGCTTGTTTCCCTTCCCCATGGGGATGTGGGCCTTCTGCTCTGAGGTCACAATGGCTGGGTTGCTTACAGAATCACAATGAGGGCCCTCTGTTGTGAGTTCATGCCGGCCTGGATCTCATAGCCTCAGTGCTCTGGGCCGCCTGCTAGGAAGATCCAACTGCTGGTTTCCACACCTTTTGTATACAATGGGACATGTGTTGTGAGGTTAATCCTGCCTGCCTCACTCCGAAACCCATGGTGATGTGGGTCCTCTGGTTTGAGGCCACATGTGCTGGGTACCTCAACTTTTGATGATGTGGCCCCACGGGTGTGAGGACACTCCTGCCTGGTTCCCATCACCTTGGTGATGTGGGCCCTCTGGGGAGAGTCTGATCCTGGCTGGGTTCCCTACCATTCTGTGAGGTGGGCCCTCTGATGTCAGGTCACTCCTGCCTGGCTAGCTCACATCGCCTTGGCGACGTGGGCCCTCTGTTGGCCACTGGAGCATGCTGGGAGCCTCCTACTCCCGTGAATGATGGCCCTGGAAAAAATGCATATGCCCTTTTTGGCCAAGTGCTTCATTGACGAGGTTCTGCCACTTCTCTTATGCTTTCAGAGCAATTCACGTCTACCTCCTGAAATCGGATTCCAGCAATTCTGCCCCACTTTCAAGTCCTCTTCGCAGCCTTAATTCAATATATTTTTGTACGATTTCTGTCATTTATAAGTCTGCAGGTATGTGACTGACAGTGCCCCTGAGCTCCTTTCCTCAACTCGCTTTCTTGTGAGCTGGCCACAAAACCGCAGGATTGCTTCAGGCCCTAATCTTGTTCCAACACGGCATGCTGAGCCTTTGGTTAATTCCTTTTCCTGTTGGGAAATGAGTGTTAAAATTGCCCGTGCATACTGGGCATATACCCTGAGAAAACCAAAATTCAAAAAGAGTCATGTACCAAAATGTTCATTGCAGGTCTATTTACAATAGCCCGGAGATGGAAAGAACCTAAGCGCCCATCATCGGACGAATGGATAAAGAAGATGTGGCACATATACACAATGGAATATTACTCAGCCTTAAAAAGAAATGAAACTGAGTTATTTGTAATGAGATGGATAGACCTAGAGTCTGTCATACAGAGTGAAGTAAGTCAGAAAGAAAAAGACAAATAACGTATGCTAACACATATATATGGAATTTAAAGGAAAAAAATGTCATGAAGAACCTAGGGATAAGACAGGAATAGAGGCGCAGACCTACTGGAGAACGGAATTGAGGATATGGGGAGGGGGAATGGTGAGTTTTGACAGGGCGAGAGAGAGTCATGGACATATACACACTAACAAATGTAGTAAGGTAGATAGCAAGGGGGAAGCAGCCGCAAGGCACAGGGATATTAGCTCGGGGCATTGGGACAGCCTGGAGGGGTGGAAGGGGGAGAGAGGGAGGGAGGGAGACACAAGAGGGAAGACACAGGGAGCATATGTATATGTATAGCTGATTCACTTTGTTATAAAGCAAAAACTAACACACCATTGTAAAGCAATTATACCCCAATAAAGATGTTAAAAAAAATATTTGCCCGTGCACACACCTACAGATAGTCTCCCATTGGTTCTCCGTATTCCTGTTCATCTTGCGCAGAAATTGCAAACAGTGCCAAACAGGAGGTTAAAGGCAGTGACTCTCCAAATGGGGAGAGTGTAAGAAAAGGGTCTGGAATGGTGAACCTGAGTACCAGGGGACGAAAACAGACATGCATGTAAAAAGGTTTCCCAGTCACACGGTGGAGCATACTCTGGGTTTCCCATGCAAATTTTAGCAGAAGGAAGAATCACTTGAACCTGGAGAGTTGGGAACCATGGAATGGGTACCAGGCAGTATGACATCAAAGGGTCTGCATTTGCTCACTGAACCTCACCAATGCTATCAGCCCAAAGGGTCCAGCCTTATCTCTCACCCAGCTCTGGGTGTAGATGTGGTAAACCAGGTTGCATCACATGCCCTGTGTGAGTTATTTAAGAATTGCTCTCTATTTCACTGTCATTGTGTTTTGTTTTTGAAATTTTTTTTTGACACTGGGATTTATCGGATTTTCACTGCTGCGTTAATGCCGCTGTACACACTCTTGATTCTCTTACGGAGACATAAATATCCACGGGTTTTAAGATTCTTCCTAGTCAGGTATATTGCAGGCGTTGAATATGTGGTGTTGAGTCCATTTCGTTGAGCAAGGAGTAGGTCTTGTCTATTACATATTTGGCTTATGGAACGGTATCTGTGCTAATTTCAGTCTCTGGTTTTATGCAGCACTCCAACGCACCTTTCTCCATAAGAAAGCACAAGTTGGTTTTCTAAATTTGAGACTGTTCTGTTTTGTAATTCAGTTCATGTGTAGTCAAGTTTACATACTGTGTATTAGTGATATTTTATGATGTTTCTTTTTATGTGTGACTTATTTCACGTAGAATCACCATACCTGAATCCACTCACTATGCTGCTACGGGCCTGATGACACAGATTTCATTGCTGAGTGATATTCCATTGTACGTACGTACCACAACTTCTTTATCCATTGTTTGCTCTCTGAGATATTTACCTGGTACTGTAGACGAGCTTCTTGTGAACACAGCCGTCCCAAATTTTGGGGTGGCTCTCTGTTTTTGATTTTAATTTCCCTAAGGAATAGGACCATAAGTGCAATTGCCATAGGCTGTGTTGCTTTATTTCTTACGTGTTTCAGGAAACACCATACAATTCTCCAGGGTGGCTGTTGGCAATTTACATCCTGCCAATCAGCATAACAAGGCTCCCTGTTCTCCATATCCTGTCCTACCTTTCTGGATTTTACACTTTTTTCAGATGGCCCTTTTGCCCGGGAGGCAGTGAGATTTCACTGTAGTGCAGATTTCCTTTACAGGCTTGCTTGGTTGGCCAAAAAGGGCGTATGCGTTTTTTCCTGAATATATTCAGGAAAAAACGCATACGTCCTTTTTGGCCAAGTGCATCATTGTCGACGTTGTGCCTCTTTTCCTATGCTTTCAGGACAATTCCAGTCTACCCCCTGCAATCGTTTTCCTGAAATTCTGCCCCGCTTTCATGTCCCCTTCGCAGGCTTACTTCAATATACTTTTGGAAGATAGCTGTCATTTATAACTCTGCAGGTTTGTGAATTACAGAGCCCCTGAGCTCCTTTCTTTAACTCGCTTTCTTCTGAGCTGGGCACAAAACCGCAGGATTGCTTCAGGCCCTAATCTGTTTCCAGCAGGGCACACTGAGCCTTTGTTTAATTCCTCTTCCTGTTGGGCGATGAGCATTACATTTGCCCGTGCAGACACCTATAGCTAGTCTCTCATTGGTTCTCCCTATTCCTGTTCATCATGCACAGAAATTGCAAGCTGTGCCAAAGAGGAGGTTAAAGGCACTGACTCTCCGAGCGGGGAGAATGTTAGTAAAGCATCTGGAATGGTGAAACCGAGGAATAGGATACGAAAACTGAGATGCATTTTAAATCGTTTCCCAATCACACGGTGGACGATACTCTGGGTTTCCCATGCATGTTTTAGCTGGAGGAAGAATCCCTTGAACCTGGAGAGTTGGGACCCATGGAATGGGTACCATGCAGTATGACTTCAAAGGGTCTGCATTTGCTCTCCGAAACTCACCAATGCTATCAGCCTGACGTGTCCAGCCTTATTTCTCAACCAGCTCTGGGTGTAGATGTGGTCAATCGCGGTTGCATCACATGCCCTGAGTGAATTATTTAAGAATTGCTCTCAATTTCACTGTCTTGTGTTTTGTTTTCGAAATTTATTTTGATAATGGGATTTACCGTATTTTCACCGCTGCATTTCGGCCGCTGTACACACGCTTGATTCTCTTACAGAGACATATATATCCATGGGTTTTAAGATTCTTCCTAGTCAGGTATATTCCTAGGCGTTGAATATGTGGTGTTGGGTCCATTTCGTTGAGCAAGGATTAGGTCTTGTCTATTACATATTTGGCTTATGGAAAGTTATCTGTGCTAATTTCAGTCTCTGGTTTTATGCAGCACCCCAACGCACCTTTCCCCATAAGCAAGCACTAGTTGGTTTTCTAAATTTGAGACCCTGTTCTGTTTTGTAATTCACTTCATGTGAAGTCAAGTTTACATTCCGTGTATTAGTGATATCTTATGATGTTTCTTTTTCTGTGTGACGTAGTTCACGTAGAATCACCGTACCTGCATCCACTCACTATGCCGCTACGGGCCTGATGACACAGATTTCATTGCTGAGTGATATTGCATTGTACGTACGTGCCACAATTTCTTTATCCATTTTTTGCATTCTGCGATATTTACCTGATACTGTAGACGAGCTTCTTGTGAACACAGCCGTCCCAAATATTGGGGTGGCTGTCTGTTTTTGATTTTAATTTCCGTAAGCTATAGGACCATAAGTGGAAGTGCCATAGGCTGTGTTGCTTTGTTTCTTACGTGTTTCAGGAAACACCATACACTTCTCCAGGGTGGCTGCTGGCAATTTACATCCTGCCAATCAGCATAACAAGGCTCCCTGTTCTCCATATCCTGTCCTACCTTTCTGGATTTTACACTTTTTTCAGATGGCCCTTTTGCCCGGGGGGCAGTGAGACTTCATTGTAGTGCAGATTTCCTTTACAGGCTTGCTTGGTTGGCCAAAAAGGGCGTATGCGTTTTTTCCTGAATATATTCAGGAAAAAACGCATACGCCCTTTTTGGCCAAGTGCATCATTGTCGACGTTCTGCCTCTTTTCCTATGCTTTCAGGGCAATTCCAGTCTACCCCCTGCAATCGTTTTCCTGAAATTCTGCCCCTCTTTCAAGTCCCCTTCTCAGGCTTACTTCAATATATTTTTGGAGGATAGCTGTCAATTATAACTCTGCAGGTTTGTGAATTACAGTGCCCCTGAGCTCCTTTCTTCAACTCGCTTTCTTGTGAGCTGGGCACAAAACCGCAGGATTGCTTCAGGCCCTAATCTGTTTCCAGCTGGCACACTGAGCCTTTGTTTAATTCCACTTCCTGGTGGGCAATGAGTGTTACATTTGCCCGTGCAGACACCTACAGCTAGTCTCTCATTGGTTCTCCCTATTCCTGTTCATCTTACACAGAATTTGCAAGCTGTGCTAAAGAGGAGGTTAAAGGCACTGACTCTCCAAGCGGGGAGAGTGTTAGTAATGCGTCTGGAATGTTGAACCCGAGGACAAGGATACGAAAACTGAGATCCATTTTAAATCGTTTCCCAATCACACGGTGGACGATACTCTGTGTTTCCCATGCATATTTTAGCTGGAGGAAGAATCCCTTGAACCTGGAGAGTTGGGAACCATGGAATGGGTACCATGCAGTATGACTTCAAAGGGTCTGCATTTGCTCTCCGAAACTCACCAATGCTATCAGCCTGACGTGTCCAGCATTATTTCTCAACCAGCTCTGGGTGTAGATGTGGTCAATCCCGGTTGCATCACATGCCCTGAGTGAATTATTTAAGAATTGCTCTCTATTTCACTTTCTTTGTGTTTTGTTTTTGAAATTTATTTTGATAATGGGATTTATCGGATTTTCACTGCTGCGTTTATGCCGCTGTACACACGCTTGATTCTCTTACGGAGACATATAAATCCATGGGTTTTAAGATTCTTCCTAGTCAGGTATATTCCTATGCGTTGAATATGTGGTGTTGAGTCCATTTCTTTGAGCAAGGAGTAGGTCTTGTCTATTACATATTTGGATGATGGAATGTTATCTGTGCTAATTTCAGTCTCTGGTTTTATGCAGCACCCCAAGGCACCTTTCCCCATAAGCAAGCACTAGTTGGTTTTCTAAATTTGAGACCCTGTTCTGTTTTGTAATTCAGTTCATGTGTAGTCAAGTTTACATTCCGTATATTAGTGATATCTTATGATGTTTCTTTTTCTGTGTGACGTAGTTCACGTAGAATCACCGTACCTGCATCCACTCACTATGCCGCTACGGGCCTGATGACACAGATTTCATTGCTGAGTGATATTGCATTGCACGTACGTGCCACAACTTCTTTATCCATTTTTTGCTTTCTGGGATATTTACCTGGTACTATAGACGAGCTTCCTGGGAACACACCAGTTCGAAACTTTGGGGTGGCTGTCTGTTTTTGATTTTAATTTCCCTAAGGAATAGGACCATAAGTGCAATTGCCATAGGCTGTGTTGCTTTATTTCTTACGTGTTTCAGGAAACACCATACACTTCTCCAGGGTGGCTGTTGGCAATTTACATCCTGCCAATCAGCATAGCAAGGCTCCCTGTTCTCCATATCCTGTCCTACCTTTCTGCATTTTACACTTTTTTCAGATGGCCCTCTTGCCCGGGGGGCAGTGAGACTTCTTTGTAGTGCAGATTTCCTTTACAGGCTTGCTTGGTTGGCCAAAAAGGGCGTATGCGTTTTTTCCTGAATATATTCAGGAAAAAACGCATACGCCCTTTTTGGCCAAGTGCATCATTGTCGACGTTGTGCCTCTTTTCCTATGCTTTCAGGGCAATTCCAGTCTACCCCCTGCAATCGTTTTCCTGAAATTCTGCCCCGCTTTCAAGTCCCCTTCGCAGGCTTACTTCAATATACTTTTGGAAGATAGCTGTCATTTATAACTCTGCAGGTTTGTGAATTACAGTGCCCCTGAGCTCCTTTCTTCAACTCGCTTTCTTGTGAGCTGGGCACAAAACCGCAGGATTGCTTCAGGCCCTAATCTGTTTCCAGGAGGGCACACTGAGCCTTTGTTTAATTCCTCTTCCTGGTGGGCAATGAGCGTTACATTTGCCCGTGCAGACACCTACAGCTAGTCTCTCATTGGTTCTCCCTATTCCTGTTCATCTTGCACAGAAATTGCAAGCTGTGCCAAAGAGGAGGTTGAAGGCACTGACTCTCCAAGCGGGGAGAGTGTTAGTAAAGCATCTGGAATGGTGAACCCGAGGACCAGGATACGAAAACTGAGATGCATTTTAAATCGTTTCCCAATCACACGGTGGACGATACTCTGGGTTTCCCATGCATGTTTTAGCTGGAGGAAGAATCCCTTGAACCTGGAGAGTTGGGACCCATGGAATGGGTACCATGCAGTATGACTTCAAAGGGTCTGCATTTGCTTACCGAAACTCACCAATGCCATCAGCCTGAAGTGTCCAGCCTTATGTCTCAACCAGCTCTGGGTGTAGATGTGGTAAATCCCGGTTGCATCACATGCCCTGAGTGAATTATTTAAGAATTGCTCTCTATTTCACTGTCTTTGTGTTTTGTTTTCGAAATTTATTTTGATAATGTGATTTATCGGATTTTCACTGCTGCGTTTCGGCCGCTGTACACATGCTTGATTCTCTTACGGAGACATATATATCCATGGGTTTTAAGATTCTTCCGAGTCAGGTATATTCCTAGGCGTTGAATATGTGGTGTTGGGTCCATTTCGTTGAGCAAGGAGTAGGTCTTGTCTATTACATATTTGGCTTATGGAAAGTTATCTGTGCTAATTTCAGTCTCTGGTTTTATGCAGCACCCCAAGGCGCATTTTCCCATAAACAAGCACTAGTGGGTTTTCTAAATTTGAGACCCTGTTCTGTTTTTGTAATTCAGTTCATGTTTAGTCAAGTTTACATTCCGTGTATTAGTGATATCTTATGATGTTTCTTTTTCTGTGTGACGTAGTTCACGTAGAATCACCGTACCTGCATCCACTCACTATGCCGCTACGGGCCTGATGACACAGATTTCATTGCTGAGTGATATTGCATTGTACGTACGTGCCACAACTTCTTTATCCATTTTTTTGCTTTCTGGGATATTTACCTGATACTGTAGACGAGCTTCTTGTGAACACAGCCGTCCCAAATATTGGGGTGGCTGTCTGTTTTTGATTTTAATTTCCGTAAGCTATAGGACCATAAGTGGAAGTGCCATAGGCTGTGTTGCTTTCTTTCTTACGTGTTTCAGGATACACCATACACTTCTCCAGGGTGGCTGCTGGCAATTTACATCCTACCAATAAGCATAACAAGGCACCCTGTTCTCCATATCCTGTCCTACCTTTATGGATTTTACACTTTTTTCAGATGGCCCTTTTGCCCTAGGGGCAGTGAGACTTCATTGTAGTGCAGATTTCCTTTACAGGCTTGCTTGGTTGGCCAAAAAGGGCGTATGCGTTTTTTCCTGAATATATTCAGGAAAAAACGCATACGCACTTTTCGGCCAAATGCATCATTGTCGTCGTTCTGCCTCTTTTCCTATGCTTTCACGGCAATTCCAGTCTACCCCCTGCAATAGTTTTCCTGAAATTCTGCCCCGCTTTCAAGTCCCCTTCGCAGGCTTACTTCAATATATTTTTAGAGGATAGCTGTCACATATAACTCTGCAGGTTTGTGAATTACAGTGCCCCTGAGCTCCTTTCTTCAACTCGCTTTCTTGTGAGCTGGGCACAAAACCGCAGGATTGCTTCAGGCCCTATTCTGTTTCCGGCAGGGCATGCTGAGCCTTTGGGTAATTCCTCTTCCTGGTGGGAAATGAGCGTTACATTTGCCCATGCAGAAACCTACAGCTAGTCTCTCATTGGTTCTCCCTATTCCTGTTCATCTTGCACAGAAATTGCAAGCTGTGCCAAACAGGAGGTTAAAGGCACTGACTCTCCAAGCAGGGAGAGTGTTAGTAAAGCATCTGGAATGGTGAACCCGAGGACCAGGATACGAAAACTGAGATTCATTTTAAATCGTTTCCCAATCACACGGTGGACCATACTGTGGATTTCCCATGCATGTTTTAGCTGGAGGAAGAATCCCTTGAACCTGAAGAATTGGGACCCATGGAATAAGTACCATGCAGTATGACTTCAAAGGGTCTGCATTTGCTCACCGAAACTCACCAATGCTATCAGCCTGAAGTGTCCAGCCTTATGTCTCAACCAGCTCTGGGTGTAGATGTGGTCAATCCCGGTTGCATCACATGCCCTGAGTGAATTATTTAAGAATTGCTCTCTATTTCACTGTCTTTGTGTTTTGTTTTCGAAATTTATTTTGATAATGGGATTTATCGGATTTTCACTGCTGCGTATCGGCCGCTGTACACACGCTTGATTCTCTTACGGAGACATATATATCCATGGGTTTTAAGATTCTTCCTAGTCAGGTATATTCCTAGGCGTTGAATATGTGGTGTGGAGTCCATTTCGTTGAGCAAGAAGTAGGTCTTGTCTATTACATATTTGGCTTATGGAATGTTATCTGTGCTAATTTCAGTCTCTGGTTTTATGCAACACCCCAAGGCACCTTTCCCCATAAGCAAGCACTAGTTGGTTTTCTAAATTTGAGACCCTGTTCTGTTTTGTAATACAGTTCATGTGTAGTCAAGTTTACATTCCGTGTATTAGTAATATCTTATGATGTTTCTTTTTCTGTGTGACGTAGTTCACGTAGAATCACCGTACCTGCATCCACTCACTATGCCGCTACGGGCCTGATGACACAGATTTCATTGCTGAGTGATATTGCATTGCACGTACGTGCCACAACATCTTTATCCATTTTGGGCTTTCTGGGATATTTACCTTGTACTGTAGACGAGCTTCCTGGGAACACAGCCATCCCAAACTTTGGGGTGGCTCTCTGTTTTTATTTTAATTTCCCTAAGGAATAGGACCATAAGTGCAATTGCCATAGGCTGTGTTGCTTTATTTCTTACTTGTTTCAGGAAACACCATACACTTCTCCAGGGTGGCTGTTGGCAATTTACATCCTGCCAATCAGCATAACAAGGCTCCCTGTTCTCCATATCCTGTCCTACCTTTCTGGATTTTACACTTTTTTCAGATGGCCCTCTTGCCCGGGGGGCAGTGAGACTTCATTGTAGTGCAGATTTCCTTTACAGGCTTGCTTGGTTGGCCAAAAAGGGCGTATGCGTTTTTTCCTGAATATATTCAGGAAAAAACGCATATGCCCTTTTTGGCCAAGTGCATCATTGTCGACGTTCTGCCTTTTTTCCTATGCTTTCAGGGCAATTCCAGTCTACCCCCTGCAATCGTTTTCCTGAAATTCTGCCCCGCTTTCAAGTCCCCTTCGCAGGCTTACTTCAATATACTTTTGGAAGATAGCTGTCATTTATAACTCTGCAGGTTTGTGAATTACAGTGCCCCTGAGCTCTTTTCTTCAACTTGCTTTCTTGTGAGCTGGGCACAAAACCGCAGGATTGCTTCAGGCCCTAATCTCTTTCCAGCAGGGCACACTGAGCCTTTGTTTAATTCCTCTTCCTGGTGGGCAATGAGCGTTACATTTTCCCGTGCAGACACCTACAGCTAGTCTCTCATTGGTTCTCCCTATTCCTGTTCATCTTGCACAGAAATTGCAAGCTGTGCCAAGCAGAAGGTTAAAGGCACTGACTCTCCAAGCGGGGAGAGTGTCAGTAAAGCATCTTGAATGGTGAACCCGAGGACCAGGATACGAAAACTGAGATGCATTTTCAATCGTTTCCCAATCACACGGTGGACGATACTCTGGGTTTCCCATGCATGTTTTAGCTGGAGGAAGAATCCCTTGAACCTGGAGAGTTGGGACCCATGGAATGGGTACCATGCAGTATGACTTCAAAGGGTCTGCATTTGCTCACCGAAACTCACCAATGCTATCAGCCTGAAGTGTCCAGCCTTATGTCTCAACCAGCTCTGGGTGTAGATGTGGTCAATCCCCGTTGCGTCACATGCCCTGAGTGAATTATTTAAGAATTGCTCTCTATTTCATTGTCTTTGTGTTTTGTTTTCGAAATTTATTTTGATAATGGGGTTTTCGAATTTTCACTGCTGCGTTTCGGCCGCTGTACACACGCTTGATTCTCTTACGGAGACATATATATCCATGGCTTTAAAGATTCTTCCTAGTCAGGTATATTCCTAGGCGTTGAATATGTGGTGTTGGGTCCATTTCGTTGAGCAAGGAGTAGGTCTTGTCTATTACATATTTGGCTTATGGAATGTTATCTGTGCTAATTTCAGTTGCTGGTTTTATGCAGCACCCCAACGCACCTTTCCCCATAAGCAAGCACTAGTTGGTTTTCTAAATTTGAGACCCTGTTCTGTTTTGTAATTCAGTTCATGTGTAGTCAAGTTTACATTCCGTGTATTAGTGATATCTTATGATGTTTCTTTTTCTGTGTGACGTAGTTCACGTAAAATCACCGTACCTGCATCCACTCACTATGCCGCTATGGGCCTGATGACACAGATTTCATTGCTGAGTGATATTGCATTGTACGTACGTGCCACAACTTCTTTATCCATTTTTTGCTTTCTGGGACATTTACCTGATACTGTAGACGAGCTTATTGTGAACACAGCCGTCCCAATTATTGGGGTGGCTGTCTGTTTTTGATTTTAATTTCCGTAAGCTATAGGACCTAAGTGGAAGTGCCATAGGCTGTGTTGCTTTGTTTCTTACGTGTTTCAGGAAACACCATACACTTCTCCAGGATGGCTGCTGGCAATTTACATCCTGCCAATCAGCATAACAAGGCTCCCTGTTCTCCATATCCTGTCCTACCTTTGTGGATTTTACACTTTTTTCAGATGGCCCTTTTGCATGGGGGGCAGTGAGACTTCATTGTAGTGCAGATTTCCTTTACAGGCTTGCTTGGTTGGCCAAAAAGGGCGTATGCGTTTTTTCCTGAATATATTCAGGAAAAAACACATACGCCCTTTTTGGCCAAGTGCATCATTGTCGACGTTCTGCCGCTTTTCCTATGCTTTCAGGGCAATTCCAGTCTAACACCTGCAATCGTTTCCCTGAAATTCTGCCCCTCATTCAAGTCCCCTTCGCAGGCTTACTTCAATATATTTTTGGAGGATAGCTGTCATTTATAACTCTGCAGGTTTGTGAATTACAGTGCCCCTGAGCTCCTTTCTTCAACTCGCTTTCTTGTGAGCTGGGCACAAAACCGCAGGATTGCTTCAGGCCCTAATCTGTTTCCAGCAGGGCACACTGAGCCTTTGTTTAATTTCTCTTCCTGGTGGGCAATGAGTGTTACATTTGCCCGTGCAGACACCTACAGCTAGTCTCCCATTGGTTCTCCCTATTCCTGTTCATCTTGCACAGAAATTGCAAGCTGTGCTAAAGAGGAGGTTAAAGGCACTGACTCTCCAAGCGGGGAGAGTGTTAGTAATGCGTCTGGAATGTTGAACCCGAGGACAAGGATATGAAAACTGAGATCCATTTTAAATCGTTTCCCAATCACACGGTGGACGATACTCTGGGTTTCCCATGCATGTTTTAACTGGAGGAAGAATGCGTTGAACCTGGAGAGATGGGACCCATGGAATGGGTACCATGCAGTATGACTTCAAAGGGTCTGCATTTGCTCACCGAAACTCACCAATTCTATCACCCTGAAGTGTCCAGCCTTATGTCTCAACCAGCTCTGGGTGTAAATGTGGTCAATCCCGGATGCATCACATGCCCTGAGTGAATTATTTAAGAATTGCTCTCTATTTCACTGTCTTTGTGTTTTGTTTTCAAAATTCATTTTGATAATGTGATTTATCGGATTTTCACTGCTGCGTTTCGGCCGCTGTACACATGATTGATTCTCTTACGGAGACATATATATCCATGGGTTTTAAGATTCTTCCTAGTCAGGTATATTCCTAGGCGTTGAATATGTGGTGTTGGGTCCATTTCGTTGAGCAAGGAGTAGGTCTTGTCTATTACATATTTGGCTTATGGAAAGTTATCTGTGCTAATTTCAGTCTCTGGTTTTATGCAGCACCCCAAGGCGCCTTTCCCCATAAGCAAGCACTAGTGGGTTTTCTAAATTTGATACCCTGTTCTGTTTTTGTAATTCAGTTCATGTGTAGTCAAGTTTACATTCCGTGTATTAGTGATATCTCATGATGTTTCTTTTTCTGTGTGACGTAGTTCACGTAGAATCACCGTACCTGCATCCACTCACTATGCCGCTACGGGCCTGATGACACAGATTTCATTGCTGAGTGATATTGCATTGCACGTACGTGCCACAACTTCTTTATCCATTTTTTGCTTTCTAGGATATTTACCTGGTACTGTAGACGAGCTTCCTGGGAACACAGCCGTCCCAAACGTTGGGGTGGCTCTCTGTTTTTGATTTTAATTTCTCTAAGGAATAGGACCATAAGTGCAATTGCCATAGGCTGTGTTGCTTTATTTCTTACTTGTTTCAGGAAACACCATACACTTCTCCAGGGTGGCTGTTGGCAATTTACATCCTGCCAATCAGCATAACAAGGCTCCCTGTTCTCCATATCCTGTCCTACCTTTCTGGATTTTACACTTTTTTCAGATGGCCCTCTTGCCCGGGGGGCAGTGAGACTTCATTGTAGTGCAGATTTCCTTTACAGGCTTGCTTGGTTGGCCAAAAAGGGCGTATGCGTTTTTTCCTGAATATATTCAGGAAAAAACGCATACGCCCTTTTTGGCCAAGTGCATCATTGTCGACGTTGTGCCTTTTTTCCTATGCTTTCAGGGCAATTCCATTCTACCACCTGCAATCGTTTTCCTGAAATTCTGCCCCTCTGTCAAGTCCCCTTCGCAGGCTTACTTCAATATACTTTTGGAAGATAGCTGTCATTTATAACTCTGAATGTTTTTGAATTACAGTGCCCCTGAGCTCTTTTCTTCAACTCGCTTTCTTGTGAGCGGGGCACAAAACCGCAGGATTGCTTCAGGCCCTAATCTCTTGCCAGCAGGGCACACTGAGCCTTTGTTTAATTCCTCTTCCTGGTGGGCAATGAGCGTTACATTTTCCCGTGCAGACACCTACAGCTAGTCTCTCATTGGTTCTCCCTATTCCTGTTCATCTTGCACAGAAATTGCAAGCTGTGCCAAAGAGGAGGTTAAAGGCACTGACTCTCCAAGCGGGGAGAGTGTCAGTAAAGCATCTGGAATGGTGAACCCGAGGACCAGGATACGAAAACTGAGATGCATTTTAAATCGTTTCCCAATCACACGGTGGACGATACTCTGGGTTTCCCATGCATGTTTTAGCTGGAGGAAGAATACCTTGAACCTGCAGAGTTGGGACCCATGGAATGGGTACCATGCAGTATGACTTCAAAGGGTCTGCATTTGCTCACCGAAACTCACCAATGCTAACAGCCTGAAGTGTCCAGCCTTATGTCTCGACCAGCTCTGGGTGTAGATGTGGTCAATCCCGGTTGCATCACATGCCCTGAGTGAATTATTTAAGAATTGCTCTCTATTTCATTGTCTTTGTGTTTTGTTTTCGAAATTTATTTTGATAATGGGATTTATCGGATTTTCACTGCTGCGTTTCGGCCGCTGTACACACGCTTGATTCTCTTACGAAGACATATAAATCCATGGGTTTTAAGATTCTTCCTAGTCAGGTATATTCCTAGGCGTTGAATATGTGGTGTTGAGTCCATTTCGTTGAGCAAGGAGTAGGTCTTGTCTATTACATATTTGGCTTATGGAATGTTATCTGTGCTAATTTCAGTCTCTGGTTTTATGCAGCACCCTAAGGCACCTTTCCCCTTAAGCAAGCACTAGTTGGTTTTCTAAATTTGAGACCTTGTTCTGTTTTGTAATTCAGTTCATGTGTAGTCAAGTTTACATTCCGTGTATTAGTGATATCTTATGATGTTTCTATTTCTGTGTGACGTAGTTCACATAGAATCACCGTACCTGCATCCACTCACTATGCCGCTACGGGCCTGATGACACAGATTTCATTGCTGAGTGATATTGCATTGCACGTACGTGCCACAACATCTTTATCCATTTTTGCTTTCTGGGATATTTACCTGGTAATGTAGACGAGCTTCTTGGGAACACAGCCGTCCCAAACTTTGGGGTGGCTCTCTGTTTTTGATTTTAATTTCCCTAAGCAATAGGACCATAAGTGCAATTGCCATAGGCTGTGTTGCTTTATTTCTTACGTGTTTCAGGAAACACCATACACTTCTCCAGGGTGGCTGTTCACAATTTACATCCTGACAATCAGCATAACAAGGCTCCCTCTTCTCCATATCCTGTCCTACCTTTCTGGATTTTACACTTTTTTCAGATGGCCCTTTTGCCCAGGGTGGGGGGGGCAGTGAGATTCCTTTGTAGTGCAGATTTCCTTTACAGGCTTGCTTGGTTGGCCAAAAAGGGCCTATGCGTTTTTTCCTGAATATATTCAGGAAAAAACCATACGCCCTTTTTGGCCAAGTGCATCATTGTCGACGTTATGCCTCTTTTCCTATGCTTTCAGGGCAATTCCAGTCTACCCCCTGCAATCGTTTTCCTGAATTTCTGCACCGCTTTCAAGTCCCCTTCGCAGGCTTACTTCAGTATACATTTGGAAGATAGCTGTCATTTATAACTCTGCAGGTTTGTGAATTACAGTGCCCCTGAGCTCCTTTCTTCAACTCGCTTTATGGTGAGCTGGGCACAAAACCGCAGGATTGCTTCAGGCCCTAATCTGTTTCCAGCAGGGCACACTGAGCCTTTGTTTAATTCCTCTTCCTGGTGGGCAATGAGCGTTACATTTGCCCGTGCAGACACCTACAGCTAGTCTCTCATTGGTTCTCCCTTTTCCTGTTCATCTTGCACAGAAATTGCAAGCTGTGCCAAAGAGGAGGTTAAAGGCACTGACTCTCCAAGCGGGGAGAGTGTTAGTAAAGCATCTGGAATGGTGAACCCGAGGACCAGGATACGAAAACTGAGATGCATTTTAAATCATTTCCCAATCACACGGTGGACGATACTCTGGGTTTCCCATGCATGTTTTAACTGGAGGAAGAATCCCTTGAACCTGGAGAGTTGGGACCCATGGAATGGGTACCATGCAGTATGACTTCAAAGGGTCTGCATTTGCTCACTGAAACTCACCAATGCTATCAGCCTGAAGTGTCCAGCCTTATGTCTCAACCAGCACTTGGTGTAGATGTGTTAAATCCCGGTTGCATCACATGCCCTGAGTGAATTATTTAAGAATTGCTCTCTATTTCACTGTCTTTGTGTTTTGCTTTTGAAATTTATTTTGATAATGGGATTCATCGGATTTTCACTGCTGCGTCTATGCCGCTGTACACACGCTTGATTCTCTTATGGAGACATATATATCCTTGGGTTTTAAGATTCTTCCTAGTCAGGTATATTCCTAGGCGTTGAATATGTGGTGTTGAGTCCATTTCGTTGAGCAAAGAGTAGGTCTTGTCTATTACATATTTGGCTAATGGAATGTTATCTGTGCTAATTTCAGTCTCTGGTTTTATGCAGCACCCCAAGGCACCTTTCCCCATAAGCAAGCACTAGTTGGTTTTCTAAATTTGAGACCCTGTTCTGTTTTGTAATTCAGTTCATGTGTAGTCAAGTTTACATTCCGTGTATTAGTGATATCTTATGATGTTTCTTTTTCTGTGTGACGTAGTTCACGTAGAATCACCGTACCTGCATCCACTCACTATGCCGCTACGGGCCTGATGACACAGATTTCATTGCTGAGTGATACTGCATTGCACGTACGTGCTACAACTTCTTTATCCATTTTTTGCTTTCTGGGATATTTACCTGATACTGTAGACGAGCTTCTTGTGAACACAGCCGTCCCAAATATTGGGGTGGCTGTCTGTTTTTGATTTTAATTTCGTAAGCTATAGGACCATAAGTGGAAGTGCCATAGGCTGTGTTGCTTTGTTTCTTACGTGTTTCAGGAAACACCATACACTTCTCCAGGGTGGCTGCTGGCAATTTACATCCTACCAATAAGCATAACAAGGCACCCTGTTCTCCATATCCTGTCCTACCTTTCTGGATTTTACACTTTTTTCAGATGGCCCTTTTGCCCGGGGGGCAGTGAGACTTCATTGTAGTGCAGAGTTCCTTTACAGGCTTGCTTGGTTGGCCAAAAAGAGCGTATGCATTTTTTCCTGAATATATTCAGGAAAAAACGCATACGCCCTTTTTGGCCAAGTGCATCATTGTCGACGTTGTGCCTCTTTTCCTATGATTTCAGGGCAATACCAGTCTACCCCCTGCAATCGTTTTCCTGAAATTCTGCCCCGCTTTCAAGTCCCCTTCGCAGGCTTACTTCAATATATTTTTGGAGGATAGCTGTCATTTATAACTCTGCAGGTTTGTGAATTACAGTGCCCCTGAGCTCCTTTCTTTAACTCGCTTTCTTGTGAGCTGGGCACAAAACCGCAGGATTGCTTCAGGCCCTAATCTGTTTTTCGGCAGGGCACGCTGAGCCTTTGTTTAATTCCTCTTCCTGGTCGGCAATGAGCGTTACATTTGCCCGTGCAGAAACCTACAGCTAGTCTCTCATTTGTTCTCCCTATTCCTGTTCATCTTGCACAGAAATTGCAAGCTATGCTAAACAGGAGGTTAAAGGCACTGACTCTCCAAGCGGGGAGAGTGTTAGTAAACCATCTGGAATGGTGAACCCGAGGACCAGGATACGAAAACCGAGATGCATTTTAAATCGTTTCCCAGTCAAACGGTGGACGATACTCTGGGTTTCCCATGCATGTTTTAGCTGGAGGAAGAATCCGTTGAACCTGGAGAGTTGGGACCCATGGAATGAGTACCATGCAGTATGACTTCAAAGGGTCTGCATTTGCTCACCGAAACTCACCAATGCTATCAGCCTGAAGTGTCCAGCCTTATGTCTCAACCAGCCCTGGGTGTAGATGTGGTCAATCCCGGTTGCATCACATGCCCTGAGTGAATTATTTAAGAATTGCTCTCTATTTCACTGTCTTTGTGTTTTGTTTTTGAAATTTATTTTGATAATGGGATTTATCGGATTTTCACTGCTGCGTTTCGGCCGCTGTACACACGCTTGATTCTCTTATGGAGACATATATATCCATGGGTGTTAAGATTCTTCCTAGTCAGGTATATTCCTAGGCATTGAATATGTGGTGTTGAGTCAATTTCGTTGAGCAAGGAGTAGGTCTTGTCTATTACATATTTGGCTTATGGAATGTTATCTGTGCTAATTTCAGTCTCTGGTTTTATGCAGCACCCCAAGGCACCTTTCCCCATAAGCAAGCACTAGTTGGTTTTCTAAATTTGAAACCCTGTTCTGTTTTGTAATTCAGTTCATGTGTAGTCAAGTTTACATTCCGTGTATTAGTGATATCTTATGATGTTTCTTTTTCTGTGTGACGTAGTTCACGTAGAATCACCGTACCTGCATCCACTCACTATGCCGCTACGGGCCTGATGACACAGATTTCATTGCTGAGTGATACTGCGTTGCACGTACGTGCCACAACTTCTTTATCCATTTTTTGCTTTCTGGGATATTTACCTGATACTGTAGACGAGCTTCTTGTGAACACAGCCGTCCCAAATATTGGGGTGGCTGTCTGTTTTTGATTTTAATTTCCGTAAGCTATAGGACCATAAGTGGAAGTGTCATAGGCTGTGTTGCTTTGTTTCTTACGTGTTTCAGGAAACACCATACACTTCTCCAGGGTGGCTGCTGGCAATTTACATCCTGCCAATCAGCATAACAAGGCTCCCTGTTCTCCATATCCTGTCCTACCTTTCTGGATTTTACACTTTTTTCAGATGGCCCTTTTGCCCGGGGGGCAGTGAGACTTCATTGTAGTGCACATTTCCTTTACAGGCTTGCTTGGTTGGCCCAAAAGAGCGTATGCATTTTTTCCTGAATATATTCAGGAAAAAACACATACGCCCTTTTTGGCCAAGTGCATCATTGTCGACGTTGTGCCTCTTTTCCTATGCTTTAAGGGCAATACCAGTCTACCCACTGCAATCGTTTTCCTGAAACTCTGACCCGCTTTCATGTCCCCTTCGCAGGCTTACTTCAATATATTTTTGGAGGATAGCTGTCAATTATAACTCTGCAGGTTTGTGAATTACAGTGCCCCTGAGCTCCTTTCTTCAACTCGCTTTCTTGTGAGCTGGGCACAAAACCGCAGGATTGCTTCAGGCCCTAATCTGTTTCAAGCAGGGCACACTGAGCCTTTGTTTAATTCCTCTTCCTGGTGGGCAATGAGTGTTACATTTGGCCGTGCAGACACCTACAGCTAGTCTCTCATTGGTTCTCCCTATTCCTGTTCATCTTGCACAGAAATTGCAAGCTGTGCCAAAGAGGAGGTTAAAGGCACTGACTCTCCAAGCGGGGAGAGTGTTAGTAAAGCATCTGGAATGGTGAACCCGAGGACCAGGATACGAAAACCGAGATGCATTTTAAATCGTTTCCCAGTCAAACGGTGGACGATACTCTGGGTTTCCCATGCATGTTTTAGCTGGAGGAAGAATCCGTTGAACCTGGAGAGTTGGGACCCATGGAATGAGTACCATGCAGTATGACTTCAAAGGGTCTGCATTTGCTCACCGAAACTCACCAATGCTATCAGCCTGAAGTGTCCAGCCTTATGTCTCAACCAGCTCTGGGTGTAGATGTGTTAAATCCCGGTTGCATCACATGCCCTGAGTGAATTATTTAAGAATTGCTCTCTATTTCACTGTCTTTGTGTTTTGTTTTTGAAATTTATTTTGATAATGGGATTTATCGGATTTTCACGGCTGAATTTATGCCGCTGTACACACGCTTGATTCTCTTACGGAGACATATAAATCCATGGGTTTTAAGATTCTTCCTAGTCAGGTATATTCCTAGGCGTTGAATATGTGGTGTTGAGTCCATTTCGTTGAGCAAGGAGTAGGTCTTGTCTATTACATATTTGGCTTATGGAATGTTATCTGTGCTAATTTCAGTCTCTGGTTTTATGCCGCACCCTAAGGCACCTTTCCCCATAAGCAAGCACTAGTTGGTTTTCTAAATTTGAGACCCTGTTCTGTTTTGTAATTCAGTTCATGTGTAGTCAAGTTTACATTCCGTGTATTAGTGATATCTTATGATGTTTCTTTTTCTGTGTGACGTAGTTCACGTAGAGTCACCGTACCTGCATCCACTCACTATGCCGCTACGGGCCTGATGACACAGATTTCATTGCTGAGTGATATTGCATTGCACGTACGTGCCACAACATCTTTATACATTTTTTGCTTTCTGGGATATTTACCTGATACTGTAGACGAGCTTCTTGTGAACACAGCCGTCCCAAATATTGGGGTGGCTGTCTGTTTTTGATTTTAATTTCCGTAAGCTATAGGACCATAAGTGGAAGTGCCATAGGCTGTGTTGCTTTGTTTCTTACGTGTTTCAGGAAACACCATACACTTCTCCAGGGTGGCTGCTGGCAATTTACATCCTGCCAGTCAGCATAACAAGGCTCCCTGTTCTCCATATCCTGTCCTACCTTTCTGGATTTTACACTTTTTTCAGATGGCCCTTTTGCCCGGGGGGCAGTGAGACTTCATTGTAGTGCAGATTTCCTTTAAAGGCTTGCTTGGTTGGCCAAAAAGCGCGTATGCGTTTTTTACTGAATATATTCAGGAAAAAACGCATATGCCCTTTTTGGCCAAGTGCATCATTGTCGACGTTCTGCCTCTTTTCCTATGCTTTCAGGGCAATTCCAGTCTACCCCCTGCAATCGTTTTCCTGAAATTCTGCCCCGCTTTCAAGTCCCCTTCGCAGCCTTACTTCAATATATTTTTGGAGGATAGCTCTCATTTATAACTCTGCAGGTTTGTGAATTACAGTGCCCCTGAGCTCCTTTCTTCAACTCGCTTTCTTGTGAGCTGGGCACAAAACCGCAGGATTGCTTCAGGCACTAATCTGTTTCAAGCAGGGCACACTGAGCCTTTGTTTAATTCCTCTTCCTGGTGGGCAATGAGCGTTACATTTGCCCGTGCAGACACCTACAGCTAGTCTCTCATTGGTTCTCCCTATTGATGTTCATCTTGCACAGAAATTGCAAGCTGTGCCAAACAGGAGGTTAAAGGCACTGACTCTCCAAGCGGGCAGAGTGTTAGTAAAGCATCTGGAATGGTGAACCCGAGGACCAGGATACGAAAACTGAGATGCATTTTAAATCGTTTCCCAATCACACGGTGGACGATACTCTGGGATTCCCATGCATGTTTTAGGTGGAGGAAGAATCCCTTGAACCTGGAGAGTTCGGACCCATGGAATGGGTACCATGCAGTATGACTTCAAAGGGTCTGCATTTGCTCACTGAAACTCACCAATGCTATCAGCCTGAAGTGTCCAGCCTTATGTCTCAACCAGCTCTGGGTATAGATGTGGTCAATCCCGGTTGCATCACATGCCCTGAGTGAATTATTTAAGAATTGCTCTCTATTTCACTGTCTTTGTGTTTTGTTTTCGAAATTTATTTTGATAATGGGATTTATCGGATTTTCACTGCTGCGTTTCGGCCGCTGTACACACGCTTGATTCTCTTACGGAGACATATATATCCATGGGTTTTAAGATTCTTCCTAATCAGGTATATTCCTAGGCGTTGAATATGTGGTGTTGGGTCCATTTCGTTGAGCAAGGAGTAGGTCTTGTCTATTACATATTTGGCTTATGGAATGTTATCTGTGCTAATTTCTGTCTCTGGTTTTATGCAGCACCCCAACGCACCTTTCCCCATAAGCAAGCACTAGTTGGTTTTCTAAATTTGAGACCCTGTTCTGTTTTGTAATTCAGTTCATGTGTAGTCAAGTTTACATTCCGTGTATTAGTGATATCTTTTGATGTTTCTTTTTCTGTGTGACGTAGTTCACGTAGAATCACCGTACCTGCATCCACTCACTATGCCGCTACGGGCCTGATGACACAGATTTCATTGCTGAGTGATATTGCATTGTACGTACGTGCCACAACTTCTTTATCCATTTTTTGCTTTCTAGGATATTTACCTGATACTGTAGACGAGCTTCTTGTGAACACAGCCGTCCCAAATATTGGGGTGGCTGTCTGTTTTTGATTTTAATTTCCGTAAGCTATAGGACCATAAGTGGAAGTGCCATAGGCTGTGTTGCTTTGTTTCTTACGTGTTTCAGGAAACACCATACACTTCTCCAGGGTGGCTGCTGGCAATTTACATCCTGCCAATCAGCATAACAAGGCTCCCTGTTCTCCATATCCTGTCCTACCTTTCTGGATTTTACACTTTTTTCAGATGGCCCTTTTGCCTGGGGGGCAGTGAGACTTCATTGTAGTGCAGATTTCCTTTACAGGCTTGCTTGGTTGGCCAAAAAGGGCGTATGCGTTTTTTCCTGAATATATTCAGGAAAAAACGCATACGCCCTTTTTGGCCAAGTGCATCATTGTCGACGTTGTGCCTCTTTTCCTATGCTTTCAGGGCAATTCCAGTCTACCCCCTGCAATCGTTTTCCTGAAATTCTGCCCCGATTTCAAGTCTCCTTCGCAGGCTTACTTCAATATATTTTTGGAGGATAGCTGTCATTTATAACTCTGCAGGTTTGTGAATTACAGTGCCCCTGAGCTCCTTTCTTCAGCTCGCTTTCTTGTGAGCTGGGCACAAACCCGCAGGATTGCTTCAGGCCCTAATCTGTTTCCGGCAGGGCACACTGAGCCTTTGGTTAATTCCTCTTCCTGGTGGGAAATGAGCGTCATATTTGCCCGTGCAGACACCTACAGCTAGTCTCTCATTGGTTCTCCCTATTCCTGTTCATCTTGCACAGAAAATGCAAGGTGTGCCAAACAGGAGGTTAAAGGCACTGACTCTCCAAGCGGGGAGAGTGTTAGTAAAGCATCTGGAATGGTGAACCCGAGGACCAGGATATGAAAACTGAGATGCATTTTAAATCGTTTCCCAATCACACTGTGGACGATACTCTGGGTTTCCCATGCATGTTTTAGCTGGAGGAAGAATCCCTTGAACCTGGAGAGTTGGGACCCATGGAATGGGTACCATGCAGTATGACTTCAAAGGGTCTGCATTTGCTCTCCGAAACTCAACAATGCTCTCAGCCTGAAGTGTCCCGCCTTATGTCTCAACCAGCACTTGGTGTAGATGTGTTAAATCCCGGTTGCATCACATGCCCTGAGTGAATTATTTAAGAATTGCTCTCTATTTCACTGTCTTTGTGTTTTGCTTTTGAAATTTATTTTGATAATGGGATTTATCGGATTTTCACTGCTGCGTTTCGGCCGCTGTACACACGCTTGATTCTCTTATGGAGACATATATATCCATGGGTTTTAAGATTCTTCCTAGTCAGGTATATTCCTAGGCATTGAATATGTGGTGTTGAGTCAATTTCGTTGAGCAAGGAGTAGGTCTTGTCTATTACATATTTGGCTTATGGAATGTTATCTGTGCTAATTTCAGTCTCTGGTTTTATGCAGCACCCCAAGGCACCTTTCCCCATAAGCAAGCACTAGTTGGTTTTCTAAATTTGAGACCCTGTTCTGTTTTGTAATTCAGTTCATGTGTAGTCAAGTTTACATTCCGTGTATTAGTGATATCTTATGATGTTTCTTTTTCTGTGTGACGTAGTTCACGTAGAATCACCGTACCTGCATCCACTCACTATGCCGCTACGGGCCTGATGACACAGATTTCATTGCTGAGTGATATTGCATTGCACGTACGTGACACAACTTCTTTATCCATTTTTTGCTTTCTGGGATATTTACCTGATACTGTAGACGAGCTTCTTGTGAACACAGCCATCCCAAATATTGGGGTGGCTGTCTGTTTTTGATTTTAATTTCCGTAAGCTATAGGACCATAAGTGGAAGTGTCATAGGCTGTGTTGCTTTGTTTCTTACGTGTTTCAGGAAACACCATACACTTCTCCAGGGTGGCTGCTGGCAATTTACATCCTGCCAATCAGCATAACAAGGCTCCCTGTTCTCCATATCCTGTCCTACCTTTCTGGATTTTACACTTTTTTCAGATGGCCCTTTTGCCCGGGGGGCAGTGAGACTTCATTGTAGTGCAGATTTCCTTTACAGGCTTGCTTGGTTGGCCAAAAAGAGCGTATGCATTTTTTCCTGAATATATTCAGGAAAAAACGCATACGCCCTTTTTGGCCAAGTGCATCATTGTCGACGTTGTGCCTCTTTTCCTATGCTTTAAGGGCAATACCAGTCTACCCACTGCAATCGTTTTCCTGAAACTCTGACCCGCTTTCAAGTCCCCTTCGCAGGCTTACTTCAATATATTTTTGGAGGATAGCTGTCAATTATAACTCTGCAGGTTTGTGAATTACAGTGCCCCTGAGCTCCTTTCTTCAAGTCGCTTTCTTGTGAGCTGGGCACAAAACCGCAGGATTGCTTCAGGCCCTAATCTGTTTCAAGCAGGGCACACTGAGCCTTTGTTTAATTCCTCTTCCTGGTGGGCAATGAGTGTTACATTTGGCCGTGCAGACACCTACAGCTAGTCTCTCATTGGTTCTCCCTATTCCTGTTCATCTTGCACAGAAATTGCAAGCTGTGCCAAAGAGGAGGTTAAAGGCACTGACTCTCCAAGCGGGGAGAGTGTTAGTAAAGCATCTGGAATGGTGAACCCGAGGACCAGGATACGAAAACCGAGATGCATTTTAAATCGTTTCCCAGTCAAACGGTGGACGATACTCTGGGTTTCCCATGCATGTTTTAGCTGGAGGAAGAATCCCTTGAACCTGGAGAGTTGGGACCCATGGAATGAGTACCATGCAGTATGACTTCAAAGGGTCTGCATTTGCTCACCGAAACTCACCAATGCTATCAGGCTGAAGTGTCCAGCCTTATGTCTCCACCAGCTCTGGGTGTAGATGTGTTAAATCCCGGTTGCATCACATGCCCTGAGTGAATTATTTAAGAATTGCTCTCTATTTCACTGTCTTTGTGTTTTGTTTTTGAAATTTATTTTGATAATGGGATTTATCGGATTTTCACGGCTGAATTTATGCCGCTGTATACACGCTTGATTCTCTTACGGAGACATATAAATCCATGGGTTTTAAGATTCTTCCTAGTCAGGTATATTCCTAGGCGTTGAATATGTGGTGTTGAGTCCATTTCGTTGAGCAAGGAGTAGGTCTTGTCTATTACATATTTGGCTTATGGAATGTTATCTGTGCTAATTTCAGTCTCTGGTTTTATGCCGCACCCTAAGGCACCTTTCCCCATAAGCAAGCACTAGTTGGTTTTCTAAATTTGAGACCCTGTTCTGTTTTGTAATTCAGTTCATGTGTAGTCAAGTTTACATTCCGTGTATTAGTGATATCTTATGATGTTTCTTTTTCTGTGTGACGTAGTTCACGTAGAGTCACCGTACCTGCATCCACTCACTATGCCACTACGGGCCTGATGACACAGATTTCATTGCTGAGTGATATTGCATTGCACGTACGTGCCACAACATCTTTATACATTTTTTGCTTTCTGGGATATTTACCTGATACTGTAGACGAGCTTCTTGTGAACACAGCCGTCCCAAATATTGGGGTGGCTGTCTGTTTTTGATTTTAATTTCCGTAAGCTATAGGACCATAAGTGGAAGTGCCATAGGCTGTGTTGCTTTGTTTCTTACGTGTTTCAGGAAACACCATACACTTCTCCAGGGTGGCTGCTGGCAATTTACATCCTGCCAGTCAGCATAACAAGGCTCCCTGTTCTCCATATCCTGTCCTACCTTTCTGGATTTTACACTTTTTTCAGATGGCCCTTTTGCCCGGGGGGCAGTGAGACTTCATTGTAGTGCAGATTTCCTTTAAAGGCTTGCTTGGTTGGCCAAAAAGCGCGTATGCGTTTTTTACTGAATATATTCAGGAAAAAACGCATATGCCCTTTTTGGCCAAGTGCATCATTGTCGACGTTCTGCCTCTTTTCCTATGCTTTCAGGGCAATTCCAGTCTACCCCCTGCAATCGTTTTCATGAAATTCTGCCCCGCTTTCAAGTCCCCTTCGCAGGCTTACTTCAATATATTTTTGGAGGATAGCTCTCATTTATAACTCTGCAGGTTTGTGAATTACAGTGCCCCTGAGCTCCTTTCTTCAACTCGCTTTCTTGTGAGCTGGGCACAAAACCGCAGGATTGCTTCAGGCACTAATCTGTTTCAAGCAGGGCACACTGAGCCTTTGTTTAATTCCTCTTCCTGGTGGGCAATGAGCGTTACATTTGCCCGTGCAGACACCTACAGCTAGTCTCTCATTGGTTCTCCCTATTGATGTTCATCTTGCACAGAAATTGCAAGCTGTGCCAAACAGGAGGTTAAAGGCACTGACTCTCCAAGCGGGCAGAGTGTTAGTAAAGCATCTGGAATGGTGAACCCGAGGACCAGGATACGAAAACTGAGATGCATTTTAAATCGTTTCCCAATCACACTGTGGACGATACTCTGGGTTTCCCATGCATGTTTTAGCTGGAGGAAGAATCCCTTGAACCTGGAGAGTTGGGACCCATGGAATGGGTACCATGCAGTATGACTTCAAAGGGTCTGCATTTGCTCTCCGAAACTCAACAATGCTCTCAGCCTGAAGTGTCCCGCCTTATGTCTCAACCAGCTCTGGGTGTAGATGTTGTCAATCCCGGTTGCATCACATGCCCTGAGGGAATTATTTAAGAATTGCTCTCTATTTCACTGTCTTTGTGTTTTGTTTTTGAAATTTATTTTGATAATAGGATTTATCGGATTTTCACTGCTGCGTTTCGGCCGCTGTACACACGCTTGATTCTCTTACGGAGACATATATATCCATGGGTTTTAAGATTATTCCTAGTCAGGTATATCCCTATGCGTTGAATATGTGGTGTTGGGTCCATTTCGTTGAGCAAGGAGTAGGTCTTGTCTATTACATATTTGGCTTATGGAAAGTTATCTGTGCTAATTTCAGTCTCTGGTTTTATGCAGCACCCCAACGCACCTTTCCCCATAAGCAAGCACTAGTTGGTTTTCTAAATTTGAGACCCTGTTCTGTTTTGTAATTCAGTTCATGTGTAGTCAAGTTTACATTCCGTGTATTAGTGATATCTTTTGATGTTTCTTTTTCTGTGTGACGTAGTTCACGTAGAATCACCGTACCTGCATCCACTCACTATGCCGCTACGGGCCTGATGACACAGATTTCATTGCTGAGTGATATTGCATTGTACGTACGTGCCACAACTTCTTTATCCATTTTTTGCTTTCTAGGATATTTACCTGATACTGTAGACGAGCTTCTTGTGAACACAGCCGTCCCAAATATTGGGGTGGCTGTCTGTTTTTGATTTTAATTTCCGTAAGCTATAGGACCATAAGTGGAAGTGCCATAGGCTGTGTTGCTTTGTTTCTTACGTGTTTCAGGAAACACCATACACTTCTCCAGGGTGGCTGCTGGCAATTTACATCCTGCCAATCAGCATAACAAGGCTCCCTGTTCTCCATATCCTGTCCTACCTTTCTGGATTTTACACTTTTTTCAGATGGCCCTTTTGCCCGGGGGGCAGTGAGACTTCATTGTAGTGCAGATTTCCTTTACAGGCTTGCTTGGTTGGCCAAAAAGGGCATATGCGTTTTTTCCTGAATATATTCAGGAAAAAACGCATACGCCCTTTTTGGCCAAGTGCATCATTGTCGACGTTGTGCCTCTTTTCCTATGCTTTCAGGGCAATTCCAGTCTACCCCCTGCAATCGTTTTCCTGAAATTCTGCCCCGATTTCAAGTCTCCTTCGCAGGCTTACTTCAATATATTTTTGGAGGATAGCTGTCATTTATAACTCTGCAGGTTTGTGAATTACAGTGCCCCTGAGCTCCTTTCTTCAGCTCGCTTTCTTGTGAGCTGGGCACAAACCCGCAGGATTGCTTCAGGCCCTAATCTGTTTCCGGCAGGGCACACTGAGCCTTTGGTTAATTCCTCTTCCTCGTGGGAAATGAGCGTTATATTTGCCCGTGCAGACACCTACAGCTAGTCTCTCATTGGTTCTCCCTATTCCTGTTCATCTTGCACAGAAAATGCAAGGTGTGCCAAACAGGAGGTTAAAGGCACTGACTCTCCAAGCGGGGAGAGTGTTAGTAAAGCATCTGGAATGGTGAACCCGAGGACCAGGATACGAAAACTGAGATGCATTTTAAATCGTTTCCCAATCACACGGTGGACGATACTCTGGGTTTCCCATGCATGTTTTAGCTGGAGTAAGAATACCTTGAACCTGGAGAGTTGGGACGCATGGAGTGAGTACCATGCAGTATGACTTCAAAGGGTCTGCATTTGCTCACCGAAACTCACCAATGCTATCAGCCTGAAGTGTCCAGCCTTATGTCTCAACCAGCTCTTGGTGTAGATGTGTTAAATCCCGGTTGCATCACATGCCCTGAGTGAATTCTTTAAGAATTGCTCTCTATTTCACTGTCTTTGTGTTTTGTTTTCGAAATTTATTTTGATAATGGGATATATCGGATTTTCATTGCTGCGTTTATGCCGCTGTACACACGCTTGATTCTCTTAGGGAGACATATAAATCCATGGGTTTTAAGATTCTTCCTAGTCAGGTGTATTCCTAGGCGTTGTATATGTGGTGTTGAGTCCATTTCGTTGAGCAAGGAGTAGGTCATGTCTATTACATATTTGGCTTATGGAATGTTATCTGTGCTAATTTCAGTCTCTGGTTTTATGCAGCACCCCAAGGCACCTTTCCCCATAAGCAAGCACTAGTTGGTTTTCTAAATTTGAGACCCTGTTCTGTTTTGTAATTCAGTTCGTGTTTAGTCAAGTTTACATTCCGTGTATTAGTGATATCTTATGATGTTTCTTTTTCTGTGTGACGTAGTTCACGTAGAATCACCGTACCTGCATCCACTCACTATGCCGCTACGGGCCTGATGACACAGATTTCATTGCTGAGTGATATTGCATTGTACGTACGTGCCACAACTTCTTTATCCATTTTTTGCTTTCTGGGATATTTACCTGATACTGTAGACGAGCTTCTTGTGAACACAGCCGTCCCAAATATTGGGGTGGCTGTCTGTTTTTGATTTTAATTTCAGTAAGCTATAGGACCATAAGTGGAAGTGCCATAGGCTGCGTTGCTTTGTTTCTTACGTGTTTCAGGAAACACCATACACTTCTCCAGGGTGGCTGCTGGCAATTTACATTCTGCCAATCGGAATAACAAGGCTCCCTGTTCTCCATATCCTGTCCTACCTTTCTGGATTTTACACTTTTTTCAGATGGCCCTTTTGCCCGGGGGGCAGTGAGACTTCATTGTAGTGCAGATTTCTTTACAGGCTTGCTTGGTTGGCCAAAAAGGGCATATGCGTTTGTTCCTGAATATATTCAGGAAAAAACGCATACGCCCTTTTTGGCCAAGTGCATCATTGTCGACGTTCTGCCTCTTTTCCTATGCTTTCAGGGCAATTCCAGTCTACCCCCTGCAATGGTTTTCCTGAAACTCTGCCCCGCTTTCAAGTCCCCTTCGCAGGCTTACTTCAATATATTTTTCGAGGATAGCTGTCATTTATAACTCTGCAGGTTTGTGAATTACAGTGCCCCTGAGCTCCTTTCTTCAACTCGCTTTCTTGTGAGCTGGGCACAAAACCGCAAGATTGCTTCAGGCCCTAATCTGTTTCCGGCAGGGCACGCTGAGCCTTTGGTTAATTCCTCTTCCTGGTGGGAAATGAGCGTTACATTTGCCCGTGCAGACAACTATAGCTAGTCTCTCATTGGTTCTCCCTATTCCTGTTCATCTTGCACAGAAATTGCAAGCTGTGCCAAAGAGGAGGTTAAAGGCACTGACTCTCCAAGCGGGGAGAGTGTTAGTAAAGCATCTGGAATGGTGAACCCGAGGACCAGGATACGAAAACTGAGATGCATTTTAAATCGTTTCCCAATCACACGGTGGACGATACTCTGGGTTTCTCATGCATGTTTTAGCTGGAGGAAGAATCCCTTGAACCTGGAGAGTTGGGACCCATGGAATGGGTACCATGCAGTATGACTTCAAAGGGTCTGCATTTACTCACCGTAACTCACCAATGCTATTAGCCTGAAGTGTCCAGCCTTATGTTTCAACAAGCTCTGGGTGTAGATGTGGTCAATCCCGGTTGCATCACATGCCCTGAGGGAATTATTTAAGAATTGCTCTCTATTTCACTGTCTTTGTGTTTTGTTTTCGAAATTTATTTTGATAATGGGATTTATCAGATTTTCACTGCTGCGTTTCGGCCGCTGTACACACGCTTGATTCTCTTACGGAGACATATATATCCATGGGTTTTAAGATTCTTCCTAGTCAGGTATATTCCTAGGCGTTGAATATGTGGTGTTGGGTCCATTTCGTTGAGCAAGGAGTAGGTCTTGTCTATTACATATTTGGCTTATGGAAAGTTATCTGTGCTAATTTCAGTCTCTGGTTTTATGCAGCACACCAAGGCACCTTTCCCCAAAAGCAAGCACTAGTTGGTTTTCTAAATTTGAGACCCTGTTCTGTTTTGTAATTCAGTTCATGTGTAGTCAAGTTTACATTCCGTGTATTAGTGATATCTTATGATGTTTCTTTTTCTGTGTGATGTAGTTCACGTAGAATCACCGTACCTGCATCCACTCACTATGCCGTTATGGGCCTGATGACACAGATTTCATTGCTGAGTGATATTGCATTGTACGTACATGCCACAACTTCTTTATGCATTTTTTGCTTTCTGGGATATTTACCTGATACTGTAGACGAGCTTCTTGTGAACACAGCCGTCCCAAATATTGGGGTGGCTGTCTGTTTTTGATTTTAATTTCCGTAAGCTATAGGACCATAAGTGGAAGTGCCATAGGCTGTGTTGCTTTGTTTCTTACGTGTTTCAGGAAACACCATACACTTCTCCAGGGTGGCTGCTGGCAATTTACATCCTGCCAATCAGCATAACAAGGCTCCCTGTTCTCCATATCCCGTCCTACCTTTCTGGATTTTACACTTTTTTCAGATGGCCCTTTTGCCCGGGGGGCAGTGAGACTTCATTGTACTGGAGATTTCCTTTACAGGCTTGCTTGGTTGGCCAAAAAGGGCGTATGCGTTTTTTCCTGAATATATTCAGGAAAAAACGCATACGCCCTTTTTAGCCAAGTGCATCATTGTCGACGTTCTGCCTCTTTTCCTATGCTTTCAGGGCAATTCCAGTCTACCCACTGCAATGGTTTTCCTGAAACTCTGCCCCGCTTTCAAGTCCCCTTCGCAGGCTTACTTCAATATATTTTTGGAGGATAGCTGTCATTTATAGCTCTGCAGGTTTGTGAATTACAGTGCCCCTGAGCTCCTTTCTTCAACTCGCTTTCTTGTGAGCTGGGCTCAAAACCGCAGGATTGCTTCAGGCCCTAATCTGTTTCCGGCAGGGCACGCTGAGCCTTTGGTTAATTCCTCTTCCTGGTGGGAAATGTGCGTTACATTTGCCCGTGCAGACACCTATAGCTAGTCTCTCATTGGTTCTCCCTATTCCTGTTCATCTAGCACAGAAATTGCAAGCTGTGCCAAAGAGGAGGTTAAAGGCCCTGACTCTCCAAGCGGGGAGAGTGTTAGTAAAGCATCTGGAATGGTGAACCCGAGGACCAGGATACGAAAACTGAGATGCATTTTAAATCGTTTCCCAATCACACGGTGCATGATACTCTGGGTTTCCCATGCATGTTTTAGCTGGAGGAAGAATCCCTTGAACCTGGAGAGTTGGGACCCATGGAATGGGTACCATGCAGTATGACTTCAAAGGGTCTGCATTTGCTCACTGAAACTCACCAATGCTATCAGCCTGAAGTGTCCAGCCTTATGTCTCAACCAGCTCTGGGTGTAGATGTGGTCAATCCCGGTTGCATCACATGCCCTGAGTGAATTATTTAAGAATTGCTCTCTATTTCACTGTCTTTGTGTTTTGTTTTCGAAATTTATTTTGATAATGGGATTTATCGGATTTTCACTGCTGCGTTTCGGCCGCAGTACACACGCTTGATTCTCTTATGGAGACATATATATCCATGGGTTTTAAGATTATTCCTAGTCAGGTATATTCCTAGGCGTTGAATATGTGGTGTTGGGTCCATTTCGTTGAGCAAGGAGTAGGTCTCGTCTATTACATATTTGGCTTATGGAAAGTTATCTGTGCTAATTTCAGTCTCTGGTTTTATGCAGCACACCAAGGCACCTTTCCCCATAAGCAAGCACTAGTTGGTTTTCTAAATTTGAGACCCTGTTCTGTTTTGTAATTCAGTTCATGTGTAGTCAAGTTTACATTCCGTGTATTAGTGATATCTTATGATGTTTCTTTTTCTGTGTGATGTAGTTCACGTAGAATCACCGTACCTGAATCCACTCACTATGCCGCTACGGGCCTGATGACACAGATTTCATTGCTGAGTGATATTGCATTGTACGTACGTGCCACAACTTCTTTATGCATTGTTTGCTTTCTGGGATATTTACCTGATACTGTAGACGAGCTTCTTGTGAACACAGCCGTCCCAAATATTGGGGTGGCTGTCTGTTTTTGATTTTAATTTCTGTAAGCTATAGGACCATAAGTGGAAGTGCCATAGGCTGTGTTGCTTTGTTTCTTACGTGTTTCAGGAAACACCATACACTTCTCCAGGGTGGCTGCTGGCAATTTACATCCTGCCAATCAGCATAACAAGGCTCCCTGTTCTCCATATCCTGTCCTACCTTTCTGGATTTTACACTTTTTTCAGATGGCCCTTTTGCCCGGGGGGCAGTGAGACTTCATTGCAGTGCAGATTTCTTTACAGGCTTGCTTGGTTGGCCAAAAAGGGCGTATGCGTTTTTTCCTGAATATATTCAGGAAAAAACGCATACGCCCTTTTTGGCCAAGTGCATCATTGTCGACGTTCTGCCTCTTTTCCTATGCTTTCAGGGCAATTCCAGTCTACCCACTGCAATGGTTTTCCTGAAACTCTGACCCGCTTTCAAGTCCCCTTCGCAGGCTTACTTCAATATATTTTTGGAGGATAGCTGTCATTTATAACTCTGCAGGTTTGTGAATTACCGTGCCCCTGAGCTCCTTTCTTCAATTCGCTTTCTTGTGAGCTGGGCACAAAACTGCAAGATTGCTTCAGGCCCTAATCTGTTTCCGGCAGGGCACGCTGAGCCTTTGGTTAATTCCTCTTCCTGGTGGGAAATGAGCATTACATTTGCCCGTGCAGACACCTATAGCTTGTCTCTCATTGGTTCTCCCTATTCCTGTTCATCTAGCACAGAAATTGCAAGCTGTGCCAAAGAGGAGGTTAAAGGCACTGACTCTCCAAGCGGGGAGAGTGTTAGTAAAGCATCTGGAATGGTGAACCCGAGGACCAGGATACGAAAATTGAGATGCATTTTAAATCGTTTCCCAATCACACGGTGGATGATACTCTGGGTTTCCCATGCATGTTTTAGCTGGAGGAAGAATCCCTTGAACCTGGAGAGTTGGGACCCATGGAATGGGTACCATGCAGTATGACTTCAAAGGGTCTGCATTTGCTCACTGAAACTCACCAATGCTATCAGCCTGAAGTGTCCAGCCTTATGTCTCAACCAGCTCTGGGTGTAGATGTGGTCAATCCCGGTTGCATCACATGCCCTGAGTGAATTATTTAAGAATTGCTCTCTATTTCACTGTCTTTGTGTTTTGTTTTCGAAATTTATTTTGATAATGGGATTTATCGGATTTTCACTGCTACGTTTCGGCCGCTGTACACACGCTTGATTCTCTTACGGAGACATATATATCCATGGGTTTTAAGATTCTTCCTAGTCAGGTATATTCCTAAGCGTTGAATATGTGGTGTTGGGTCCATTTCGTTGAGCAAGGAATAGGTCTTGTCTATTACATATTTGGCTTATGGAAAGTTATCTGTGCTAATTTCAGTCTCTGGTTTTATGCAGCACCCCAAGGCACCTTTCCCCATAAGCAAGCACTAGTTGGTTTTCTAAATTTGAGACCCTTTTCTGTTTTGAAATTCATTTCATGTGTAGTCAAGTTTACATTCCGTGTATTAGTGATATCTTATGATGTTTCTTTTTCTGTGTGACGTAGTTCACGTAGAATCATCGTACCTGCATCCACTCACTATGCCGCTATGGGCCTGATGACACAGATTTCATTGCTGAGTGATATTGCATTGTACGTACGTGCCACAACTTCTTTATCCATTCTTTGCTTTCTGGGATATTTACCTGATACTGTAGACGAGCTTCTTGTGAACACAGCCGTCCCAAATATTGGGGTGGCTGTCTGTTTTTGATTTTAATTTCCGTAAGCTATAGGACCATAAGTGGAAGTGCCATAGGCTGTGTTGCTTTGTTTCTTACGTGTTTCAGGAAACACCATACACTTCTCCAGGGTGGCTGCTGGCAATGTACATCCTGCCAATCAGCATAACAAGGCTCCCTGTTCTCCATATCCTGTCCTACCTTTCTGGATTTTACACTTTTTTCAGATGGCCCTTTTGTCCGGGGGGCAGTGAGACTTCATTGTAGTGCAGATTTCCTTTACAGGCTTGCTTGGTTGGCCAAAAAGGGCGTATGCGTTTTTTCCTGAATATATTCAGGAAAAAACGCATACGCACTTTTTGGCCAAGTGCATCATTGTCGACGTTCTGCCTCTTTTCCTATGCTTTCAGGGCAATTCCAGTCTACCCCCTGCAATGGTTTTCCTGAAACTCTGCCCCGCTTTCAAGTCCCCTTCGCAGCCTTACTTCAATATATTTTTGGAGGATAGCTGTCATTTATAACTCTGCAGGTTTGTGAATTACAGTGCCCCTGAGCTCCTTTCTTCAACTCGCTTTCTTGTGAGCTGGGCACAAAACCGCAGGATTGCTTCAGGCCCTAATCTGTTTCTGGCAGGGCACGCTGAGCCTTTGGTTAATTCCTCTTTCTGGTGGGCAATGAGCGTTACATTTGCCCGTGCAGACACCTATAGCTAGTCTCTCATTGGTTCTCCCTATTCCTGTTCATCTTGCACAGAAATAGCAAGCTGTGCCAAAGAGGAGGTTAAAGGCACTGACTCTCCTTGTGGGGAGAGTGTTAGTAAAGCATCTGGAATGGTGAACCCGAGGACCAGGATACGAAAACTGAGATGCATTTTAAATCGTTTTCCAATCACACGGTGGACGATACTCTGGGTTTCCCATGCATGTTTTAGCTGGAGGAAGAATCCCTTGAACCTGGAGAGTTGGGACCCATGGAATGGGTACCATGCAGTATGACTTCAAAGGGTCTGCATTTGCTCACCGTAACTCACCAATGCTATTAGCCTGAAGTGTCCAGCCTTATGTTTCAACCAGCTCTGGGTGTAGATGTGGTCAATCCCGGTTGCATCACATGCCCTGAGTGAATTATTTAAGAATTACTCTCTATTTCACTGTCTTGGTGTTTTGTTTTCGAAATTTATTTTGATAATGGGATTTATCGGATTTTCACTGCTGCGTTTCGGCCGCTGTACACACGCTTGATTCTCTTACGGAGACATATATATCCATGGGTTTTAAGATTCTTCCTAGTCAGGTATATTCCTAGGCGTTGAATATGTGGTGTGGGTCCATTTCGTTGAGCAAGGAGTAGGTCTTGTCTATTATATATTTGGCTTATGGAAAGTTATCTGTGCTAATTTCAGTCTCTGGTTTTATGCAGCACCCCAACGCACCTTTCCCCATAAGGAAGCACTAGTTGGTTTTCTAAATTTGAGACCCTGTTATGTTTTGTAATTTAGTTCATGTGTAGTCAAGTTTACATTCCGTGTATTAGTGATATCTTATGATGTTTCTTTATCTGTGTGACGTAGTTCACGTAGAATCACCGTACCTGCATCCACTCACTATGCCGCTACGGGCCTGATGACACAGATTTCATTGCTGAGTGATATTGCATTGTACGTACGTGCCACAACTTCTTTATCCATTTTTTGCTTTCTGGGATATTTACCTGATACTGTAGACGAGCTTCTTGTGAACACAGCCGTCCCAAATATTGGGGTGGCTGTCTGTTTTTGATTTTAATTTCCGTAAGCTATAGGACCATAAGTGGAAGTGCCATAGGCTGTGTTGCTTTGTTTCTTACGTGTTTCAGGAAACACCATACACTTCTCCAGGGTGGCTGCTGGCAATTTACATCCTGCCAATCAGCATAACAAGGCTCCCTGTTCTCCATATCCTGTCCTACCTTTCTGGATTTTTCACTTTTTTCAGATGGCCCTTTTGCCCGGGGGGGGGGGGCAGTGAGATATCATTGTAGTGCAGATTTCCGTTACAGGCTTGCTTGGTTGGCCAAAAAGGGCGTATGCGTTTTTTCCTGAATATATTCAGGAATATATTCAGGAAAAATATATATTTTTCCTGAATATATTCAGGAAAAAACGCATACGCCGTTTTTGGCCAAGTGCATCATTGTCGACGTTGTGCCTCTTTTCCTATGCTTTCAGGACAATTCCAGTCTACCCCCTGCAATCGTTTTCCTAAAATTCTGCCCCGCTTTCAATTCCCCTTCGCAGGCTTACTTCAATATATTTTTGGAGGATAGCTGTCATTTATAACTCTGCAGGTTTGTGAATTACAGTGCCCCTGAGCTCCTCTCTTCAACTCGCTTTCTTTTGAGCTGGGCACAAAACCGCATGATTGCTTCAGGCCCTAATCTGTTTCCAGCAGGGCACACTGAGCCTTTGTTTAATTCCTCTTCCTGGTGGGCAATGAGCGTTACATTTGCCCGTGCAGACACCTACAGCTAGTCTCTCATTGGTTCTCCCTATTCCTGTTCATCTTGCACAGAAATTGCAAGCTGTGCCAAAGAGGAGGTTAAAGGCACTGACTCTCCAAGCGGGGAGAGTCTTAGTAAAGCATCTGGAATGGTGAACCCGAGGACCAGGATACGAAAACTGAGATGCATTTTAAATCGTTTCCCAATCACACGGTGGACGATACTCTGGGTTTCCTATGCATGTTTTAGCTGGAGGAAGAATCCCTTGAACCTGGAGAGTTGGGACCCATGGAATGGGTACCATGCAGTATGACTTCAAAGGGTCTGTATTTGCTCTCCGAAACTCACCAATGCTATCAGCCTGACGTGTCCAGCTTTATGTCTCAACCAGCTCTGGGTGAAGATGTGGTCAATCCCGGTTGCATCACATGCCCTGAGTGAATTATTTAAGAATTGCTCTCTATTTCACTGTCTTTGTGTTTTGTTTTTGAAATTTATTTTGATAATGGGATTTATCGGATTTTCACTGCTGCGTTTATGCCGCTGTACACACGCTTGATTCTCTTACGGAGACATATAAATACATGGATTTTAAAATTCTTCCTAGTGGGGTATATTCCTAGGCGTTGAATATGTGTTGTTGGGTCCATTTCGTTGAGCAAGGATTAGGTCTTGTCTATTACATATTTGGCTTATGGAATGTTATCTGTGCTAATTTCAGTCTCTGGTTTTATGCAGCACCCCAAGGCACCTTTCCCCATAAGCAAGCACTAGTTGGTTTTGTAAATTTGAGACCCTGTTCTGTTTTGTAATTCAGTTCATGTGTAGTCAAGTTTACATTCCGTATATTAGTGATATCTTATGATGTCTCTTTTTCTGTGTGACGTAGTTCACGTAGAATCACCGTACCTGCATCCACTCACTATGCCGCTACGGGCCTGATGACACAGATTTCATTGCTGAGTGATATTGCATTGCATGTACGTGCCACAACTTCTTTATCCATTTTTTGCTTTCTGGGATATTTACCTGGTACTGTAGACGAGCTTCCTGGGAACACAGCCGTCCCAAACTTTGGGGTGGCTCTCTGTTTTTGATTTTAATTTCCCTAAGGAATAGGACCATAAGTGCAATTGCCATAGGGTGTGTTGCTTTATATCTTACGTGTATCAGGAAACACCATACACTTCTCCAGGGTGGCTGTTGGCAATTTACATCCTGCCAATCAGCATAACAAGGCTCCCTGTTCTCCATATCCTGTCCTACCTTTCTGGATTTTACACTTTTTTCAGATGGCCCTCTTGCCCGGGGGGCAGTGAGACTTCATTGTAGTGCAGATTTCCTTTACAGGCTTGCTTGTTTGGCCAAAAAGGGCGTATGCGTTTTTTCCTGAATATATTCAGGAAAAAACGCATACGCACTTTTTGGCCAAGTGCATCATTGTCGACGTTGTGCCACTTTTCCTATGCTTTCAGGGCAATTCCAGTCTACACCCTGCAATCGTTTTCCTGAAATTGTGCCCCGATTTCAAGTCCCCTTCGCAGGCTTACTTCAATATATTTTTGGAGGATAGCTGTCATTTATAACTCTGCAGGTTTGTGAATTACAGTGCCCCTGAGCTCCTTTCTTCAACTCGCTTTCTTTTGAGCTGGGCACAAAACCGCAGGATTGCTTCAGGCCCTAATCTGTTTCCAGCAGGGCACACTGAGCCTTTGTTTAATTCCTCTTCCTTGTGGGCAATGAGCGTTACATTTGCCCATGCAGACACCTACAGCTAGTCTCTCATTGGTTCTTCCTATTCCTGTTCATCTTGCACAGAAATTGCAAGCTGTGCTAAAGAGGAGGTTAAAGGCACTGACTCTCCAAGCGGAGAGAGTGTTAGTAAAGCATCTGGAATGGTGAACCCGAGGACCAGGATACCAAAACTCAGATGCATTTTAAATCGTTTCCCAATCACACGGTGGACGATACTCTGGGTTTCCCATGCATGTTTTAGCTGGAGGAAGAATCCCTTGAACCTGGAGAGTTGGGACCCATGGAATGGGTACCATGCAGTATGACTTCAAAGGGTCTGCATTTGCTCACCGAAACTCACCAATGATATCAGCCTGAAGTGTCCAGCCTTATGTCTCAACCAGCTCTGGGTGTAGATGTGGTCAATCCTGGTTGCATCACATGCCCTGAGTGAATTATTTAAGAATTGCTCTCTATTTCACTGTCTTTGTGTTTTGTTTTCGAAACTTTTTTTGATAATGGGATTTATCGGATTTTCACTGCTGCGTTTCGGCCACTGTACACACGCTTGATTCTCTTACGGAGACATATATATAGATGGGTTTTAAGATTCTTCCTAGTCAGGTATATTCCTAAGCGTTGAATATGTGGTGTTGGGTCCATTTCGTTGAGCAAGGAGTAGGTCTTGTCTATTATATATTTGGCTTATGGAAAGTTATCTGTGCTAATTTCAGTCTCTGGTTTTATGCAGCACCCCAACGCACCTTTCCCCATAAGGAAGCACTAGTTGGTTTTCTAAATTTGAGACCCTGTTATGTTTTGTAATTCAGTTCATGTGTAGTCAAGTTTACATTCCGTGTATTAGTGATATCTTATGATGTTTCTTTATCTGTGTGACGTAGTTCACGTAGAATCACCGTACCTGCATCCACTCACTATGCCGCTACGGGCCTGATGACACAGATTTCATTGCTGAGTGATATTGCATTGTACGTACGTGCCACAACTTCTTTATCCATTTTTTGCTTTCTGGGATATTTACCTGATACTGTAGACGAGCTTCTTGTGAACACAGCCGTCCCAAATATTGGGGTGGCTGTCTGTTTTTGATTTTCATTTCCGTAAGCTATAGGACCATAAGTGGAAGTGCCATAGGCTGTGTTGCTTTGTTTCTTACGTGTTTCAGGAAACACCATACACTTCTCCAGGGTGGCTGCTGGCAATTTACATCCTGCCAATCAGCATAACAAGGCTCCCTGTTCTCCATATCCTGTCCTACCTTTCTGGATTTTACACTTTTTTCAGATGGCCCTTTTGACCGGGCGGCAGTGAGACTTCATTGTAGTGCAGATTTCCTTTACAGACTTGCTTGTTTACCCAAAAAGGGCATATGCTTTTTTTCCTGAATATATTCAGGAAAAAACGCATACGCTCTTTTTGGCCAAGTGCATCATTGTCAACGTTCTGCCTCTTTTCCTATGCTTTCAGGGCAATTCCAGTCTACCCCCTGCAATCGTTTTCCTGAAATTCTGCCCCGCTTTCAAGTCCCCTTCGCAGGCTTACTTCAAAATATTTTTGGAGGATAGCTGTCATTTATAACTCTGCAGCTTTGTGAATTACAGTGCCCCTGAGCTCCTTTCTTCAACTCGCTTTCTTGTGAGCTGGGCACAAAACCGCAGGATTGCTTCAGGCCCTAATCTGTTTCCGGCAGGGCACGCTGAGCCTTTGGTTAATTCCTCTTCCTGGTTGGAAATGAGCGTTACATTTGGCCGTGCAGACACCTACAGCTAGTCTCTCATTGGTTCTCCCTATTCCTGTTCATCGTGCACAGAAATTGCAAGCTGTGCCAAACAGGAGGTTAAAGGCACTGACTCTCCAAGCGGGGAGAGTGTTAGTAAAGCATCTGGAATGGTGAACCCGAGGACCAGGATACGAAAACTGAGATGCATTTTAAATCGTTTCCCAATCACACGGTGGAGCATACTCTGGGTTTCCCATGCATGTTTTAGCTGGAGGAAGAATCCCTTGAACCTGAAGTGTTGGGACCCATGGAATAGGTACCATGCAGTATGACTTCAAAGGGTCTGCATTTGCTCACCGAAACTCACCAATGCTATCAGCCTGAAGTGTCCAGCCTTATGTCTCAACCAGCTCTGGGTGTAGATGTGGTCAATCCCGGTTGCATCACATGCCCTGAGTGAATTATTTAAGAATTGCTCTCTATTTCACTGTCGTTGTGTTTTGTTTTCGAAATTTATTTTGATAATGGGATTTATCGGATTTTCACTGCTGCATTTCGGCCGCTGTACACACGCTTGATTCTCTTACGGAGACATATATATCCATGGGTTTTAAGATTCTTCCTAGTCAGGTATATTCCTAGGCGTTGAATATGTGGTGTTGGGTCCATTTCGTTGAGCAAGGAGTAAGTCTTGTCTATTACATATTTGGCTTATGGAATGTTATCTGTGCTAATTTCAGTCTCTGGTTTTATGCAGCACCCTAACGCACCTTTCCCGTTAAGCAAGCACTAGTTGGTTTTCTAAATTTGAGACCCTGTTCTGTTTTGTAATTCAGTTCATGTGTAGTCAAGTTTACATTCCGTGTATTAGTGATATCTTATGATGTTTCTTTTTCTGTGTGACGTAGTTCACGTAGAATCACCGTACCTGCATCCACTCACTATGCCGCTACGGGCCTGATGACACAGATTTCATTGCTGAGTGATATTGCATTGTACGTACGTGCCACAACTTCTTTATCCATTTTTTGCTTTCTGGGATATTTACCTGATATTGTAGACGAGCTTCTTGTGAACACAGCCGTCCCAAACTTTGGGGTGGCTCTCTGTTTTTGATTTTAATTTCCGTAAGCTATAGAACCATAAGTGGAAGTGCCATAGGCTGTGTTGCTTTGTTTCTTACATGTTTCAGGAAACACCATACACTTCTCCAGGGTGGCTGCTGGCAATTTACATCCTGCCAATCAGCATAACAAGGCTCCCTGTTCTCCATATCCTGTCCTACCTTTCTGGATTTTACACTTTTTTCAGATGGCCCTTTTGCCCGGGGGGAAGTGAGACTTCATTGTAGTGCAGATTTCTTTACAGGCTTGCTTGGTTGGCCAAAATGGGCGTATGCGTTTTTTCCTGAATATATTCAGGAAAAAACGCATACGCCCTTTTTGGCCAAGTGCATCATTGTCGACGTTCTGCCTCTTTCCTATGCTTTCAGGGCAAATCCAGTCTACCCCCTGCAATCATTTTCCTGAAATTCTGCCCCGCTTTCAAGTCCCCTTCGCAGGCTTACTTCAATATATTTTTGGAGGATAGCTGTCAATTATAATTCTGCAGGTTTGTGAATTACAGTGCCCCTGAGCTCCTTTCTTCAACTCGCTTTCTTGTGAGCTGGGCACAAAACCGCAGGATGTCTTCAGGCCCTAATCTGTTTTCAGCAGGGCACGCTGAGCCTTTGTTTAATTCCTCTTCCTGGTGGGCAATGAGCTTTATATTTGCCCGTGCAGACACCTACAGCTAGTCTCTCATTGGTTCTCCCTATTCCTGTTCATCTTGCACAGAAATTGCAAACTGTGCCAAACAGGAGGTTAAAGGCACTGACTCTCCAAGCGGGGAGAGTGTTAGTAAAGCGTCTGGAATGGTGAACCCGAGGACAAGGATACGAAAACTGAGATCCATTTTAAATCGTTTCCCAATCTCATGGTGTACCATACTCTGCGTTTCCCATGCATGTTTTAGCTGAAGGAAGAATCCCTTGAACCTGGAGAGTTGGGACCCATGGAATGGGTACCATGCAGTATGACTTCAGAGGGTCTGCATTTGCTCACCGAAACTTACCAATGCTATCAGCCTGAAGTGTCCAGCCTTATGTCTCAACCAGCTCTGGGTGTAGATGTGTTAAATCCCGGTTGCATCACATGCCCTGAGTGAATTATTTAAGAATTGCTCTCTATTTCACTGTCTTTGTGTTTTGTTCTTGAAATTAATTTTGATAATGGGATTTATCGGAGTTTCACTTCTGCGTTTATGCCGCTGTACACACGCTTGATTCTCTTACGGAGACATATAAATCCATGGGTTTTAAGAATCTTCCTAGTCAGGTATATTCCTAGGCGTTGAATATGTGGTGTTGAGTCCATTTCGTTGAGTAAGGAGTAGGTATTGTCTATTACATATTTGGCTTATGGAATGTTATCTGTGCTAATTTCAGTCTCTGGTTTTATGCAGCACCCTAAGGCACCTTTCCCCATAAGCAAGCACTAGTTGGTTTTCTAAATTTGAGACCCTGTTCTGTTTTGTAATTCAGTCCATGTGTAGTCAAGTTTACATTCCGTGTATTAGTGATATCTTATGATGTTTCTTTTTCTGTGTGACGTAGTTCACGTAGAATCACCGTACCTGCATCCACTCACTATGCCGCTACGGGCCTGATGACACAGATTTCATTGCTGAGTGATATTGCATTGCACGTACGGGCCACAACTTCTTTATCCATTTTTTGCTTTCTGGGATATTTACCTGGTACTGTACACGAGCTTCTTGTGAACACAGCCGTCCCAAACATTGGGGTGGCTGTCTGTTTTTGATTTTAATTTCCGTATACTTTGGGACCATAAGTGGAAGTGCCATAGGCTGTGTTGCTTTGTTTCTTATGTGTTTCAGGAAACACCATACAGTTTTCCAGGGTGGCTGTTGGCAATTTACATCTTGCCAATCAGCATAACAAGGCTCCCTGTTCTCCATATCCTGTCCTACCTTTCTGGATTTTACACTTTTTTCAGATGGCCCTTTTGACCGGGGGGCAGTGAGACTTCATTGTAGTGCAGATTTCCTTTACAGGCTTGCTTGGTTGGCCAAATAGGGCGTATGCGTTTTTTCCTGAATATATTCAGGAAAAAACGCATACGCCCTTTTCAGCCAAGTGCATCACTGTCCACGTTGTGCCTCTTTTCCTATGCTTTCAGGGCAATTCCAGTCTACCCCCTGCAATCGTTTTCCTGAAATTCTGCCCCGCTTTCAAGTCCCCTTCGCAGGCTTACTTCAATATATTTTTGGAGGATAGCTGTCATTTATAACTCTGCAGGATTGTGAATTACAGTGCCCCTGAGCTCCTTTCTTCAAATCGCTTTCTTGTGAGCTGGGCACAAAACCGCAGGATTGCTTCAGGCCCTAATCTGTTTCTAGCAGGGCACACTGAGCCTTTGTTTAATTCCTCTTCCTGGTCGGCAATGAGCGTTACATTTGCCCGTGCAGACACCTGCAGCTAGTCTCTCATTGGTTCTCCCTATTCCTGTTCATCTTGCACAGAAGTAGCAAGCTGTGCCAAACAGGAGGTTAAAGGCACTGACTCTCCAAGCGGGGAGAGTGTTAGTAAAGCATCTGGAATGGTGAACCCGAGGACCAGGATACGAAAACTGAGATGCATTTTAAATCGTTTCCCAATCACACGGTGGACGATACTCTGGGTTTCCCATGCATGTTTTAGCTGGAGGAAGAATCGCTTGAACCTGGAGAGTTGGGACCCATGGAATGGGTACCATGCACTATGACTTCAAAGAGTCTGCATTTGCTCACCGAAACTCACAAATGCTATCAGTCTGAAGTGTCCAGCCTTATGTCTCAACCAGCTCTGGGTGTAGATGTGGTCAATCCCGGTTGCATCACATGCCCTGAGTGAATTATTTAAGAATTGCTCTCTATTTCACTGTCTTTGTGTTTTGTTTTCGAAATTTATTTTGATAATGGGATTTATCGGATTTTCACTGCTGCGTTTCGGCCGCAGTACACATGCTTGATTCTCTTACGGAGACATATATATCCATGGGTTTTAAGATTCTTCCTAGTCAGGTATATTCCTAGGCATTGAATATGTGGTGTTGGGTCCATTTCGTTGAGCAAGGAGTAGGTCTTGTCTATTACATATTTGGCTTATGGAAAGTTATCTGTGCTAATTTCAGTCTCTGGTTTTATGCAGCACCCCAAGGCACCTTTCCCCATAAGCAAGCACTAGTTGGTTTTCTAAATTTGAGACCCTGTTCTGTTTTGTAATTCAGTTCATGTGTAGTCAAGTTTACATTCCGTGTATTAGTGATATCTTATGATGTTTCTTTTTCTGTGTGACGTAGTTCACGTAGAATCACCGTACCTGCATCCACTCACTATGCCGCTACGTGCCTGATGACACAGATTTCATTGCTGAGTGATATTGCATTGTATGTACGTGCCACAACTTCTTTATCCATTTTTTGCTTTCTGGGATATTTACCTGATACTGTAGACGAGCTTCTTGTGAACACAGCCGTCCCAAATATTGGTGTGGCTGTCTGTTTTGATTTTAATTTCTGTAAACTATAGGACCATAAGTGGAAGTGCCATAGGCTGTGTTGCTTTGTTTCTTACGTGTTTCAGGAAACACCATACACTTCTCCAGGCTGGCTGCTGGCAATTTACATCCTGCCAATCAGCATAATAAGGCTCCCTGTTCTCCATATCCTGTCCTACCTTTCTGGATTTTACACATTGTTCAGACTGCCATTTTGCCCGGGGGGCAGTGAGACTTTACTGTAGTGCAGATTTCCTTTACAGGCTTGCTTGGTTGGCCAAAAAGTGCGTATCCGTATTTTCTTGAATATATTCAGGAAAAAACACATACGCCTTTTTGGCCAAGTGCATCATTGTCGACGTTCTGCCTCTTTTCCTATGCTTTCAGGGCAATTCCAGTCTACCCCCTGCAATCGTTTTCCTGAAATTCTGCCCCGCTTTCAAGTCCCCTTCGCAGGCTTACTTCAATATATGTTTTTGAGGATATCTGTCATTTATAACTCTGCAGGTTTGTGAATTACAGTGCCCCTGAGCTCCTTTCTTCAACTCGCTTTCTTGTGAGCTGGGCACAAAACCGCAGGATTGCTTCAGGCCCTAATCTGTTTCCGGCAGGGCATGCTGAGCCTTTGGTTACTTCCTCTTCCTGGTGGGAAATGACCGTTATATTTGCCCGTGCAGACACCTACAGCTAGTCTCTCATTGGTTGTCCCTATTCCTGTTCATCTTGCACAGAAATTGCAAGCTGTGCCAAAGAGGAGGTTAAAGGCACTGACTCTCCAAGCGGGGAGAGTGTTAGTAAAGCATCTGGAATGGTGAACCCGAGGACCAGGATACGAAAACTGAGATGCATTTTAAATCGTTTCCCAATCACACGGTGGACGATACTCTGGGTTTCCCATGCATGTTTTAGCTGGAGGAAGAATGCCTTGAACCTGGAGAGTTGGGACCCATGGAATGGGTACCATGCAGTATGACTTCAAAGGGTCTGCATTTGCTCACCGAAACTCACCAATGCTATCAGCCTGAAGTGTCCAGCCTTATGTCTCAACCAGCTCTGGGTGTAGATGTGGTCAATCCTGGTTGCATCACATGCCCTGAGTGAATTATTTAAGAATTGCTCTCTATTTCACTGTCTTTGTGTTTTGTTTTCGAAATTTATTTTGTTAATGGGATTTATCGGATTTTCACTGCTGCGTTTCGGCCGCTGTACACACGCTTGATTCTCTTACGGAGACATATATATCCATGGGTTTTAAGATTCTTCCTAGTCAGGTATATTCCTAGGCGTTGAATATGTGGTGTTGAGTCCATTTCGTTGAGAAAGGAGTAGGTCTTGTCTATTACATATTTGGCTTATGGAATATTATCTGTGCTAATTTCAGTCTCTGGTTTTATGCAGCACCCCAAGGCACCTTTCCCCATAAGCAAGCACTAGTTGGTTTTCTAAATTTGAGACCCTGTTCTGTTTTGTAATTCAGTTCGTGTGTAGTCAAGTTTACATTCCGTGTATTAGTGATACCTTATGATGTTTCTTTTTCTGTGTGACGTAGTTCACGTAGAATCACCGTACCTGCATCCATTCACTATGCCGCTACGGGCCTGATGACACAGATTTCATTGCTGAGTGATACTGCATTGCACGTACGTGCCACAACTTCTTTATCCATTTTTTGTTTCCGGGATATTTACCTGGTACTGTACACGAGCTTCTTGGGAACACAGCCGTCCCAAACTTTGGGGTGGCTCTCTGTTTTTGATTTTAATTTCCCTAAGGAATAGGACCATAAGTGCAATTGCCATAGGCTGTGTTGCTTTATTTCTTACGGGTTTCAGGAAACACCATACACTTCTCCAGGGTGGCTGTTGGCAATTTACATCCAGCCAATCAGCATAACAAGGCTCCCTGTTCTCCATATCCTGTCCTACCTTTCTGGATTTTACACTTTTTTAAGATGGCCCTCTTGCCCGGGGGGCAGTGAGACTTCATTGTAGTGCAGATTTCCTTTACAGGCTTGCTTGTTTGGCCAAAAAGGGCGTATGCGTTTTTTCCTGAATATATTCAGGAAAAAACGCCTACGCCCTTTTTGGCCAAGTGCATCGTTGTCAACGTTGTGCCTCTTTTCCTATGCTTTCAGGGCAATTCCAGTCTACCCCCTGCAATCGTTTTCCTGAAATTCTGCCCTGCTTTCAAGTCCCCTTCGCAGGCATACTTCAATACAGTTTTGGAAAATAGCTATCATTTATAACTCTGCAGGTTTGTGAATTACAGTGCCCGTGAGCTCCTTTATTCAACTCGCTTTCTTGTGAGCTGGGCACAAAACCGCAGGATTGCTTCAGGCCCTAATCTGTTTCCAGCAGGGCACACTGAGCCTTTGTTTAATTCCTCTTCCTGGTGGGCAATGTGCGTTACATTTGCCCGTGCAGACACCTACATCTAGTCTCTCATTGGTTCTCAATATTCCTGTTCATCTTGCACAGAAATTGGAAGCTGTGCCAAACAGGAGGTTAAAGGCACTGACTCTCCATGCGGGGAGAGTGTTAGTAAAGCATCTGGAATGGTGAACCCGAGGACCAGGATACGAAAACTGAGATGCATTTTAAATCGTTTCCCAATCACACGGTGGATGATACTCTTGGTTTCCCATGCATGTTTTAGCTGGAGGAAGAATCCCTTGAACCTGGAGAGTTGGGACCCATGGAATGGGTACCATGCAGTATGACTTCAAAGGGTCTGCATTTGCTCACCGAAACTCACCAATGCTATCAGCCTGAAGTGTCCAGCCTTATTTCTCAACCAGCTCTGGGTGTAGATGTGGTCAATCCCGGTTGCATCACATGCCCTGAGTGAATTAGTTAAGAATTGCTCTCTATTTCACTTTCTTTGTGTTTTGTTTTTGAAATTTATTTTGATAATGGGATTTATCGGATTTTCACTGCTGCGTTTATGCCGCTGTACACACGCTTGATTCTCTTACGGAGACATATAAATCCATGGATTTTAAGATTCTTCCTAGTCAGGTATATTCCTAGGCGTTGAATATGTGGTGTTGGGTCCATTTCGTTGAGCAAGGAGTAGGTCTTGTCTATTACATATTTGGATGATGGAATGTTATCTGTGCTAATTTCAGTCTCTGGTTTTATGCAGCACCCCAAGGCACCTTTCCCCATAAGCAAGCACTAGTTGGTTTTCTAAATTTGAGACCCTGTTCTGTTTTGTAATTCAGTTCATGTGTAGTCAAGTTTACATTCCGTGTATTAGTGATATCTTATGATGTTTCTTTTTCTGTGTGACGTAGTTCACGTAGAATCACCGTACCTGCATCCACTCACTATGCCGCTACGGGCCTGATGACACAGATTTCATTGCTGAGTGATATTGCATTGTACGTACGTGCCACAACTTCTTTATCCATTTTTTGCTTTCTGGGATATTTACCTGATACTGTAGACGAGCTTCTTGTGAACACAGCCGTCCCAAACATTGGGGTGGCTGTCTGTTTTTGATTTTAATTTCCGTAAGCTATAGGACCATAAGTGGAAGTGCCATAGGCTGTGTTGCTTTGTTTCTTACGTGTTTCAGGAAACACCATACACTTCTCCAGGGTGGCTGCTGGCAATTTACATCGTGCCAATCAGCATAACAAGGCTCCCTGTTCTCCATATCCTGTCCTAACTTTCTGGATTTTACACTTTTTTCAGATGGCCCTTTTGCCCGCGGGGCAGTCAGACTTCATTGTAGTGCAGATTTCCTTTACAGGCTTGCTTGGTTGGCCAAAAAGGGCGTATGCATTTGTTCCTGAATATATTCAGGAAAAAACGCATACGCCCTTTTTGGCCAAGTGCATCATTGTCGACGTTCTGACTCTTATCCTATGCTTTCAGGGCAATTCCAGTCTACCCCCTGCAATCGTTTTCCTGAAATTCTGCCCGGCTTTCAAGTCCCCTTCACAGGCTTACTTCAATATATTTTTGGAGAATAGCTGTCATTTATAACTCTGCAGGTTTCTGAATTACAGTGCCCCTGAACTCCTTTCTTCAACTCGCTTTCTTGTGAGCTGGGCACAGAACCGCAGGATTGCTTCCGGCCCTAATCTGTTTCCAGCAGGGCACACTGAGCCTTTGTTTATTTCCTCTTCCTGGTGGGCAATGAGCGTTACATTTGCCCGTGCAGACACCTACAGCTAGTCTCTCATTGGTTCTCCCTATTCCTGTTCATCTTGCACAGAAATTGCAAGCTGTGCCAAACAGGAGGATAAAGGCACTGACTCTCCAAGCGGGGAGAGTGTTAGTAAAGCATCTGGAATGGTGAACCCGAGGACCAGGATACGAAAACTGAGATGCATTTTAAATCATTTCCCAATCACACGGTGGACGATACTCTGGGTTTCCCATGCATGTTTTAGCTGGAGGAAGAATACCTTGAACCTGGAGATTTGGGCCCCATGGAATGGGTACCATGCAGTATGACTTCAGAGGGTCTGCATTTGCTCACCGAAACTCACCAATGCTATCAGCCTGAAGTGTCCAGCCTTATGTCTCAACCAGCTCTGGGTGTAGATGTGGTCAATCCCGGTTGCATCACATGACCTGAGTGAATTATTTAAGAAATGCTCTCTATTTCACTGTCTTTGTGTTTTGTTTTCGAAATTTATTTTGATAATGGGATTTATCGGATTTTCACTGCTGCGTTTCGGCCGCTGTACACACGCTTGATTCTCTTACGGAGACATATATATCCATGGGTTGTAAGATTCTTCCTAGTCAGGTGTATTCCTAGGCGTTGAATATGTGGTGTTGGGTCCATTTCGTTGAGCAAGGAGTAGGTCTTGTCTATTACATATTTGGCTTATGGAAAGTTATCTGTGCTAATTTCAGTCTCTGGTTTTATGCAGCACCCCAAGGCACCTTTCCCCATAAGCAAGCACTAGTTGGTTTTCTAAATTTGAGACCCTGTTCTGTTTTGTAATTCAGTTCATGTGTAGTCAAGTTTATATTCCGTGTATTAGTGATATCTTATGATGTTTCTTTTTCTGTGTGACGTAGTTCACGTAGAATCACCGTACCTGCATCCACGCACTATGCAGCTACGGGCCTGATGACACAGATTTCATTGCTGAGTGATATTGCATTGTACGTACGTGCCACAATTTCTTTATCCATTTTTTGCTTTCTGGGATATTTACCTGATACTGTAGACGAGCTTCTTGTGAACACAGCCGTCCCAAATATTGGGGTGGCTGTCTGTTTTTGATTTTAATTTCTGTAAGCTATAGGACCATAAGTGGAAGTGCCATGGGCTGTGTTGCTTTGTTTCTTACGTGTTTCAGGAAACACCATACACTTCTCCAGGGTGGCAGCTGGCAATTTACATCCTGCCAATCAGCATAACAAGGCTCCCTGTTCTCCATATCCTGTCATACCTTTCTGGATTTTACACTTTTTTCAGATGGCCCTTTTGCCCGGGGGGCAGTGAGACTTCATTGTAGTGCAGATTTCCTTTACAGGCTTGCTTGGTTGGCCAAAAAGGGCGTATGCGTTTTTTCCTGAATATATTCAGGAAAAAACGCATACGCACTTTTTGGCCAAGTGCATCATTGTCGACGTTCTGCCTCTTTTCCTATGCTTTCAGTGCAATTCCAGTCTACCCCTGTAATCGTTTTCCTGAAATTCTGCCCCGCTTTCAAGTCCCCTTCGCAGGCTTACTTCAATATATTTTTGGAGGATAGCTGTCATTTATAACTCTGCAGGTTTGTGAATTACAGTGCCACTGAGCTCCTTTCTTCAACTCGCTTTCTTGTGAGCTGGGCACAAAACCGCAGGATTGCTTCAGGCCCTAATCTGTTTTCAGCAGGGCATGCTGAGCCTTTGTTTAATTCCTCTTCCTGGTCGGCAATGAGCGTTACATTTGCCCGTGCAGACACCTACAGCTAGTCTCTCATTGGTTCTCCCTATTCCTGTTCATCTTGCACAGAAATTGCAAGCTGTGCCAAAGAGGAGGTTAAAGGCACTGACTCTCCATGCAGGAAAGTGTTAGTAAAGCATCTGGAATGGTGAACCCGAGGACCAGGATACGAAAACTGAGATGCATTTTAAATCGTTTCCCAATCACACGGTGGACGATACTCTGGGTTTCCCATGCATGTTTTAGCTGGAGGAAGAATGCCTTGAACCTGGAGAGTTGAGACCCATGGAATGGGTACCATGCAGTATGACTTCAAAGGGTCTGCATTTGCTCACCGAAACTCACTATTGCTATCAGCCTGAAGTGTCCAGCCTTATGTCTCAACCAGCTCTGGGTGTAGATGTGGTCAATCCCAGTTGCATCACATGCCCTGAGTGAATTATTTAAGAATTGCTCTCTATTTCACTGACTTTGTGCTTTGTTTTCGAAATTTAATTTGATAATGGGATTTATCGGATTTTCCCTGCTGCGTTTCGGCCGCTGTACACACGCTTGATTCTCTTACAGAGACATATATATCCATGGGTTTTAAAATTCTTCCTAGTCAGGTATATTCCTAGGCGTTGAATATGTGGTGTTGGGTCCATTTCGTTGAGCAAAGAGTAGGTCTTGTCTATTACATATTTGGCTTATGGAAAGTTATCTGTGCTAATTGCAGTCTCTGGTTTTATGCAGCAACCCAAGAGACCTTTTCCCATAAGCAAGCACTAGTTGGTTTTCTAAATTTGAGACCCTGTTCTGTTTTGTAATTCAGTTCATGTGTAGTCAAGTTTACATTCCGTGTATTAGAGATATCTTATGATGTTTCTTTTTCTGTGTGACGTAGTTCACGTAGAATCACCGTACCTGCATCCACTCACTATGCCGCTACGGGCCTGATGACACAGATTTCATTGCTGTGTGATATTGCATTGTATGTACGTGCCACAACTTCTTTATCCATTTTTTGCTTTCTGGGATATTTACCTGGTACTGTAGACGAGCTTCTTGGGAACACAGCCGTCCCAAACTTTGGGGTGGCTCTCTGTTTTTGATTTTCATTTCCCTAAGGAATAGGGCCATAAGTGCAATTGCCATAGGCTGTGTTGCTTTTTTTCTTACGTGTTTCAGGAAACACCATACACTTCTCCAGGGTGGCTGTTGGCAATTTACATCCTGCCAATCAGCATAACAAGGCTCCCTGTTCTCCATATCCTGTCCTACCTTTCTGGATTTTACACTTTTTTCAGATGGCCCTTTTGCCCGGGGGGGCAGTGAGACTTCATTTTAGTGCAGATTTCCTTTACAGGCTTGCTTGGTTGGCCAAAAAGGGCGTATGCATACGCCTTTTGGCCAAGTGCATCATTGTCGACGTTCTGCCTCTTTTCCTATGCTTTCAGGGCAATTCCAGTCTACCCCTGCAATCGTTTTCCTGAAATACTGCCCCGCTTTCAAGTCCCCTTCGCAGGCTTACTTCAATATATTTTTGGAGGATAGCTGTCATTTATAACTCTGCAGGTTTGTGAATTACAGTGCCCCTGAGCTCCTTTCTTCATCTCGCTTTCTTGTGAGCTGGGCACAAAACCGCAGGATTGCTTCAGGCCTTAATCTGTTTCCGGCAAGGCATGCTGAGCCTTTGGTTAATTCCTCTTCCTGGTGGGAAATGAGCGTTACATTTACCCGTGCAGACACCTACAGCTTGTCTCTCATTGGTTCTCCCTATTCCTGTTCATCTTGCACAGAAATTGCAAGCTGTGCCAAAGAGGAGGTTAAAGGCACTGACTCTCCAAGCGGGGAGAGTGTTAGTAAATCTTCTGGAATGGTGAACCCGAGGACCAGGATACGAAAACTGAGATGCATTTTAAATCGTTTCCCAATCACACGGTGGATGATACTCTTGGTTTCCCATGCATGTTTTAGCTGGAGGAAGAATCCCTTGAACCTGGAGAGTTGGGACCCATGGAATGGGTACCATGCAGTATGACTTCAAAGGGTCTGCATTTGCTCACCGAAACTCACCAATGCTATCAGCCTGAAGTGTCCAGCCTTATGTCTCAACCAGCTCTGGGTGTAGATGTGGTCAATCCCGGTTGCATCACATGCCCTGAGTGAATTAGTTAAGAATTGCTCTCTATTTCACTTTCTTTGTGTTTTGTTTTTGAAATTTATTTTGATAATGGGATTTATCGGATTTTCCCTGCTGCGTTTATGCCGCTGTACACACGCTTGATTCTCTTACGGAGACATATAAATCCATGGATTTTAAGATTCTTCCTAGTCAGGTATATTCCTAGGCGTTGAATATGTGATGTTGGGTCCATTTCGTTGAGCAAGGAGTAGGTCTTGTCTATTACATATTTGGATGATGGAATGTTATCTGTGCTAATTTCAGTCTCTGGTTTTATGCAGCACCCCAAGGCACCTTTCCCCATAAGCAAGCACTAGTTGGTTTTCTAAATTTGAGACCCTGTTCTGTTTTGTAATTCAGTTCATGTGTAGTCAAGTTTACATTCCGTGTATTAGTGATATCTTATGATGTTTCTTTTTCTGTGTGACGTAGTTCACGTAGAATCACCGTACCTGCATCCACTCACTATGCCGCTACGGGCCTGATGACACAGATTTCATTGCTGAGTGATATTGCATTGTACGTACGTGCCACAACTTCTTTATCCATTTTTTGCTTTCTGGGATATTTACCTGATACTGTAGACGAGCTTCTTGTGAACACAGCCGTCCCAAATATTGGGGTGGCTGTCTGTTTTTGATTTTAATTTCCGTAAGCTATAGGACCATAAGTGGAAGTGCCATAGGCTGTGTTGCTTTGTTTCTTACGTGTTTCAGGAAACACCATACACTTCTCCAGGGTGGCTGCTGGCAATTTACATCGTGCCAATCAGCATAACAAGGCTCCCTGTTCTCCATATCCTGTCCTACCTTTCTGGATTTTACACTTTTTTCAGATGGCCCTTTTGCCCGGGGGGCAGTCAGACTTCATTGTAGTGCAGATTTCCTTTACAGGCTTGCTTGGTTGGCCAAAAAGGGCGTATGCGTTTGTTCCTGAATATATTCAGGAAAAAACGCATACGCACTTTTTGGCCAAGTGCATCATTGTCGACGTTCTGACTCTTATCCTATGCTTTCAGGGCAATTCCAGTCTACCCCCTGCAATCGTTTTCCTGAAATTCTGCCCGGCTTTCAAGTCCCCTTCACAGGCTTACTTCAATATATTTTTGGAAGATAGCTGTCATTTATAACTCTGCAGGTTTCTGAATTACAGTGCCCCTGAACTCCTTTCTTCAACTCGCTTTCTTGTGAGCTGGGCACAAAACCGCAGGATTGCTTCCGGCCCTAATCTGTTTCCAGCAGGGCACACTGAGCCTTTGTTTATTTCCTCTTCCTGGTGGGCAATGAGCGTTACATTTGCCCGTGCAGACACCTACAGCTAGTCTCTCATTGGTTCTCCCTATTCCTGTTCATCTTGCACAGAAATTGCAAGCTGTGCCAAACAGGAGGATAAAGGCACTGACTCTCCAAGCGGGGAGAGTGTTAGTAAAGCATCTGGAATGGTGAACCCGAGGACCAGGATACGAAAACTGAGATGCATTTTAAATCATTTCCCAATCACACGGTGGACGATACTCTGGGTTTCCCATGCATGTTTTAGCTGGAGGAAGAATACCTTGAACCTGGAGATTTGGGCCCCATGGAATGGGTACCATGCAGTATGACTTCAGAGGGTCTGCATTTGCTCACCGAAACTCACCAATGCTATCAGCCTGAAGTGTCCAGCCTTATGTCTCAACCAGCTCTGGGTGTAGATGTGGTCAATCCCGGTTGCATCACATGACCTGAGTGAATTATTTAAGAAATGCTCTCTATTTCACTGTCTTTGTGTTTTGTTTTCGAAATTTATTTTGATAATGGGATTTATCGGATTTTCACTGCTGCGTTTCGGCCGCTGTACACACGCTTGATTCTCTTACGGAGACATATATATCCATGGGTTGTAAGATTCTTCCTAGTCAGGTGTATTCCTAGGCGTTGAATATGTGGTGTTGGGTGCATTTCGTTGAGCAAGGAGTAGGTCTTGTCTATTACATATTTGGCTTATGGAAAGTTATCTGTGCTAATTTCAGTCTCTGGATTTATGCAGCACCCCAAGGCACCTTTCCCCATAAGCAAGCACTAGTTGGTTTTCTAAATTTGAGACCCTGTTCTGTTTTGTAATTCAGTTCATATGTAGTCAAGTTTATATTCCGTGTATTAGTGATATCTTATGATGTTTCTTTTTCTGTGTGACGTAGTTCACGTAGAATCACCGTACCTGCATCCACTCACTATGCAGCTACGGGCCTGATGACACAGATTTCATTGCTGTGTGATATTGCATTGTACGTACGTGCCACAACTTCTTTATCCATTTTTTGCTTTCTGGGATATTTACCTGATACTGTAGACGAGCTTCTTGTGAACACAGCCGTCCCAAATATTGGGGTGGCTGTCTGTTTTTGATTTTAATTTCTGTAAGCTATAGGACCATAAGTGGAAGTGCCATGGGCTGTGTTGCTTTGTTTCTTAGGTGTTTCAGGAAACACCATACACTTCTCCAGGGTGGCTGTTGGCAATTTACATCCTGCCAATCAGCATAACAAGGCTCCCTGTTCTCCATATCCTGTCATACCTTTCTGGATTTTACACTTTTTTCAGATGTCCCTTTTGCCCGGGGGGCAGTGAGACTTCATTGTAGTGCAGATTTCCTTTACAGGCTTGCTTGGTTGGCCAAAAAGGGCGTATGCGTTTTTTCCTGAATATATTCAGGAAAAAACGCATACGCCCTTTTTGGCCAAGTGCATCATTGTCGACGTTCTGCCTCTTTTCCTATGCTTTCAGTGCAATTCCAGTCTACCCCTGCAATCGTTTTCCTGAAATTCTGCCCCGCTTTCAAGTCCCCTTCGCAGGCTTACTTCAATATATTTTTGGAGGATAGCTGTCATTTATAACTCTGCAGGTTTGTGAATTACAGTGCCCCTGAGCTCCTTTCTTCAACTCGCTTTCTTGTGAGCTGGGCACAAAACCGCAGGATTGCTTCAGGCCCTAATCTGTTTTCAGCAGGGCACGCTGAGCCTTTGTTTAATTCCTCTTCCTGGTCGGCAATGAGCGTTACATTTGCCCGTGCAGACACCTACAGCTAGTCTCTCATTGGTTCTCCCTATTCCTGTTCATCTTGCACAGAAATTGCAAGCTGTGCCAAAGAGGAGGTTAAAGGCACTGACTCTCCATGCGGGGAGAGTGTTAGTAAAGCATCTGGAATGGTGAACCCGAGGACCAGGATACGAAAACTGAGATGCATTTTAAATCGTTTCCCAATCACACGGTGGACGATACACTGGGTTTCCCATGCATGTTTTAGCTGGAGGAAGAATGCCTTGAACCTGGAGAGTTGAGACCCATGGAATGGGTACCATGCAGTATGACTTCAAAGGGTCTGCATTTGCTCACCGAAACTCACTAATGCTATCAGGCTGAAGTGTCCAGCCTTATGTCTCAACCAGCTCTGGGTGTAGATGTGGTCAATCCCGGTTGCATCACATGCCCTGAGTGAATTATTTAAGAATTGCTCTCTATTTCACTGACTTTGTGCTTTGTTTTCGAAATTTAGTTTGATAATGGGATTTATCGGATTTTCCCTGCTGCGTTTCGGCCGCTGTACACACGCTTGATTCTCTTACAGAGACATATATATCCATGGGTTTTAAAATTCTTCCTAGTCAGGTATATTCCTAGGCGTTGAATATGTGGTGTTGGGTCCATTTCGTTGAGCAAAGAGTAGGTCTTGTCTATTACATATTTGGCTTATGGAAAGTTATCTGTGCTAATTTCAGTCTCTGGTTTTATGCAGCAACCCAAGGGACCTTTTCCCATAAGCAAGCACTAGTTGGTTTTCTAAATTTGAGACCCTGTTCTTTTTTGTAATTCAGTTCATGTGTAGTCAAGTTTACATTCCGTGTATTAGTGATATCTTATGATGTTTCTTTTTCTGTGTGACGTAGTTCACGTAGAATCACCGTACCTGCATCCACTCACTATGCCGCTACGGGCCTGATGACACAGATTTCATTGCTGTGTGATATTGCATTGTATGTACGTGCCACAACTTCTTTATCCATTTTTTGCTTTCTGGGATATTTACCTGGTACTGTAGACGAGCTTCTTGGGAACACAGCCGTCCCAAACTTTGGGGTGGCTCTCTGTTTTTGATTTTCATTTCCCTAAGGAATAGGGCCATAAGTGCAATTGCCATAGGCTGTGTTGCTTTTTTTCTTACGTGTTTCAGGAAACACCATACACTCCTCCAGGGTGGCTGTTGGCAATTTACATCCTGCCAATCAGCATAACAAGGCTCCCTGTTCTCCATATCCTGTCCTACCTTTCTGGATTTTACACTTTTTTCAGATGGCCCTTTTGCCCGGGGGGGCAGTGAGACTTCATTGTAGTGCAGATTTCCTTTACAGGCTTGCTTGGTTGGCCAAAAAGGGCGTAGGCCTTTTTTCCTGAATATATTCATGAAAAAACGCATACGCCCTTTTTGGCCAAGTGCATCATTGTCGACGTTCTGCCTCTTTTCCTTTGCTTTCAGGGCAATTCCAGTCTACCCCCTGCAATCGTTTTCCTGAAATACTGCCCCGCTTTCAAGTCCCCTTCGCAGGCTTACTTCAATATATTTTTGGAGGATAGCTGTCATTTATAACTCTGCAGGTTTGTGAATTACAGTGCCCCTGAGCTCCTTTCTTCAACTCGCTTTCTTGTGAGCTGGGCACAAAACCGCAGGATTGCTTCCGGCCCTAATCTGTTTCCAGCAGGGCACACTGAGCCTTTGTTTAATTCCTCTTCCTGGTCGGCAATGAGCGTTACATTTGCCCGTGCAGACACCTACATCTAGTCTCTCATTGGTTCTCCCTATTCCTGTTCATCTTGCACAGAAATTGCAAGCTGTGCCAAACAGGAGGTTAAAGGCACTGACTCTCCAAGCGGGGAGAGTGTTAGTAAAGCGTCTGGAATGGTGAACCCGAGGACCAGGATATGAAAACTGAGATGCATTTTAAATCGTTTCCCAATCACACTGTGGACGATACTCTGGGTCTCCCATGCATGTTTTAGCTGGAGGAAGAATCCCTTGAACCTGGAGAGTTGGGACCCATGGAATGGGAACCATGCACTATGACTTCAAAGGGTCTGCATTTGCTCACCGAAACTCACCAATGCTATCAGCCTGAAGTGTCCAGCCTTATGTCTCAACCAGCTCTGGGTGTAGATGTGGTCAATCCCGGTTGCATCACATGCCCTGAGTGAATTATTTAAGAATTGCTCTCTATTTCACTGTCTTTGTGTTTTGTTTTCGAAATTTATTTTGATATTGGGATTTATCGGATTTTCACTGCTGCGTTTCGGCCGCTGTACACACGCTTGATTCTCTTACGGAGACATATATATCCATGGGTTTTAAGATTGTTCCTAGTCAGGTATATTCCTAGGCGTTGAATATGTGGTGTTGGGTCCATTTCGTTGAGCAAGGAGTAGGTCTTGTGTATTACATATTTGGCTTATGGAAAGTTATCTGTGCTAATTTCAGTCTCTGGTTTTATGCAGCACCCCAAGGCACCTTTCCCCATATGCAAGCACTAGTTGGTTTTCTAAATTTGAGACCCTGTTCTGTTTTGTAATTCAGTTCATGTGTAGTCAAGTTTACATTCCGTGTATTAGTGATATCTTATGATGTTTCTTTTTCTGTGTGACGTAGTTCACGTAGAATCACCGTACCTGCATCCACTCACTATGCCGCTACGGGCCTGATGACACAGATTTCATTGCTGAGTGATATTGCATTGTACGTACGTGCCACAACTTCTTTATCCATTTTTTGCTTTCTGGGATATTTACCTGATACTGTAGACGAGCTTCTTGTGAACACAGCCATCCCAAATATTGGGGTGGCTGTCTGTTTTTGATTTTAATTTCCGTTAGCTATAGGACCATAAGTGGAAGTGCCATAGGCTGTGTTGCTTTGTTTCTTACGTGTTTCAGGAAACACCATACACTTCTCCAGGGTGGCTGCTGGCAATTTACATCCTGCCAATCAGCATAACAAGGCTCCCTGTTCTCCATATCCTGTCCTATCTTTCTGGATTTTACACTTTTTTCAGATGGCCCTTTTGCCCGGGGGGCAGTGAGACTTCATTGTAGTGCAGATTTCCTTTACAGGCTTGCTTGGTTGGCCAAAAAGGGCGTATGCGTTTTTTCCTGAATATATTCAGGAAAAAACGTATACGCCCTTTTTGGCCAAGTGCATCATTGTCGACGTTCTGCCTCTTTTCCTATGCTTTCAGGGCAATTCCAGTCTACCCCCTGCAATCGTTTTCCTGAAATTCTGCCCCGCTTTCAAGTCCCCTTCGCAGGCTTACTTCAATATATTTTTGGAGGATAGCTGTCATTTATAACTCTGCAGGTTTGTGAATTACAGTTCCCCTGAGCTCCTTTCTTCAATTCTCTTTCTTGTGAGCTGGGCACAAAACCGCAGGATTGCTTCAGGCCCTAATCTGTTTCCAGCAGGGCACACTGAGCCTTTGTTTAATTCCTCTTCCTGGTGGGCAATGAGCGTTACATTTGCCCATGCAGACACCTACAGCTAGTCTCTCAGTGGTTCTCCCTATTCCTGTTCATCTTGCACAGAAATTGCAAGCTGTGCCAAGAAGAGGTTAAAGGCACTGACTCTCCAAGTGGGGAGAGTGTTAGTAAAGCATCTGGAATGGTGAACCCGCGGACCAGCATACGAAAACTGAGATGCATTTTAAAACGTTTCCCAATCACACGGTGGAAGATACTCTGGGTTTCCCATGCATGTTTTAGCTGGAGGAAGAATGCCTTGAACCTGGAGAGTTGGGACCCATGGAATGGGTACCATGCAGTATGACATCAAAGGGTCTGCATTTGCTCACAGAAACTCACCAATGCTATCAGCCTGAAGTGTCCAGCCTTATGTCTCAACCAGCTCTGGGTGTAGATGTGGTCAATCCCGGTTGCATCACATGCCCTGAGTGAATTATTTAAGAATTGCTCTCTATTTCACTGTCTTTGTGTTTTGTTTTCGAAATTTATTTTGATAATGGGATTTATCGGATTTTCACTGCTGCGTTTCGGCCGCTGTACACACGCTTGATTCTCTTACGGAGACATATATATCCATGGGTTTTAAGATTCTTCCTAGTCAGGTATATTCCTAGCCGTTGAATATGTGGTGTTGAGTCCATTTCGTTGAGCAAGGAGTAGGTCTTGTCTGTTACATATTTGGCTTATGGAATGTTATCTGTGCTAATTTCAGTCTCTGGTTTTATGCAGCACCCCAAGGCACATTTCCCCATAAGCAAGCACTATTTGGTTTTCTAAATTTGAGACCCTGTTCTGTTTTGTAATTCAGTTCATGTGTAGTCAAGTTTACATTCCGTGTATTAGTGATATCTTATGATGTTTCTTTTTCTGTGTGACGTAGTTCACGTAGAATCACCGTACCTGCATCCACTCACTATGCCGCTACGGGCCTGATGACACAGATTTCATTGCTGAGTGATATTGCATTGTACGTACGTGCCACAACTTCTTTATCCATTTTTTGCTTTCTGGGATATTTACCTGATACTGTAGACGAGCTTCTTGTGAACACAGCCGTCCCAAATATTGGGGTGGCTGTCTGTTTTTGATTTTAATTTCCGTAAGCTATAGGACCATAAGTGGAAGTGCCATAGGCTGTGTTGCTTTGTTTCTTACGTGTTTCAGGAAACACCATACACTTCTCCAGGGTTGCTGCTGGCAATTTACATCCTGCCAATCAGCATAACAAGGCTCCCTGTTCTCCATATCCTGTCCTACCTTTCTGGATTTTACACTTTTTTCAGATGGCCCTTTTGCCCTGGGGGCAGTGAGACTTCATTGTAGTGCAGATTTCCTTTACAGGCTTGCTTGGTTGGCGAAAAAGGGCGTATGCGTTTTTTCCTGAATATATTCAGGAAAAAACGCATACGCCCTTTTTGGCCAAGTGCATCATTGTCGACGTTGTGCTTCTTTTCCTATGCTTTCAGGGCAATTCCAGTCTACCCCCTGCAATCGTTTTCCTGAAATTCTGCCCCGCTTTCAAGTCCCCTTCGCAGGCTTACTTAAATATATTTTTGGAGGATAGCTGTCAATCATAACTCTGCAGGTTTGTGAATTACAGTGCCCCTGAGCTCCTTTCTTCAACTCGCTTTCTTGTGAGCTGGGCACAAAACAGCAGGATTGCTTCAGGCCTTAATCTATTTCCAGCAGGGCACACTGAGCCTTTGTTTAATTCCTCTTCCTGGTGGGCAATGAGTGTTACATTTGGCCGTGCAGACACCTACAGCTAGTCTCTCATTGGTTCTCCCTATTCCTGTTCATCTTGCACAGAAATTGCAAACTGTGCCAAACAGGAGGTTAAAGGCACTGACTCTCCAAGCGGGGAGAGTGTTAGTAAAGCGTCTGGAATGGTGAACCCGAGGACAAGGATACGAAAACTGAGATGCATTTGAAATCGTTTCCCCATCTCACGGTGTACCATACTCTGTGTTTCCCATGCATGTTTTAGCTGAAGTAAGAATCCCTTGAACCTGGAGAGTTGGGACCCATGGAATGGGTACCATGCAGTATGACTTCAAAGGGTCTGCATTTGCTCACCGAAACTCACCAATGCTATCAGCCTGAAGTGTCCAGCCTTATGTCTCAACCAGCTCTGGGTGTAGATGTGGTCAATCCCGGTTGCATCACATGCCCTGAGTGAATTATTTAAGAATTGCTCTCTATTTCACTGTCTTTGTGTTTTGTTTTCGAAATTTATTTTGATAATGGGATTTATCGGATTTTCACTACTGCTTTTATGCCGCTGTACACACGCTTGATTCTCTTACGGAGACATAAAAATCCATGGGTTTTAAGATTCTTCCTAGTCAGGTATATTCCTAGGCGTTGAATATGTGGTGTTGAGACCATTTCGTTGAGCAAGGAGTAGGTCTTGTCTATTACATATTTGGCTTATGGAAAGTTTTCTGTTCTAATTTCAGTCTCTGGTTTTATGCAGCACCCTAAGGCACATTTCCCCATAAGCAAGCACTAGTTGGTTTTCTAAATTTGAGACCCTGTTCTGTTTTGTAATTCAGTTCATGTGTAGTCAAGTTTACATTCCGTGTATTAGTGATATCTTATGATGTTTCTTTTTCTGTGTGACGTAGTTCACGTAGAATCACCGTACCTGCATCCACTCACTATGCCGCTATGGGCCTGATGACACAGATTTCATTGCTGAGTGATATTGCATTGCAGGTACGTGCCACAAATTCTTTATCCATTTTTTGCTTTCTGGGATATTTACCTGGTACTGTAGACGAGCTTCTTGGGAGCACAGCCGTCCCAAACTTTGGGGTGGCTCTCTGTTTTTGATTTTAGTTTCCCTAAGCAATAGGACCATAAGTGCAATTGCCATAGGCTGTGTTGCTTTATTTCTTACGTGTTTCAGGAAACACCATACACTTCTCCAGGGTGGCTGTTCACAATTTACATCCTGCCAATCAGTATAACAAGGCTCCCTGTTCTCCATATCCTGTCCTACCTTTCTGGATTTTACACTTTTTTCAGATGGCCCTTTTGCCCGGGGGGCAGTGAGACTTCATTGTAGTGCAGATTTCCTTTACAGGCTTGCTTGGTTGGCCAAAAAGGGCGTATGCGTTTTTTCCTGAATATATTCAGGAAAAAACGCATACGCCCTTTTTGGCCAAGTGCATCATTGTCGACGTTCTGCCTCTTTTCCTATGCTTTCAGGGCAATTCCAGTCTACCCCCTGCAATCGTTTTCCTGAAATTCTGCCCCGCTTTCAAGTCCCCTTCGCAGGCTTACTTCAATATATTTTTGGAGGATAGCTGTCCTTTATAATTCTGCAGGTTTGTGAATTACAGTGCCCCTGAGCTCCTTTCTTCAACTCGCTTTCTTGTGAGCTGGGCACAATACCGCAGGATTGCTTCAGGCCCTAATTTGTTTCCTGGAGGGCACACTGAGGCTTTGGTTAATTCCTCTTCCTGGTGGGAAATGAGCGTTACATTTGCCCGTGCAGACACCTACAGCTAGTCTCTCATTGGTTCTCCCTATTCCTGTTCATCTTGCACAGAAATTGCAAGCTGTGCCAAAGAGGAGGTTAAAGGCACTGACTCTCCAAGCGGGGAGAGTGTTAGTAAAGCATCTGGAATGGTGAACCCAAGGACCAGGATACGAAAACTGAGATGCATTTTAAATTGTTTCCCAATCACACGGTGGACGATACTCTGGGTTTCCCATGCATGTTTTAGCTAGAGGAAGAATCCCTTGAACCTCGAGAGTTGGGACCCATGGAATGAGTACCATGGAGTATGAGTTCAAAGGGTCTGCATTTGCTCACCGAAACTCACCAATGCTATCAGCCTGAAGTGTCCAGCCTTATGTCTCAACCAGCTCTGGGTGTAGATGTGTTAAATCCCGGTTGCATCACATGCCCTGAGTGAATTATTTAAGAATTGCTCTCTATTTCACATGCCCTGAGTGAATTATTTAAGAATTGCTCTCTATTTCACTATGTGTTATTGAAATTTATTTTGATAATGGATTTTATCAGATTTTCACTGCTGCATTTATGCCGCTGTACACATGCTTGATTTTCTTACGCAGACATATAAATCCATGGGTTTTAAGATTCTTCCTAGTCAGGTATATTCCTTGGCGTTGAATATGTGGTGTTGAGTCCATTTCGTTGAGCAAGGAGTAGGTCTTGTCTATTACATATTTGGCTTATGGAATGTTATCTGTGCTAATTTCAGTCTCTGGTTTTATGCAGCACCCCAAGGCACCTTTCCCCATAAGCAAGCACTAGTTGGTTTTCTAAATTTGAGACCCTGTTCTGTTTTGTAATTCAGTTCATGTGTAGTCAAGTTTACATTCCGTGTATTAGTGATATCTTATGATGTTTCTTTTTCTGTGTGACGTAGTTCACGTAGAATCACCGTACCTGCATCCACTCACTATGCTGCTACGGGCCTGATGACACAGATTTCATTGCTGAGTGATACTGCATTGCACGTACGTGCCACAACTTCTTTATCCATTTTTTGCTTTCTGGGATATTTACCTGGTACTGTAGAAGAGATTCTTGTGAACACAGCCGTCCCAAATATTGGGGTGGCTCTCTGTTTCTGATTTTAATTTCCGTAAGCTATAGGACCATAAGTGGAAGTGCCATAGGCTGTGTTGCTTTGTTTCTTACGTGTTTCAGGAAACACCATACACTTCTCCAGGATTGCTGCTGGCAATTTGCATCCTGCCAATCAGCATAACAAGGCTCCCTGTTCTCCATATCCTGTCCTACCTTTCTGGATTTTACACTTTTTTCAGATGGCCCTTTTGCCCGGGGGGCAGTGAGACTTCATTGTAGTGCAGATTTCCTTTACAGGCTTGCTTGGTTGGCGAAAAAGGGCGTATGCGTTTTTTCCTGAATATATTCAGGAAAAAACGCATACGCCCTTTTTGGCCAAGTGCATCATTGTCGACGTTGTGCTTCTTTTCCTATGCTTTCAGGGCAATTCCAGTCTACCCCCTGCAATCGTTTTCCTGAAATTCTGCCCCGCTTTCAAGTCCCCTTCGCAGGCTTACTTCAATATATTTTTGGAGGATAGCTGTCATTTATAACTCTGCAGGTTTGTGAATTACAGTGCCCCTGAGCTCCTTTCATCAACTCGCTTTCTTGTGAGCTGGGCACAAAACCGCAGGATTGCTTCAGGCCCTAATCTGTTTTCAGCAGGGCACGCTGAGGCTTTGTTTAATTCCTCTTCCTGGTGGGCAATGAGCGTTACATTTGCCCGTGCAGACACCTACAGCTAGTCTCTCATTGGTTCTCCCTATTCCTATTCATCTTGCACAGAAATTGCAAGCTGTGCCAAAGAGGAGGTTAAAGGCACTGACTCTCCAAGCGGGGAGAATGTTAGTAAAGCATCTGGAATGGTGAACCCGAGGACCAGGATACGAAAACTGAGATGCATTTTAAATCGTTTCCCAATCACACGGTGGACGATACTCTGGGTTTCCCATGCATGTTTTAGCTGGAGGAAGAATCCCTTGAACCTGGAGAGTTGGGACCCATGGAATGGGTACCATGGAGTATGCCTTCAAAGGGTCTGCATTTGCTCACCGAAACTCACCAATGCTATCAGCCTGAAGTGTCCAGCCTTATGTCTCAACCAGCTCTGGGTGTAGATGTGGTCAGTCCCGGTTGCATCATATGCCCTGAGTGAATTAGTTAAGAATTGCTCTCTATTTCACTGTCTTTGTGTTTTGTTTTCGAAATTTATTTTGATAATGGGATTTATCGGATTTTCACTGCTGCATTTTGGCCGCTGTACACACGCTTGATTCTCTTACGGAGACATATATATCCATGGGTTTTAAGATTCTTCCTAGTCAGGTATATTCCTAGGCGTTGAATATGTGCTGTTGGGTCCATTTCGTTGAGCAAGGAGTAGGTCTTGTCTATTACATATTTGGCTTATGGAAAGTTATCTGTGCTAATTTCAGTCTCTGGTTTTATGCAGCACCCCAACACACCTTTCCCCATAAGCAAGCACTAGTTGGTTTTCTAAATTTGAGACCCTGTTCTGTTTTGTAATTCAGTTCATGTGTAGTCAAGTTTACATTCCGTGTATTAGTGATATCTTATGATGTTTCTTTTTCTGTGTGACGTAGTTCACGTAGAATCACCGTACCTGCATCCACTGACTATGCCGCTACGTGCCTGATGACACAGATTTCATTGCTGAGTGATATTGCATTGTACGTACGTGCCACAACTTCTTCATCCATTTTTTGCTTTCTGGGATATTTACCTGATACTGTAGAGGAGCTTCTTGTGAACACAGCCGTCCCAAATATTGGGGTGGCTGTCTGTTTTTGATTTTAATTTCCGTAAGCTATAAGACCATAAGTGGAAGTGCCATAGGCTGTGTTGCTTTATTTCTTACGTGTTTCAGGAAACACCATACACTTCTCCAGGGTGGCTGCTGGCAATTTATATCCTGCCAATCAGCATAACAAGGCTCCCTGTTCTCCATATCCTGTCCTACCTTTCTGGATTTTACACTTTTTTCAGAAGGCCCTTTTGCCCAGGGGTGGGCAGTGAGATTTCATTGTAGTGCAGATTTCCTTTACAGGCTTGCTTGGTTGGCCAAAAAGGGCGTATGCGTTTTTTCCTGAATATATTCAGGAAAAAACGCATACGCCCTTTTTGGCCAAGTGCATCATTGTCGACATTGTGCCTCTTTTCCTATGCTTACAGGACAATTCCAGTCTACCCCCTGCAGTCGTTTTCCTGAAATTCTGCCCCGCTTTCAAGTCCCCTTCGCAGGCTTACTTCAATATATTTTTGGAGGATAGCTGTCATTTATAACTCTGCAGGTTTGTGAATTACAGTGCCCCTGAGCTCCTTTCTTCAACTCGCTTTATGGTGAGCTGGGCACAAAACCGCAGGATTGCTTCAGGCCCTAATCTGTTTCCGGCAGGGCATGCTGAGCCTTTGGTTAATTCCTCTTCCTGGTGGGAAATGAGCGTTACATTTGCCCGTGCAGACACCTACAGCTAGTCTCTCATTGGTTCTCCCTATTCCTGTTCATCTTGCACAGAAATTGCAAGCTGTGCCAAACAGGAGGTTAAAGGCACTGACTCTCCAAGCGGGGAGAGTGTTAATAAAGCATCTGGAATGGTGAACCCGAGGACCAGGATACGAAAACTGAGATGCATTTTAAATCGTTTCCCAATCACACGGTGGACGATACTCTGGGTTTCCCATGCATGTTTTAGCTGGAGGAAGAATGCCTTGAACCTGGAGAGTTGGGACCCATGGAATGGGTACCATGCAGTATGACTTCAGAGGGTCTGCATTTGCTCACCGAAACTCACCAATGCTATCAGCCTGAAGTGTCCAGCCTTACGTCTCAACCAGCTCTGGGTGTAGTTGTGGTAAATCCCGGTTGCATCACATGCCCTGAGTGAATTATGTAAGAATTGCTCTCTATTTCACTGTCTTTGTGTTTTGTTTTTGAAATTTATTTTAATAATGGGATTTATCGGATTTTCACTGCTTCGTTTATGCCGCTGTACACGCGCTTGATTCTCTTACGGAGACATATAAGTCCATGGGTTTTAAGATTCTTACTAATCCGGTATATTCTTAGGCATTGAATATGGCGTGTTGAGTCCATTTCGTTGAGCAAGGAGTAGGTCTTGACTATTACATATTTGGCTTATGGAATGGTATCTGTGCTAATTTCAATCTCTGGTTTTATGCAGCACCCCAACTCACCTTTCCCCTTAAGGAAGCATAAGTTGGTTTTCTTAATTTGAAACCCTCTTCTCTTTTGTAATTCAGTTCATGTGTAGCCATGTTAACATTCCATGTATTAGTGATATCTTATGTCTTTTTCTTTTTGAATTATGTGACTTCGAATGATCACACGTAACTCCTCTGGAGTTGTTATAACTGGCCGTATTTCATTGATTTCCAGGCTGAGTAATATTCCACTCTACATAAGCACCACATCTCTGTCCGTTTTTTCTCTGCAGATACATTTAAGTTATATCCTAGTCGAGGATCTTTTAAACAGAGAGGTGGTAAACATTGGGGTGCCTGTGTCCTCTCGATTTTTGTTTTTCCCAAGATATACGTCCATGAGTGCAAGTGCCCTGTGCTCGGTAGCTCATTTTTTAGATGCTTTAGTAAACACAATAGACTTATCCAGAGTGACCGTTGGCAATATACATTTCCACTATAAGACTCACAGGGCTCCCTTTTCTCCTTGCCCTGTCCTGCATTCCTGGTGTTTACACTTTATGAGGACGGCTCTTCTGACTGATGCAAAGTGATATGTTTTGTAGTATTGATTTCCAGTGCCCACCTGTTTGGTTGGCTAAAAAAGTGTATGCCCTTTTCTTGAATATATACAGAAAAAGACGCATACACCCTTTTTGGCCAACTGCAATGTTGGCAATGTTCAGCCCCTTTTCTTGTGCTTAATGGCGAGTCCTTTCTACCTCTTCCAATCCCTTTCCTGCCATTCTCCGTTGCTTACAAGTCCTTTTCTCTGACTTTCCTCAAGACATTTTTCAGTGATAGATATTTTCAATTCTGCAGTTTCGTGAATTTTAGTGCCCCTGAGTTCCATTTTCCAACTTGTGTTTATGGGAACTGGCCACAAAGCATCAGGATTCCTCAAGCCCTATTCTGTCTCCATGGGCAACCCTAGCCTTTGGTCAATTCGTCTTCCTGATTGGAAATTAGAGTGGCATGTGCCTGTCCGAACACCTAGGACTTGTCTCTCATTGTTCCTCCTCCTTCTGCTTCATCCTCTGGACAAATTCCAAACTGTATGCAACAGGATGTTGACAGTGCTGACATCTCCAAGTGGGGAGACTGTTAGTAAAGACGCTGGCGTGGTGAACCCTAGCACCAAGAGATGAGGAGATGAGATGCCTTTTCCAAACTTTTCCCGATCAGATGGTATACCATCCTCTGGGTGTGACAGGCATGTTTTAGGTGTAGGAAGGGTCCCATTCATGTGAGGAGAACACCAGGGGATTTTCAATATCAGTGTCTCTCCGCAACCCAAACTGGGGAATTTTTTAAGCTACGGCTACACATATGTTCATTAAGGGCCTTGGGAAGTAGGCAGAGTCCAAACTTTAGATGATTGAAGTCTTCAGGGTCAGAAGCACTCACCACTGTCTTCCCTTAGATTCCATTTTTACTGTCATTGATGGATGATGTCAATAAAAATATCTATTCTTTTTCAGATCATTTCCCCTTATAGGTTATTGCAAAATATTGAGTGTAGTTCCCTGTGCTATACAGTAGTTCCTTGCTGATGATTTCATACATAGCAGTGTGTATGTGTTAATCCCAAACTGTTAATTTATCCCTCCTCCTACCATTTCCCTTTGGTAATAATAAATTATAAGATTTTATGCTTCTCAGAAATGGGGGAGCTGAAAGAGAGGTATCATTTTCAATGCAAAAGCATTTAAAACAAGATTGAAGCTTTAACCAAGATTATTAGATGTACATCCTTGGAAAGAAATCACTTTGTTTCTCTAATATTGACCTGACAAAGAAGACAAACCTTTTCACTGAACTTGCTTATAAGAAAGTGATGGAAATATCAAATGGAAGTGTTAGAAACATCTTATTTTACCCGAGCCTTATACACTGTTCTATGTTAATTACAGTTTGGCTCACACATCTGTTCATTGAAGTTACAATGTTCTCAATTTCTGTTACTGATCCTCCAGAGTGGACGCCAACAAGTGTCCCCCTGCCCAGTGTCATTGGAGCCAATAGATCGAGACTGAGTTTGGTTCAAAAGCAAAGGAAACTTTATATTTTGATCAGAGAATGGAGAGGTGCTACCCTGTGGGCTGTGGGCTGGGCTGCTGTGTAGAGATCCTGTCAGAGTCACTGGGAGGGAGGGGGCTGAGCTCTCGAGGACCTGGTTGGCTGCAGCTCAGGCTCTATGTCACGGAGTCTGAACTGGGCCCCAGGAGCTGAAGTGTCATCGAGCCATTCTGCTCTAGGAAATCTGGTCTGAAGTGCCGGGTGTGGAACCTCTGTATGCGGGACACTAGGAGCACCTGAAATTAGACAAAGCACAAAGGATAAAAATGGTTAGACTTTATTTTATTGCCCAGATTCTATTTTTATCTCCCAGGCATTTTTAAGGGGCTTTGCCTGGGACAAACTTCTCTTCTGCCTTTTGTCCCTTTCCTCATTCTTGGAGTGCTGCGGGTGCAGACCCTTCTTCTGTAACTGCTGAGTGCTGAGTTAGGAGGCTTCATACCCGTGGGCGAGGGTCAGAACTTCTCCCCAGCAGCCTCCAGGTGACGTTGATTGTCCCCAGGCCTCCTGCCTCCCTGCTCGTCCACCTGAGCACCAGTATTGGAAGTGTTATAGATTCTAATGACCTTTAAGGGTCCAGAAAGGAGATGTGCAGTGGCGCTGTGAGGTCCAGTTTCACTCCGCCCCACATTTGTTCGGCCACCTTAGGCTGACCGTTTCTGCCAGCCTAGATGCTCTGACTGACCGTTTCTGCCAGCCTAGATGCTCTGACCAACAGTCTGCGCTTTCTTCCATTAGGCCCCTGAATTAACGTAAAAACAGCACCAGGTGTCAGGATCCTGCCCGCTCAGCTCCCAGACAGTCCAGGGTCAGTGGTGATGAAGGATCATGATGGTCACTGAGTCAAGAGCCTTTGGAAGTAAACAGGAGTCCAGCCGGTCTTATTGGCCACCATCATCAGGGTGTCTGTAGGCTTTTCTATGGTGACAGCATGATATACGGTTCCCCCGCCAAGATTATTAGCTCCCCTCTGGGTACAGTAAGTACTGCAAGCAGTAGTCTACTCTTTTGGGACACACTCTTGTTGTTTTATGAGAGAAACTCCAGGTCAAGTGATGGTCACACGGGTCGTCATGGTGCCCCGTTGCCCCCGGTTATCTCTCTGGAGGTTGGAGTTGGAGGGCCTCCTCAATCGAGGTCAGTGTGCCCACGGAGCAAACCCTGCAACTTCAGGGCATGGTTGGGGGTTAGGATCACCACGTGGGGTCCGTTTCCCTTAGAAGGGAGGTGGCCTTTTGGGCTGCTGATTTCCAGGTTTTCAGATACCACCAGTATCTTGGCCAGATGTGGCGGTGGGCCAGGCCCCTTGGTGACCATAGTTTATCCTACCTGGATGGCATTCTTGCATTGTTCCATTTCAAGTGGTCCCAGTTTTTGCACTAATACTCCAATGGCGATTCACCTTTCACCAGGAATGTAAAGGTCAAAGGGTTTAGCTAAATTAGGGAGTTCCAGGGCAAGGGTCTGAATTGACTGCTCTTTCCATTCTTGAAAGGCCACTTCTGGATTCTATTCAAAAGGATCATCATCTTTTCCTTTCAGTGTTTCATATAGAGGCCCAGCTAGTAGACTGTAGTTAGGGATCCAGAGGCAGGAAACCCTGGCTTCCTCAGGAACCCCTAAGCTGTCTTCTAGTTTCAGAAAGGGGTAAGGCTGTAAATTGTTTCTTCCCTTTCCTGGGATGGGCTTCTCCGACCTTCTGTGAGAATGAAGCCCAGGCAGGTCACCGTAGTCTGTGATACTTGAGCTTTTTCGTGGACAACTTCTATCCTTTATTGGCTTGGTAGTTCTGAGGCCTCCTTAGTAGGGCTGGCGATCAGAATGTCGTCTGAATATTGAAGGAGTGTTTCCTTTTCCAGAGGTAGAACTTTTAGGTCTTTAGCTGAGCTTTCCCCAAAGATGGTGTGGGAATTTTTGAACCCTTGGGGCAAGACAGCCTGGAAGTATTGTTTTAGTTGTATGTTGAGTCCTGTCACTCACAAGCCAAAATTTCTTGTGACTCTGGGACTAATGGAATACAAAAGAAGGCATCAGTGAAGACTAATACAGAATACCAAGTCCTGGTGGTTGGTAGAATGACCAGCAGGGTGTAGGATTTAGGAACTACTGGAGGTATATCCTCAGTGGCTTCACTGACTGTCCTGACATCCTTTACCAGGACTCCAGCAGCCCATGGGGCTCTCGAGGTCAGGCCAATCCCAGGATATGGAGCTCACCTGGGCAGGTACCCTACCCCCACCCCAGCCCACGGGGCTCTCGTGTTCAGGCCCCTCCCAGGATATGGGATTCCCTGGGCAGGTCCTCTGCAGTCCATGGGGCTCCCGTGGTCAGGCCCCTCCCAGGATACAGAGCTACCCTTGCAGGTACCTTGGCAGGGCTGGGCACACAGGAACCGTGCACATAGCCCTCATTGCAGAGCACTCCCAGCTCACCTGTCGCTCAGATCTGACACAGAGCACCTCAGAGCAGGACTTGAACTAACAAACAGCAGCTCTGACAGGTCTGTGACCCTGGGCATCACTCTGTGCGGCCTCCTCCACCTGGTCTTCCAGAGACTTCCACTGCACCCGGGGCACCAGGCCTCTGTCTCCAACCACCACCCACCCCTCCTCTCCCTGACTCCTGGGTTCCTCTCATTAGGAGAGGGTTTTCTTGAAGTTGTCTCCCACTCATGGGCCAGATAATATAATTAGAAAACAAGCCAGAGCTGCAGCCCCTTGTCTATCCTGACTCTCAGGAGCCCACACCTGTTCCTTGGACCTGGCCAATTCAGCAAGTTCCATTTTCAGCAACTGTGAGCCCCTGAGGGGTGATTATTGGCTGGCTTGGGAAGCCTGACCGTGCCGGCCAGCCCTCCCCAGGTGTGCCTGGGTTGAGATCAATATAAACACCGCTCCAGGCAGCAAGAGCCCCTGCAGCTGTGCCTGACGCCATTTTCTCTGCCCTGTCAGCAGTCTCGGGGCTGGGCTGGTGGGAGGGAGTGAGAGGCCACGGCTTTGTGGGTGTCCCAGTGTGAGTGGGGCTCTGCTGGACTTTCTGCAGCAGTTGCCAAGATGCTACCTGCTAAAGAAGAGGATGTGTCACCCACACCTGCCGCTGGAATTTCTCCCTGGGCACAGGTGAGGAAGGAAGAAAGCAGTGGGGGCCGGGACAGCAGGGGTATCTCAGGCAGGGAAATGGAGAGCTTCCAGAAGAGCACCCAGGGCCAGGACCATCCTGGCTGGCCTGCAGGCACCAAGTCGGCTGGCATGCTGTCCCTCATGTGGCTCCATGGCCCTTCCTCTAGGTTTTCAAGTCCTTGTACATATTCAGGTGTTTAGCCTTGGAAGGGTGGGAACATTTCAGCAGCAGCTGGCCTGGGGCTCGGCCCACGTTTACTCACAGATACCTCGGCACGGTCCACCAGCTTTGCAGTGAGGACGCTTGTTGCGAGGAGCATGCTGGCTGAATGGGAGATGATTCCCCACCACTGACCAACTTCAGAATTGTTTGCAATTGGAGCAAGTGCCCTGAAACGGTTTTCCTCTGTGTAACTGGTGGGTTCTGTTCTTTTTTATCTTTTTTTCGTTTTTGGTTCAAGGTAGATTTTATTCCTCTTTTGTGTATTTACAGATATAAGCATGGAAATAATTTATTCATATAAATACATGTATGTGAAGGGAAGAATATTTTTCTGTTTTACTTTTTTTAATTTTATTTTTTTATTTTGAATTTAATTTTATATTTTTATACAGCAGGTTGTTTTTGGTTATCTACTTTATACATATAAATGTATACATACCAATCCCAATATCTCAACTCCTCCCACCACCATCCCCAACAGCTTTCCCCCCTTGTTGTCCATACGTTTGTTGTATACATGTATTGCTCTATTTCTGCCTTGCAAAACGGTTCATCTGTACAATTTTTCTAGGTTCCACATATATGCATTAATATACAAGATTTGTTTTTCTCTTTCTGACTTACTTCACTCTGTATGACAGTCTCTAGATCCATCAACGTCTCTACAAATGTCCCAATTTCATTCCTTTTTATGGCTTAGTAATATTCCATTTTATATATGTACCACATCTTTATGCATTCGTCTGTCTGTGGGCATTTAGGTTGCTTCCATTTCCTGGATAGTGTAAATAGTGATGCAATGAACATTGTGGTGAATGTCTCTTTTTGATTTATGGTTTTGTCTGGGTATATGCCCAGTAGAGGGATTGCTGTATCATATGGTAATTCTATTCTTAGTTTTATAAGAAACTCCATAATGTTCTCCACAGTGACTGTATCAATTTACGTTCCCAACAATAGTGGAAGAGGATTCCTTATCTCCACACCGTTTCCAGCATTTGTTGTTTGTAGATTTTCTGATGATGCCCATTCTAATAGGTGTGAGGTGATACACCATGGATGAGTCTATTTCGTTGAGCAAAGAGTAGGTCTTGTTTATTACGTATTTGGCTTATGGAATGGTATGTGTGCTAATTTCAATCTGTTTTTATACAGCAGCCCAACTCAACTTTCCCCTTAAGCAAGCATAAGGTTTTTATCTAAATGTGAGACTCTGTTCGGTTTTGTAATTCAGTTTATGTGTAGCCAAGTTTACACTCCCTCTATTAGTGATATCTTATGATAATTATCTTTCTTTGTGTGATATATTTCTCTTAGAATCATCATAATTAAATCCACTCAATTTGCTGCTACAGGCCTGATGACATTGATTTCACTGCTGAGTGATATTCCGTTGTACGTAAGTAGCACAACTTCTTTATCCATTTTTTTCTTTCTGGGATATTTAATTTGTACTGGACTCGAGGTTCTTGTAAACACAGCAGCCCTAAATTTTGTGTTGGCTGTGTCTTGTTGATTTTAATTTTCCTAAGCTATAGGGCCAAAAGTGGAAGTGCCCTAGGCTCTGTAGCTTTGTTTTTTAGATGTTTCAGGATACACCATGAACATCTCCAGAGTGTCTGTTGGCAATTTACATCCCGCCCATCAGCATAACACGGCTCCCTGTTCTCCATGGCCTGTCCTGTGTTTCTGGTTTTTACACTTTATTCAGATGGCCTCTTTGACGAATGGGAAATGTGACTTCATTGTAGTGTGGATTTCCATTGCTGGAGTGCTTGGTTGGCCAAAATGTTCATATGCGTTTTTTCCTGAATATATTCAGGAAAAATGTATACGCACTTTTTGTCCATGTGCATCACTGTCAAAGATCTGCCGCTTTTCATATGCTTTAAATGCAATTCCAATCTACCTCTTGAAATATGATTCCTGCAATTCTGCCTCGTTTTCAAGTCCTCTTTGCAGACTTACTTCGATATATTTTTGCCAATAGCTGTCATTTATCTCTGCAGGTTTGTGAATTACAGTGCCCCTGAGCTCCTTTCTTAACTCGCTTCCTTGTAAGCTGGCCACAAAACTGCAGGTTTGCTTCAGGCCATAATCAGGGTCCAGCACGGCACTCTGAGCCTTTGGTTAATTCCTCTTCCTGGTGGGAAATTAGAGCTAAATGTGCCCCTCCAGATACCTGCCTCACTCCCAGCCACATGGTGATGTATGTCCTCAGGTTTGAGGCCATATGTGATGGGTTCCTCATCTTTTGATGATGTGGCCCCACTGGTGTGTGGACACTCCTGCCTGGTTCCCATCCCCTTGGTGATGTGGGCCCTCTGGTGAGACTCTGATCCTGGTTGGGTTCCTCACACATCCGTGAGGTGAGCCCTCTTCTCTGAGGTCACTCCTGCCTGGCTGGCACAACCCGCCTTGTTGACTTCGGCACCCTGGTGGCAGTTGGAGCCTGCTGGGAGCCTCCTTCCCGTGGTGATGAGGCCCTCTGGCGTCAGACCCTAATGGCGGGGTTCCCACATTTTCTGATACGTGCTAAGTGGTACGAGGGCACTCCTGCCAGGTTCCCATCCTCATGAGCGTGTGGGCCTTCTGTTCTGAGGTCCTAACGGCTGGGTTGCTCACACTTTCATGATGTGGGCCCTCTGCTGTGAGGTCAATCCTGCCTGGCTGGCGCACGTCGCCTTGGCGATGTGGACCCTCTGGTGGCAGTTGGAGTGTGCTGGGGCCTCCTCCCCTCAGTGATGAGGGCCTTCTGGTGTCAGGCCCTAAGTGCTGGGCTCCACACATTTTCTGATGTGTGCCCAGTGGTGCGAGTCACTCCTGCCAGGTTCCCATCCCCATGGGCATGTGGGACTTCTGTTCTGTGGTCCCAACTGCTGGGTTGCTCACAGTTTCATGATGTGGGCCCTTTGCTGTGTGTTCACTCTGGCCTGTATCCCATAGTGTCAGTGCTCTGGGCCTCCAGCTTGGAGTTTCCAACTTCTCGATTCCTCACCTTTTTTATTCTATGGGCCCTCGGTTGTGCGTCTCCTCCTGCATGCCTCACTCCCAGCCCCTTCGTGATGTGTGTCCCCTTGTTTGAGGCCACATGTGCTGTGTTCCTCACCTTTCTATAATGTGGCCACACTGGTGTGAAGACACTCTTGCCTGGTTCCCATTCCCTTGGTGATGTTGGCCCCACTGCTGTTAGGACACTCTTGCCTGGTTCCCATCACCTTGGTGATGTTGGCCCTCTGGTGAGAGTCTGATCCTGGTTAGGTTCCTCACCCTTCTGTGAGGTGGGCCCTCTGCTCTGAGCTCACTCCTGTCTGGCTGGCACACCCCGCCTTGGCAACGTCGGCCATATGGTGGCAGTTGGAGCCTGCTGGGAGCCTCCTCCCCTCAGTGATGAGGGCCCTCTGGCCTCAGGCCCTAACTGCTGGGTTCCCACATTTTCTGATTCGTGCTAAGTGGTGCAAGGACACTCCTGCCAGGTTCCCATCCCCATGGGGATGTGAGCCTTCTGCTCTGAGGTCCCAACGGCTGTGTTGCTCACAGTTTCATGATGAGGGCCCTCTGGTGTGAGTTCACTCCTGCCTAGATCCCATAGCCTCGCTGCTCCTGGCTGCCTGCCGGAGGTTCCAACTGTGGGATTCCTCACCTTTTTTATTCTATGGTCCCTCTGTTTTGAGGATCCTCTGGCCTGCCTCACTCCCAGCCCCTTGGTGATGTGTGTCCTCAGGTTTGAGGCCACGTGTGCTGGGTCCCTCAAATTATGGTGATGTAGCCCCACTGGTGTGAGGACACTCCTGCCTGGTTCCCATTCCCTTGGTGATGTTGGCCCTCTGGTGACAGTCTGATCCTTGTTGGGTTCCTCACACTTCTGTGAGGTGGGCTTTCTGCTCTGAGGTCACTCCTGCCTGGTTGGCACACCCCGCCTTGGTGACATCGGCCTTATGGTGGCAGTTGGAGCCTGCTGGGAGCCTCCTCCCCTCGGTGATGAGGGTCCTCTGGCCTCAGGTCCTAACTGCTGGGTTCCCACATTTTCTGATTCGTGGAAGTGGGCCGAGGACACTCCTGTCAGGTTCCCATCCCCATAGGGATGTGGGCCTTCTGCTCTGAGGTCCCATCCGCTGGGTTGCTCACAGTTTCATGATGTGGGACCTCTGCTGTGAGTTTGCTGTGGCCTGGATCCCATAGACTCTGTGCTCTGGGCGGCCTACTGGCCGGTTCCAACTGCTGGATTCCTCACAACTTTTATTCTGTGGGCTCTGTTTTGTGAGGATACTCCTGCTTGCCTCACTCCTAGCCCCTTGGAGATGTGGGTCCCCTGTTTTAGGCCACATGTTCTGGGTTCCTCACCTTTCTATAATGTGGCCACACTGGTGTGAGGACCCTCCTGCCTGGTTCCGATCCCCTTGGTGATGTGGGCCCTCTGGTGAGAGTCTTATCCTGGCTGGTTTCCTCACCCTTCTGTGAGGTAGGCCCTCTGCGGTGAGGTCACTCCTGCCTGGCTGGCACACATCACCTTGGTGACGTGGGCCCTCAGTTGGGAGTTGGTGTCTGCTGCGAGTCTCCGTCCCTCGGTAATGAGGGCCCTCTTGCGTCAGACCCTAACTCCTGGGCTCCCAAAATTTGCAGATGTGCGACCTGTGGTGCGAGTACACTCCTGTCAGGTTCCCAACCCCATGGGAATTTGGGCCTTCTGCTCTGAGGTCCCAACGGCTGGGGTGCTCACAGTTTCATGATGAGGGCCCTCTGATGTGCGTTCATTCCGGCCTAGATCCCATAGGCTTGCTGCTCCTGGGCGCCTGCTGGGAGGTTCCAACTGCGGGATTCCTCACCTTTTTTATTCTATGGGCCCTCTGTTTTGAGGCTCCTCCTGCCTGCCTCAATCCCAGCCCCGTTGTGATGTGTGTCCTCTGGTGTGAGGCCACGTGTGCTGGGTCCCTCACCTTTCGATGATGTGGCCCCAATGGTGTGAGGACACTCGTGCCTGTTTCCCAGCCCCTTGGTGATGTGGCCCCTCTGGTGAGAGTCTGATCCTGGCTGGGTTCCTTACCGTTCTGTGAGGTGGGCCCTGTGCTCTGAGGTAACTCCTGCCTGGCTTGCTCCCATTGCCTTGGTGACGTCGGCCCTCTGGTGGCAGTTGGATCCTTTTGGAGACTCCTGTCCTCGGTGATGAGGTCCCTCTGGCGTCAGGCTCTAACTGCTGGGCTCCCCAGGTTTTCTGATGTGAGCCCAGTGATGCCAGGACACTCGTGAAATGTTCCCATCCGCATGACGATATGGGCCTTCTGCTCTGAGGTTCCAACGACTGGGTTGCTCACAGTTTCCTGATGTTAGCTCTCTGGTGTTAGTTCACTCATTCCTAGATCCCATAGCCTCTGTACTCTGGGCCGCCTGCTGGGAAGTTCCAACTGCTGGGTTCCTCACCTTTTTTATTCTTTGGGCCCTGTGTTGGGAGGCTCCTCCTGCCTGTGTCACTCCCAGCCCCTTGGTGATGTAGGTCCTCTGGTTTGTGGCCACATGTGCCAGTTTCCTCATCTTTTAGTGATGTGGCCCCACTGGTGTGAGGACACTCGTGCCTGGTTCCCGTCCCCTTGGTGATATGGGCCCTCTGGTGAGAGTCTGATCCTGGTTGGGTTCCTCACACTTCTTTGAGGTGGGCCGTCTGCTGTGAGGTCACTCCTGCCTGGCTGGCACACCCCGCCTTGGCGACGTGGGCCCTCTTGTGGTAGTTGGAACATGCTGGGAGCCTCCTCCCCTCAGTGATGAGGGCCCTCTGGCGTCAGGCCCTAACTGCTGGGTACCCACATTTTCTGATATGTGCTAAGTGGTGCGAGGACACTCCTGCCATGCTCCCAACACCTTGGGGATGTGGACCTTCTGCTCTGAGGTCCAAATGGCTGGGTTGCTCGCAGTTTCATGATGTGGACCCTCTGCTGTGAGTTTACTGCGGCCTGAATCGCATAGACTTGGTGCTCTTGGCCGCCTGCTGGGAGGTTCCCATTGCTGGATTCCTCAGCTTTTTTATTCTATGGGCCCTGTGTTGTGAGGCTACTCCTGCCTGCCTCATTCCGAGCCCCTTGGAGATGTGGGTCTTCTGGTTTAGGCCACATGTGCTGGGTTCCTCACCTTTCTATGATGTGGCCACACTGTTGTGAAGACTCTCCTGCCTGGTTCTGATCACCTTGGTGATGTGGGCCCTCTGGTGAGAGTCTTATCCTGGCTGTGTTCCTCACCCTTCTGTGAGGTAGGCCCTCTGCGGTGAGGTCACTCCTACCTGGCTGTCACACGTCACCTTGGCGACGTGGGACCTCAGTTGGGTGTTGGTGCCTGATTGGAGTCTCCTCCCCTTGGTAATGAGGGCCCTCTGGCGTCAGGCCCTAACTCCTGGGTTCCCTAAATTCTCTGATGTGTGCCCTGTGGTGCGAGTACACTTCTGACAGGTTCCCAACCCCATGGGAATGTGGGCCTTCTGCTCTGAGATCCCAACGCCTAGGTTGCTCACAGTTTCATGATGACGGCCCTCTGGTGTGAGATCACTCCGGCCTGGATCCCATAGTCTCGCTGCTCCTGGCCGCCTGCTGGGAGGTTCCAACTGCGGGATTCTTCACCTCTTTAATTCTATGGTCCCTCTGTTTTGAGGCTCCTCCTGCCTGCCTCAATCCCAGCTCCCTTGTGATGTGTGTCCTCTGGTTTGAGGCCACGTGTGCTGGGTCCCTCACTTTTCGGTGATGTGGCCCCACTAGTGTGAGGACACTCCTGCCTGGTTCCCATTCCCTTGGTGATGTGGGCCCTCTGGTGAGAATCTGATCCTCTTTAGTTCTTCACACTTCTGTGAGGTTGACCCTCTGCTCTGAGGTCACTCCTGCCTGGTTGTCGCACTCCGCATTGGCGACGTCGCCCCTCTGGTAGCAGTCGGAGCTGGCTGGGAGCCACCGCCCCTCGGTGATGAGGGCCCTCTGGCATCAGGCACTAATTGCTAGGCTCCCCACATTTTTTCATGTGTGCCCACTCTTGCGATGACACTCCTGCTTGTTTCCCTTCCCCATGGGGATGTGGGCCTTCTGCTCTGAGGTCACAACGGCTGGGTTGCTTACAGAATCACAATGAGGGCCCTCTGTTGTGAGTTCATGCCGGCCTGGATCTCATAGCCTCAGTGCTCTGGGCCGCCTGCTAGGAAGATCCAACTGCTGGTTTCCACACCTTTTGTATACAATGGGACATGTGTTGTGAGGTTAATCCTGCCTGCCTCACTCCGAAACCCATGGTGATGTGGGTCCTCTGGTTTGAGGCCACATGTGCTGGGTACCTCAACTTTTGATGATGTGGCCCCACGGGTGTGAGGACACTCCTGCCTGGTTCCCATCACCTTGGTGATGTGGGCCCTCTGGGGAGAGTCTGATCCTGGCTGGGTTCCCTACCATTCTGTGAGGTGGGCCCTCTGATGTCAGGTCACTCCTGCCTGGCTAGCTCACATCGCCTTGGCGACGTGGGCCCTCTGTTGGCCACTGGAGCATGCTGGGAGCCTCCTACTCCCGTGAATGATGGCCCTGGAAAAAATGCATATGCCCTTTTTGGCCAAGTGTTTCATTGACGAGGTTCTGCCACTTCTCTTATGCTTTCAGAGCAATTCACGTCTACCTCCTGAAATCGGATTCCAGCAATTCTGCCCCACTTTCAAGTCCTCTTTGCAGCCTTAATTCAATATATTTTTGTACGATTTCTGTCATTTATAAGTCTGCAGGTATGTGAATGACAGTGCCCCTGAGCTCCTTTCCTCAACTCGCTTTCTTGTGAGCTGGCCACAAAACCGCAGGATTGCTTCAGGCCCTAATCTTGTTCCAGCACAGCATGCTGAGCCTTTGGTTAATTCCTTTTCCTGTTGGGAAATGAGTGTTAAAATTGCCCGTGCATACTGGGCATATACCCTGAGAAAACCAAAATTCAAAAAGAGTCATGTACCAAAATGTTCATTGCAGCTCTATTTACAATAGCCCGGAGATGGAAAGAACCTAAGCGTCCATGATCGGACGAATGGATAAAGAAGATGTGGCACATATACACAATGGAATATTACTCAGCCTTAAAAAGAAATGAAACTGAGTTATTTGTAATGAGATGGATAGACCTAGAGTCTGTCATACAGAGTGAAGTAAGTCAGAAAGAAAAAGACAAATAGCGTATGCTAACACATATATATGGAATTTAAAGGAAAAAAATGTCATGAAGAACCTAGGGATAAGACAGGAATAGAGGCGCAGACCTACTGGAGAACGGAATTGAGGATATGGGGAGGGGGAATGGTGAGTTTTGACAGGGCGAGAGAGAGTCATGGACATATACACACTAACAAATGTAGTAAGGTAGATAGCAAGGGGGAAGCAGCCGCAAGGCACAGGGATATTAGCTCGGGGCGTTGGGACAGCCTGGAGGGGTGGAAGGGGGAGAGAGGGAGGGAGGGAGACACAAGAGGGAAGACACAGGGAGCATATGTATATGTATAGCTGATTCACTTTGTTATAAAGCAAAAACTAACACACCATTGTAAAGCAATTATACCCCAATAAAGATGTTAAAAAAAATATTTGCCCGTGCACACACCTACAGATAGTCTCCCATTGGTTCTCCTTATTCCTGTTCATCTTGCGCAGAAATTGCAAACAGTGCCAAACAGGAGGTTAAAGGCACTGACTCTCCAAATGGGGAGAGTGTAAGAAAAGGGTCTGGAATGGTGAACCTGAGTACCAGGGGACGAAAACAGACATGCATGTAAAAAGGTTTCCCAGTCACACGGTGGAGCATACTCTGGGTTTCCCATGCAAATTTTAGCAGAAGGAAGAATCCCTTGAACCTGGAGAGTTGGGAACCATGGAATGGGTACCAGGCAGTATGACATCAAAGGGTCTGCATTTGCTCACTGAACCTCACCAATGCTATCAGCCCAAAGGGTCAAGCCTTATCTCTCACCCAGCTCTGGGTGTAGATGTGGTAAACCAGGTTGCATCACATGCCCTGTGTGAGTTATTTAAGAATTGCTCTCTATTTCACTGTCATTGTGTTTTGTTTTTGAAATTTTTTTTGACACTGGGATTTATCGGATTTTCACTGCTGCGTTAATGCCGCTGTACACACTCTTGATTCTCTTACGGAGACATAAATATCCACGGGTTTTAAGATTCTTCCTAGTCAGGTATATTCCTAGGCGTTGAATATGTGGTGTTGAGTCCATTTCGTTGAGCAAGGAGTAGGTCTTGTCTATTACATATTTGGCTTATGGAACGGTATCTGTGCTAATTTCAGTCTCTGGTTTTATGCAGCACTCCAACGCACCTTTCTCCATAAGAAAGCACAAGTCGGTTTTCTAAATTTGAGACTGTTCTGTTTTGTAATTCAGTTCATGTGTAGTCAAGTTTACATACTGTGTATTAGTGATATTTTATGATGTTTCTTTTTCTGTGTGACTTATTTCACGTAGAATCACCATACCTGTATCCACTCACTATGCCACTACGGGCCTGATGACACAGATTTCATTGCTGAGTGATATTCCATTGTACGTACGTACCACAACTTCTTTATCCATTGTTTGCTCTCTGAGATATTTACCTGGTACTGTAAACGAGGTTCTTTTGAACAGAGAGGTCCCAAATTTTGAGGTGGCTGGGTGTTTTTGATTTTAATTTCCCTAAGCTGTAGGACCATAAGTGAAAGTGCCATAGGCTGTGTTGCTTTGTTTCTTACGTGTTTCAGGAAACACATAACACTTCTCCAGAATGGCTGTCGGAAATTTACATCATATGCATCAGCATAATAAGGATCCCTGTTTTCCATTGCCTGTCCTCCGTTTCTGGATTTTACAATTTTTTTAAATGGCCCTTTTGCCCGGGGGGCAGTGAGACTTCATTGTAGTGCAGATTTCCTTTACAGGCTTGCTTGGTTGGCCAAAAAGGGCGTATGCGTTTTTTCCTGAATATATTCAGGAAAAAACGCATATGCCCTTTTTGGCCAAGTGCATCATTGTCGACGTTGTGCCTCTTTTCCTATGCTTTCAGGGCAATTCCAGTCTACCCCATGCAGTGGTTTTCCTGAAACTCTGCCCCGCTTTCAAGTCCCCTTCGCAGGCTTACTTCAATATATTTTTGGAGGATAGCTGTCATTTATAACTCTGCAGGTTTGTGAAGTACAGTGCCCCTGATCTCCTTTCTTCAACTCGCTTTCTTGTGAGCAGGGCACAAAACCGCAGGATTGCTTCAGGCCCTAATCTGTTTCCGGCAGGGCACAATGAGCCTTTGTTTAATTCCTCTTCCTGGTGGGCAATGAGCGTTACATTTGCCCGTGCAGACACCTACAGCTAGTCTCTCATTGGTTCTCCCTATTCCTGTTCATCTTGCACAGAAATTGCAAGCTGTGCCAAACAGGAGGTTAAAGGCACTGACTCTCCAAGCGGGGAGAGTGTTAGTAAAGCATCTGGAATGGTGAACCCGAGGACCAGGATACGAAAACTGAGTTGCATTTTAAATCGTTTCCCAATCACACGGTGGACCATACTCTGGGTTTCCCATGCATGTTTTAGCTGGAGGAAGAATCCCTTGAACCTGGAGAGTTGGGACCCATGGAATGGGTACCATGCAGTATGACTTCAAAGGGTCTGCATTTGCTCACCGAAACTCACCAATGCTATCAGCCTGAAGTGTCCAGCCTTATGTCTCAACCAGCTCTGGGTGTAGATGTGGTCAATCCCGGTTGCATCACATGCCCTGAGTGAATTATTTAAGAATTGCTCTCTATTTCACTGTCTTTGTGTTTTGTTTTCGAAATTTATTTTGATAATGGGATTTATCGGATTTTCACTGCTGCGTTTCGGCCGCTGTACACACGCCTGATTCTCTTACGGAGACATATATATCCATGGGTTTTAAGATTCTTCCTAGTCAGGTATATTCCTAGGCGTTGAATATGTGGTGTTGGGTCCATTTCGTTGAGCAAGGTGTAGGTCTTGTCTATTACATATTTGGCTTATGGAAAGTTATCTGTGCTAATTTCAGTCTCTGGTTTTATGCAGCACCCCAACACACCTTTCCCCATAAGCAAGCACTAGTTGGTTTTCTAAATTTGAGACCCTGCTCTGTTTTGTAATTCAGTTCATGTGTAGTCAAGTTTACATTCCGTGTATTAGTGATATATTATGATGTTTCTTTTTCTGTGTGACGTAGTTCACGTAGAATCACCGTACCTGCATCCACTCACTATGCCGCTACGGGCCTGATGACACAGATTTCATTGCTGAGTGATATTGCATTGTACGTACGTGCCACAACTTCTTTATCCATTTTTTGCTTTCTGGGATATTTACCTGATACTCTAGACGAGCTTCTTGTGAACACAGCCGTCCCAAATATTGGGGTGGCTGTCTGTTTTTGATTTTAATTTCCGTAAGCTATAGGACCATAAGTGGAAGTGCCATAGGCTGTGTTGCTTTGTTTCTTACGTGTTTCAGGAAACACCATACACTTCTCCAGGGTGGCTGCTGGCAATTTACATCCTGCCAATCAGCATAACAAGGCTCCCTGTTCTCCATATCCTGTCCTACATTTCTGGATTTTACACTTTTTTCAGATGGCCCTTTTGCCCGTGGGGGCAGTGAGATTTCATTGTAGTGCAGATTTCCTTTACAGGCTTGCTTGGTTGGCCAAAAAGGACGTATGCGTTTTTTCCTGAATATATTCAGGAAAAAACGCATACGCCCTTTTTGGCCAAGTGCATCATTGTCGACGTTGTGCCTCTTTTCCTATGCTTTCAGGGCAATTCCAGTCTACCCCCTGCAATCGTTTTCCTGAAATTCAGCCCCGCTTTCAAGTCCCCTTCGCAGGCTTACTTCAATATATTTTTGGAGGATAGCTGTCAATTTTAACTCTGCAGGTTTGTGAAGTACAGTGCCCCTGAGCTCCTTTCTTCAACTCGCTTTCTTGTGAGCTGGGCACAAAACCGCAGGATTGCTTCAGGCCCTAATCTGTTTCCAGCAGGGCACACTGAGCCTTTGTTTAATTCCTCTTCCTGGTGGGCAATGAGCGTTACATTTGCCCGTGCAGACACCTACAGCTAGTCTCTCATTGGTTCTCCCTATTCCTGTTCATCTTGCACAGAAATGGCAAGCTGTGCCAAACAGGAGGTTAAAGGCACTGACTCTCCAAGCGGGGAGAGTGTTAGTAAAGCATCTGGAATGGTGAACCCGAGGACCAGGATACGAAAATTGAGATGTATTTTAAATCGTTTCCGAATCACACGGTGGACGATACTCTGGGTTTCCCATGCATGTTTTAGCTGGAGGAAGAATGCCTTGAACCTGGAGAGTTGGGACCCATGGAATGGGTACCATGCAGTATGACTTAAAAGGGTCTGCATTTGCTCACCGAAACTCACCAGTGCTATCAGCCAGAAGTGTCCTGCCTTATGTCTCAACCAGCTCTGGGTGTAGATGTGGTCAATCCCGGTTGCATCACATGCCCTGAGGGAATTATTTAAGAATTGCTCTCTATTTCACTGTCTTTGTGTTTTGTTTTCGAAATTTATTTTGATAATGGGATTTATCGGATTTTCACTGCTGCATTTCCGCCGCTGTACACACGCTTGATTCTCTTACGGAGATATATATATCCATGGGTTTTAAGATTCTTCCTAGTCAGGTATATTCCTAGGCGTTGAATATGTGGTGTTGAGTCCATTTCGTTGAGCAAGGAGTAGGTCTTGTCTATTACATATTTGGCTTATGGAATGTTATCTGTGCTAATTTCAGTCTCTGGTTTTATGCAGCACCCCAACGCACCTTTCCCCATAAGCAAGCACTAGTTGGTTTTCTAAATTTGAGACCCTGTTCTGTTTTGTAATTCAGTTCATGTGTAGTCAAGTTTACATTCCGTGTATTAGTGATATCTTATGATGTTTCTTTTTCTGTGTGACGTAGTTCACGTAGAATCACCGTACCTGCATCCACTTACTATGCCGCTAAGGGCCTGATGACACAGATTTCATTGCTGAGTGATATTGCATTGCACGTACGTGCCACAACTTCTTTATCCATTTTTTGCTTTCTGGGATATTTACCTGATACTGTAGACGAGCTTCTTGTGAACACAGCCGTCCCAAATATTGGGGTGGCTGTCTGTTTTTGATTTTAATTTCCGTAAGCTATAGGACCATAAGTGGAAGTTCCATAGGATGTGTTGCTTTGTTTCTTATGTGTTTCAGGAAACACCATACACTTCTCCAGGGTGGCTGCTGGCAATTTACATCCTGCCAATCAGCATAACAAGGCTCCCTGTTCTCCATATCCTGTCCTACCTTTCTGGATTTTACACTTTTTTCAGATGGCCCTTTTGCCCGGGGGGGCAGTGAGATTTCATTGTAGTGCAGATTTCCTTTACAGGCTTGCTTGGTTGGCCAAAAAGGGCGTATGCGTTTTTTCCTGAATATATTCAGGAAAAAACGCATACGCACTTTTTGGCCAAGTGCATCATTGTCGACGTTGTGCCTCTTTTCCTATGCTTTCAGGGCAATTCCAGTCTACCCCCTGCAATCGTTTTCCTGAAATTCAGCCCCGCTTTCAAGTCCCCTTCGCAGGCTTACTTCAATATATTTTTGGAGGATAGCTGTCATTTATAACTCTGCAGGTTTGTGAAGTACAGTGCCCCTGAGCTCCTTTCTTCAACTCGCTTTCTTGTGAGCTGGGCACAAAACCGCAGGATTGCTTCAGGCCCTAATCTGTTTCCAGCAGGGCACACTGAGCCTTTGTTTAATTCCTCTTCCTGGTGGGCAATGAGCGTTACATTTGCCCGTGCAGACACCTACAGCTAGTCTCTCATTGGTTCTCCCTATTCCTGTTCATCTTGCACAGAAATGGCAAGCTGTGCCAAAGAGGAGGTTAAAGGCACTGACTCTCCAAGCGGGGAGAGTGTTAGTAAAGCATCTGGAATGGTGAACCCGAGGACCAGGAAACGAAAACTGAGATGCATTTTAAATCATTTCCCAATCACACAGTGGACGATACTCTGGGTTTCCCATGCATGTTTTAGCTGGAGGAAGAATTCCTTGAACCTGGAGAGTTGGGACCCATGGAATGGGTACCATGCAGTATGACTTCAAAGGGTCTGCATTTGCTCACCGAAACTCACCAATGCTATCAGCCTGAAGTGTCCAGCCTTATGTCTCAACCAGCTCTGGGTGTAGATGCGGTCAACCCGGTTGCATCACATGCCCTGAGTGAATTATTTAAGAATTGCTCTCGATTTCACTGTCTTTTTTTTGTTTTCGAAATTTATTTTGATAATGGGATTTATCGGATTTTCACTGCTGCGTTTCGGCCGCTGTACACACGCCTGATTCTCTTACGGAGACATATATATCCATGGGTTTTAAGATTCTTCCTAGTCAGGTATATTCCTAGGCGTTGAATATGTGGTGTTGGGTCCATTTCGTTGAGCAAGGTGTAGGTCTTGTCTATTACATATTTGGCCTATGGAAAGTTATCTGTGCTAATTTCAGTCTCTGGTTTTATGCAGCACCCCAACACACCTTTCCCCATAAGCAAGCACTAGTTGGTTTTCTAAATTTGAGACCCTGCTCTGTTTTGTAATTCAGTTCATGTGTAGTCAAGTTTACATTCCGTGTATTAGTGATATCTTATGATGTTTCTTTTTCTGTGTGACGTAGTTCACGTAGAATCACCGTACCTGCATCCACTCACTATGCCGCTACGGGCATGATGACACAGATTTCATTGCTGAGTGATATTGCATTGTACGTACGTGCCACAACTTCTTTATCCATTTTTTGCTTTCTGGGATATTTACCTGATACTGTAGACGAGCTTCTTGTGAACACAGCCGTCCCAAATATTGGGGTGGCTGTCTGTTTTTGATTTTAATTTCCGTAAGCTATAGGACCATAAGTGGAAATGCCATAGGCTGTGTTGCTTTGTTTCTTACGTGTTTCAGGAAACACCATACACTTCTCCAGAGTGGCTGCTGGCAATTTACATCCTGCCAATCAGCATAACAAGGCTCCCTGTTCTCCATATCCTGTCCTACCTTTCTGGATTTTACACTTTTTTCAGATGGCCCTTTTGCCCGGGGAGGCAGTGAGATTTCATTGTAGTGCAGATTTCCTTTACAGGCTTGCTTGGTTGGCCAAAAAGGGCGTATGCGTTTTTTCCTGAATATATTCAGGAAAAAACGCATACGCCCTTTTTGGCCAAGTGCATCATTGTCGACGTTGTGCCTCTTTTCCTATGCTTTCAGGGCAATTCCAGTCTACCCCCTGCAATCGTTTTCCTGAAATTCAGCCCCGCTTTCAAGTCCCCTTCGCAGGCTTACTTCAATATATTTTTGGAGGATAGCTGTCATTTATAACTCTGCAGGTTTGTGAAGTACAGTGCCCCTGAGCTCCTTTCTTCAACTCGCTTTCTTGTGAGCTGGGCACAAAACCGCAGGATTGCTTCAGGCCCTAATCTGTTTCCAGCAGGGCACACTGAGCCTTTGTTTAATTCCTCTTCCTGGTGGGCAATGAGCGTTACATTTGCCCGTGCAGACACCTACAGCTAGTCTCTCATTGGTTCTCCCTATTCCTGTTCATCTTGCACAGAAATGGCAAGCTGTGCCAAAGAGGAGGTTAAAGGCACTGACTCTCCAAGCGGGGAGAGTGTTAGTAAAGCATCTAGAATGGTGAACCCGAGGACCAGGAAACGAAAACTGAGATGCATTTTAAATCATTTCCCAATCACACAGTGGACGATACTCTGGGTTTCCCATGCATGTTTTAGCTGGAGGAAGAATCCCTTGAACCTGGAGAGTTGGGACCCATGGAATGGGTACCATGCAGTATGACTTCAAAGGGTCTGCATTTGCTCACCGAAACTCACCAATGCTATCAGGCTGAAGTGTCCAGCCTTATGTCTCAACCAGCTCTGGGTGTAGATGTGGTCAATCCCGGTTGCATCACATGCCCTGAGTGAAATATTTAGGAATTGCTCTCTATTTCACTGTCTTTGTGTTTTGTTTTCGAAATTTATTTTGATAATGGGATTTATCGGATTTTCACTGCTGCGTTTCGGCCGCTGTACACACGCTTGATTCTCTTACGGAGACATATATATCCATGGGTTTTAAGATTCTTCCTACTCAGGTATATTCCTAGGCGTTGAATATGTGGTGTTGAGTCCATTTCGTTGAGCACGGAGTAGGTCTTGTCTATTACATATTTGGCTTATGGAATGTTATCTGTGCTAATTTCAGTCTCTGGTTTTATGCAGCTCCCCAAGGCACCTTTCCCCATAAACAAGCACTAGTTGGTTTTCTAAATTTGAGACCCTGTTCTGTTTTGTAATTCAGTTCATGTGTAGTCAAGTTTACATTCCGTGTATTAGTGATATCTTATGATGTTTCTTTTTCTGTGTGACGTAGTTCACGTAGAATCACCGTACCTGCATCCACTTACTATGCCGCTAAGGGCCTGATGACACAGATTTCATTGCTGAGTGATATTGCATTGCACGTACGTGCCACAACTTCTTTATCCATTTTTTGCTTTCTGGGATATTTACCTGATACTGTAGACGAGCTTCTTGTGAACACAGCCGTCCCAAATATTGGGGTGGCTGTCTGTTTTTGATTTTAATTTCCGTAAGCTATAGGACCATAAGTGGAAGTTCCATAGGATGTGTTGCTTTGTTTCTTATGTGTTTCAGGAAACACCATACACTTCTCCAGGGTGGCTGCTGGCAATTTACATCCTGCCAATCAGCATAAAAAGGCTCCCTGTTCTCCATATCCTGTCCTACCTTTCTGGATTTTACACTTTTTTCAGATGGCCCTTTTGCCCGGGGGGGCAGTGAGATTTCATTGTAGTGCAGATTTCCTTTACAGGCTTGCTTGGTTGGCCAAAAAGGGCGTATGCGTTTTTTCCTGAATATATTCAGGAAAAAACGCATACGCACTTTTTGGCCAAGTGCATCATTGTCGACGTTGTGCCTCTTTTCCTATGCTTTCAGGGCAATTCCAGTCTACCCCCTGCAATCGTTTTCCTGAAATTCAGCCCCGCTTTCAAGTCCCCTTCGCAGGCTTACTTCAATATATTTTTGGAGGATAGCTGTCATTTATAACTCTGCAGGTTTGTGAAGTACAGTGCCCCTGAGCTCCTTTCTTCAACTCGCTTTCTTGTGAGCTGGGCACAAAACCGCAGGATTGCTTCAGGCCCTAATCTGTTTCCAGCAGGGCACACTGAGCCTTTGTTTAATTCCTCTTCCTGGTGGGCAATGAGCGTTACATTTGCCCGTGCAGACACCTACAGCTAGTCTCTCATTGGTTCTCCCTATTCCTGTTCATCTTGCACAGAAATGGCAAGCTGTGCCAAAGAGGAGGTTAAAGGCACTGACTCTCCAAGCGGGGAGAGTGTTAGTAAAGCATCTGGAATGGTGAACCCGAGGACCAGGAAACGAAAACTGAGATGCATTTTAAATCATTTCCCAATCACACAGTGGACGATACTCTGGGTTTCCCATGCATGTTTTAGCTGGAGGAAGAATTCCTTGAACCTGGAGAGTTGGGACCCATGGAATGGGTACCATGCAGTATGACTTCAAAGGGTCTGCATTTGCTCACCGAAACTCACCAATGCTATCAGCCTGAAGTGTCCAGCCTTATGTCTCAACCAGCTCTGGGTGTAGATGCGGTCAACCCGGTTGCATCACATGCCCTGAGTTAATTATTTAAGAATTGCTCTCGATTTCACTGTCTTTGTGTTTTGTTTTCGAAATTTATTTTGATAATGGGATTTATCGGATTTTCACTGCTGCGTTTCGGCCGCTGTACACACGCCTGATTCTCTTACGGAGACATATATATCCATGGGTTTTAAGATTCTTCCTAGTCAGGTATATTCCTAGGCGTTGAATATGTGGTGTTGGGTCCATTTCGTTGAGCAAGGTGTAGGTCTTGTCTATTACATATTTGGCCTATGGAAAGTTATCTGTGCTAATTTCAGTCTCTGGTTTTATGCAGCACCCCAACACACCTTTCCCCATAAGCAAGCACTAGTTGGTTTTCTAAATTTGAGACCCTGCTCTGTTTTGTAATTCAGTTCATGTGTAGTCAAGTTTACATTCCGTGTATTAGTGATATCTTATGATGTTTCTTTTTCTGTGTGACGTAGTTCACGTAGAATCACCGTACCTGCATCCACTCACTATGCCGCTACGGGCATGATGACACAGATTTCATTGCTGAGTGATATTGCATTGTACGTACGTGCCACAACTTCTTTATCCATTTTTTGCATTCTGGGATATTTACCTGATACTCTAGACGAGCTTCTTGTGAACACAGCCGTCCCAAATATTGGGGTGGCTGTCTGTTTTTGATTTTAATTTCCGTAAGCTATAGGACCATAAGTGGAAGTGCCATAGGCTGTGTTGCTTTGTTTCTTACGTGTTTCAGGAAACACCATACACTTCTCCAGAGTGGCTGCTGGCAATTTACATCCTGCCAATCAGCATAACAAGGCTCCCTGTTCTCCATATCCTGTCCTACCTTTCTGGATTTTACACTTTTTTCAGATGGCCCTTTTGCCCGGGGAGGCAGTGAGATTTCATTGTAGTGCAGATTTCCTTTACAGGCTTGCTTGGTTGGCCAAAAAGGGCGTATGCGTTTTTTCCTGAATATATTCAGGAAAAAACGCATACGCCCTTTTTGGCCAAGTGCATCATTGTCGACGTTGTGCCTCTTTTCCTATGCTTTCAGGGCAATTCCAGTCTACCCCCTGCAATCGTTTTCCTGAAATTCAGCCCCGCTTTCAAGTCCCCTTCGCAGGCTTACTTCAATATATTTTTGGAGGATAGCTGTCATTTATAACTCTGCAGGTTTGTGAAGTACAGTGCCCCTGAGCTCCTTTCTTCAACTCGCTTTCTTGTGAGCTGGGCACAAAACCGCAGGATTGCTTCAGGCCCTAATCTGTTTCCAGCAGGGCACACTGAGCCTTTGTTTAATTCCTCTTCCTGGTGGGCAATGAGCGTTACATTTGCCCGTGCAGACACCTACAGCTAGTCTCTCATTGGTTCTCCCTATTCCTGTTCATCTTGCACAGAAATGGCAAGCTGTGCCGAAGAGGAGGTTAAAGGCACTGACTCTCCAAGCGGGGAGAGTGTTAGTAAAGCATCTGGAATGGTGAACCCGAGGACCAGGAAACGAAAACTGAGATGCATTTTAAATCATTTCCCAATCACACAATGGACGATACTCTGGGTTTCCCATGCATGTTTTAGCTGGAGGAAGAATCCCTTGAACCTGGAGAGTTGGGACCCATGGAATGGGTACCATGCAGTATGACTTCAAAGGGTCTGCATTTGCTCACCGAAACTCACCAATGCTATCAGGCTGAAGTGTCCAGCCTTATGTCTCAACCAGCTCTGGGTGTAGATGTGGTCAATCCCGGTTGCATCACATGCCCTGAGTGAAATATTTAGGAATTGCTCTCTATTTCACTGTCTTTGTGTTTTGTTTTCGAAATTTATTTTGATAATGGGATTTATCGGATTTTCACTGCTGCGTTTCGGCCGCTGTACACACGCTTGATTCTCTTACGGAGACATATATATCCATGGGTTTTAAGATTCTTCCTACTCAGGTATATTCCTAGGCGTTGAATATGTGGTGTTGAGTCCATTTCGTTGAGCAAGGAGTAGGTCTTGTCTATTACATATTTGGCTTATGGAATGTTATCTGTGCTAATTTCAGTCTCTGGTTTTATGCAGCTCCCCAAGGCACCTTTCCCCATAAACAAGCACTAGTTGGTTTTCTAAATTTGAGACCCTGTTCTGTTTTGTAATTCAGTTCATGTGTAGTCAAGTTTACATTCCGTGTATTAGTGATATCTTATGATGTTTCTTTTTCTGTGTGACGTAGTTCACGTAGAATCACCGTACCTGCATCCACTCACTATGCCGCTACGGGCCTGATGACACAGATTTCATTGCTGAGTGATATTGCATTGTACGTACGTGCCACAACTTCTTTATCCATTTTTTGCTTTCTGGGATATTTACCTGATACTGTAGACGAGCTTCTTGTGAACACAGCCGTCCCAAATATTGGGGTGGCTGTCTGTTTTTGATTTTAATTTCCGTAAGCTATAGGACCATAAGTGGAAGTGCCATAGGCTGTGTTGCTTTGTTTCTTACGTGTTTCAGGAAACACCATACACTTCTCCAGGGTGGCTGCTGGCAATTTACATCCTGCCAATCAGCATAACAAGGCTCCCTGTTCTCCATATCCTGTCCTACATTTCTGGATTTTACACTTTTTTCAGATGGCCCTTTTGCCCGTGGGGGCAGTGAGATTTCATTGTAGTGCAGATTTCCTTTACAGGCTTGCTTGGTTGGCCAAAAAGGGCTTATGCGTTTTTTCCTGAATATACTCAGGAAAAAACACATACGCCCTTTTTGGCCAAGTGCATCATTGTCGACGTTGTGCCTCTTTTCCTATGCTTTCAGGGCAATTCCAGTCTACCCCCTGCAATCGTTTTCCTGAAATTCAGCCCCGCTTTCAAGTCCCCTTCGCAGGCTTACTTCAATATATTTTTGGAGGATAGCTGTCATTTATAACTCTGCAGGTTTGTGAAGTACAGTGCCCCTGAGCTCCTTTCTTCAACTCGCTTTCTTGTGAGCTGGGCACAAAACCGCAGGAATCCTTCAGGCCCTAATCTGTTTCCAGCAGGGCACACTGAGCCTTTGTTTAATTCCTCTTCCTGGTGGGCAATGAGCGTTACATTTGCCCGTGCAGACACCTACAGCTAGTCTCTCATTGGTTCTCCCTATTCCTGTTCATCTTGCACAGAAATGGCAAGCTGTGCCAAACAGGAGGTTAAAGGCACTGACTCTCCAAGCGGGGAGAGTGTTAGTAAATCATCTGGAATGGTGAACCCGAGGACCAGGATACGAAAACTGAGATGTATTTTAAATCGTTTCCGAATCACACGGTGGACGATACTCTGGGTTTCCCATGCATGTTTTAGCTGGAGGAAGAATGCCTTGAACCTGGAGAGTTGGGACCCATGGAATGGGTACCATGCAGTATGACTTCAAAGGGTCTGCATTTGCTCACCGAAACTCACCAATGCTATCAGGCTGAAGTGTCCAGCCTTATGTCTCAACCAGCTCTGGGTGTAGATGTGGTCAATCCCGGTTGCATCACATGCCCTGAGTGAAATATTTAGGAATTGCTCTCTATTTCACTGTCTTTGTGTTTTGTTTTCGAAATTTATTTTGATAATGGGATTTATCGGATTTTCACTGCTGCGTTTCGGCCGCTGTACACACGCTTGATTCTCTTACGGAGACATATATATCCATGGGTTTTAAGATTCTTCCTACTCAGGTATATTCCTAGGCGTTGAATATGTGGTGTTGAGTCCATTTCGTTGAGCAAGGAGTAGGTCTTGTCTATTACATATTTGGCTTATGGAATGTTATCTGTGCTAATTTCAGTCTCTGGTTTTATGCAGCTCCCCAAGGCACCTTTCCCCATAAACAAGCACTAGTTGGTTTTCTAAATTTGAGACCCTGTTCTGTTTTGTAATTCAGTTCATGTGTAGTCAAGTTTACATTCCGTGTATTAGTGATATCTTATGATGTTTCTTTTTCTGTGTGACGTAGTTCACGTAGAATCACCGTACCTGCATCCACTCACTATGCCGCTACGGGCCTGATGACACAGATTTCATTGCTGAGTGATATTGCATTGTACGTACGTGCCACAACTTCTTTATCCATTTTTTGCTTTCTGGGATATTTACCTGATACTGTAGACGAGCTTCTTGTGAACACAGCCGTCCCAAATATTGGGGTGGCTGTCTGTTTTTGATTTTAATTTCCGTAAGCTATAGGACCATAAGTGGAAGTGCCATAGGCTGTGTTGCTTTGTTTCTTACGTGTTTCAGGAAACACCATACACTTCTCCAGGGTGGCTGCTGGCAATTTACATCCTGCCAATCAGCATAACAAGGCTCCCTGTTCTCCATATCCTGTCCTACATTTCTGGATTTTACACTTTTTTCAGATGGCCCTTTTGCCCGTGGGGGCAGTGAGATTTCATTGTAGTGCAGATTTCCTTTACAGGCTTGCTTGGTTGGCCAAAAAGGGCTTATGCGTTTTTTCCTGAATATACTCAGGAAAAAACGCATACGCCCTTTTTGGCCAAGTGCATCATTGTCGACGTTGTGCCTCTTTTCCTATGCTTTCAGGGCAATTCCAGTCTACCCCCTGCAATCGTTTTCCTGAAATTCAGCCCCGCTTTCAAGTCCCCTTCGCAGGCTTACTTCAATATATTTTTGGAGGATAGCTGTCATTTATAACTCTGCAGGTTTGTGAAGTACAGTGCCCCTGAGCTCCTTTCTTCAACTCGCTTTCTTGTGAGCTGGGCACAAAACCGCAGGAATCCTTCAGGCCCTAATCTGTTTCCAGCAGGGCACACTGAGCCTTTGTTTAATTCCTCTTCCTGGTGGGCAATGAGCGTTACATTTGCCCGTGCAGACACCTACAGCTAGTCTCTCATTGGTTCTCCCTATTCCTGTTCATCTTGCACAGAAATGGCAAGCTGTGCCAAACAGGAGGTTAAAGGCACTGACTCTCCAAGCGGGGAGAGTGTTAGTAAATCATCTGGAATGGTGAACCCGAGGACCAGGATACGAAAACTGAGATGTATTTTAAATCGTTTCCGAATCACACGGTGGACGATACTCTGGGTTTCCCATGCATGTTTTAGCTGGAGGAAGAATGCCTTGAACCTGGAGAGTTGGGACCCATGGAATGGGTACCATGCAGTATGACTTAAAAGGGTCTGCATTTGCTCAACGAAACTCACCAGTGCTATCAGCCAGAAGTGTCCAGCCTTATGTCTCAACCAGCTCTGGGTGTAGATGTGGTCAATCCCGGTTGCATCACATGCCCTGAGTGAATTATTTAAGAATTGCTCTCTATTTCTTTGTCTTTGTGTTTTGTTTTCGAAATTTATTTTGATAATGGGATTTATCGGATTTTCACTGCTGCATTTCCGCCGCTGTACACACGCTTGATTCTCTTACGGAGATATATATATCCATGGGTTTTAAGATTCTTCCTAGTCAGGTATATTCCTAGGCGTTGAATATGTGGTGTTGAGTCCATTTCGTTGAGCAAGGAGTAGGTCTTGTCTATTACATATTTGGCTTATGGAATGTTATCTGTGCTAATTTCAGTCCCTGGTTTTATGAAGCACCCCAACGCACCTTTCCCCATAAGCAAGCACTAGTTGGTTTTCTAAATTTGAGAACCTGTTCTGTTTTGTAATTCAGTTCATGTGTAGTCAAGTTTACATTCCGTGTATTAGTGATATCTTATGATGTTTCTTTTTCTGTGTGACGTAGTTCACGTAGAATCACCGTACCTGCATCCACTTACTATGCCGCTAAGGGCCTGATGACACAGATTTCATTGCTGAGTGATATTGCATTACACGTACGTGCCACAACTTCTTTATCCATTTTTTGCTTTCTGGGATATTTACCTGATACTGTAGACGAGCTTCTTGTGAACACAGCCGTCCCAAATATTGGGGTGGCTGTCTGTTTTTGATTTTAATTTCCGTAAGCTATAGGACCATAAGTGGAAGTTCCATAGGATGTGTTGCTTTGTTTCTTACGTGTTTCAGGAAACACCATACACTTCTCCAGGGTGGCTGTTGGCAATTTACATCCTGCCAATCAGCATAAAAAGGCTCCCTGTTCTCCATATCCTGTCCTACCTTTCTGGATTTTACACTTTTTTCAGATGGCCCTTTTGCCCGGGGGGGCAGTGAGATTTCATTGTAGTGCAGATTTCCTTTACAGGCTTGCTTGGTTGGCCAAAAAGGGCGTATGCGTTTTTTCCTGAATATATTCAGGAAAAAACGCATACGCCCTTTTTGGCCAAGTGCATCATTGTCGACGTTGTGCCTCTTTTCCTATGCTTTCAGGGCAATTCCAGTCTACCCCCTGCAATCGTTTTCCTGAAATTCAGCCCCGCTTTCAAGTCCCCTTCGCAGGCTTACTTCAATATATTTCTGGAGGATAGCTGTCATTTATAACTCTGCAGGTTTGTGAAGTACAGTGCCCCTGAGCTCCTTTCTTCAACTCGCTTTCTTGTGAGCTGGGCACAAAACCGCAGGATTGCTTCAGGCCCTAATCTGTTTCCAGCAGGGCACACTGAGCCTTTGTTTAATTCCTCTTCCTGGTGGGCAATGAGCGTTACATTTGCCCGTGCAGACACCTACAGCTAGTCTCTCATTGGTTCTCCCTATTCCTGTTCATCTTGCACAGAAATGGCAAGCTGTGCCAAAGAGGAGGTTAAAGGCACTGACTCTCCAAGTGGGGAGAGTGTTAGTAAAGCATCTGGAATGGTGAACCCGAGGACCAGGAAACGAAAACTGAGATGCATTTTAAATCATTTCCCAATCACACAGTGGACGATACTCTGGGTTTCCCATGCATGTTTTAGCTGGAGGAAGAATACCTTGAACCTGGAGAGTTGGGACCCATGGAATGGGTACCATGCAGTATGACTTCAAAGGGTCTGCATTTGCTCACCGAAACTCACCAATGCTATCAGCCTGAAGTGTCCAGCCTTATGTCTCAACCAGCTCTGGGTGTAGATGCGGTCAATCCCGGTTGCATCACATGCCCTGAGTGAATTATTTAAGAATTGCTCTCGATTTCACTGTCTTTGTGTTTTGTTTTCGAAATTTATTTTGATAATGGGATTTATCGGATTTTCACTGCTGCGTTTCGGCCGCTGTACACACGCCTGATTCTCTTACGGAGACATATATATCCATGGGTTTTAAGATTCTTCCTAGTCAGGTATATTCCTAGGCGTTGAATATGTGGTGTTGGGTCCATTTCGTTGAGCAAGGAGTAGGTCTTGTCTATTACATATTTGGCTTATGGAAAGTTATCTGTGCTAATTTCAGTCTCTGGTTTTATGCAGCACCCCAACACACCTTTCCCCATAAGCAAGCACTAGTTGGTTTTCTAAATTTGAGACCCTGTTCTGTTTTGTAATTCAGTTCTTGTGTAGTCAAGTTTACATTCCGTGTATTAGTGATATTTTATGATGTTTCTTTTTCTGTGTGACGTAGTTCACGTAGAATCACCGTACCTGCATCCACTCACTATGCCGCTACGGGCCTGATGACACAGATTTCATTGCTGAGTGATATTGCATTGTACGTACGTGCCACAACTTCTTTATCCATTTTTTGCTTTCTGGGATATTTACCTGATACTCTATACGAGCTTCTTGTGAACACAGCCGTCCCAAATATTGGGGTGGCTGTCTGTTTTTGATTTTAATTTCCGTAAGCTATAGGACCATAAGTGGAAGTGCCATAGGCTGTGTTGCTTTGTTTCTTACGTGTTTCAGGAAACACCATACACTTCTCCAGGGTGGCTGCTGGCAATTTACATCCTGCCAATCAGCATAACAAGGCTCCCTGTTCTCCATAACCTGTCCTACATTTCTGGATTTTACACGTTTTTAAGATGGCCCTTTTGCCCGTGGGGGCAGTGAGATTTCATTGTAGTGCAGATTTCCTTTACAGGCTTGCTTGGTTGGCCAAAAAGGGCGTATGCGTTTTTTCCTGAGTATACTCAGGAAAAAACGCATACGCCCTTTTTGGCCAAGTGCATCATTGTCGACGTTGTGCCTCTTTTCCTATGCTTTCAGGGCAATTCCAGTCTACCTCCTGCAATCGTTTTCCTGAAATTCAGCCCCGCTTTTAAGTCCCCTTCGCAGGCTTACTTCAATATATTTTTGGAGGATAGCTGTCATTTATAACTCTGCAGGTTTGTGAAGTACAGTGCCCCTCAGCTCCTTTCTTCAACTCGCTTTCTTGTGAGCTGGGCACAAAACCGCAGGATTGCTTCAGGCCCTAATCTGTTTCCAGCAGGGCACACTGAGCCTTTGTTTAATTCCTCTTCCTGGTGGGCAATGAGCGTTACATTTGCCCGTGCAGACACCTACAGCTAGTCTCTCATTGGTTCTCCCTATTCCTGTTCATCTTGCACAGAAATGGCAAGCTGTGCCAAACAGGAGGTTAAAGGCACTGACTCTCCAAGCGGGGAGAGTGTTAGTAAAGCATCTGGAATGGTGAACCCGAGGACCAGGATACGAAAACTGAGATGTATTTTAAATCGTTTCCGAATCACACCGTGGACGATACTCTGGGTTTCCCATGCATGTTTTAGCTGGAGGAAGAATGCCTTGAACCTGGAGAGTTGGGACCCATGGAATGGGTACCATGCAGTATGACTTAAAAGGGTCTGCATTTGCTCACCGAAACTCACCAGTGCTATCAGCCAGAAGTGTCCAGCCTTATGTCTCAACCAGCTCTGGGTGTAGATGTGGTCAATCCCGGTTGCATCACATGCCCTGAGTGAATTATTTAAGAATTGCTCTCTATTTCACTGTCTTTGTGTTTTGTTTTCGAAATTTATTTTGATAATGGGATTTATGGGATTTTCACTGCTGCATTTCCGCCGCTGTACACACGCTTGATTCTCTTACGGAGATATATATATCCATGGGTTTTAAGATTCTTCCTAGTCAGGTATATTCCTAGGCGTTGAATATGTGGTGTTGAGTCCATTTCGTTGAGCAAGGAGTAGGTCTTGTCTATTACATATTTGGCTTATGGAATGTTATCTGTGCTAATTTCAGTCTCTGGTTTTATGCAGCACCCCAACGCACCTTTCCCCATAAGCAAGCACTAGTTGTTTTTCTAAATTTGAGAACCTGTTCTGTTTTGTAATTCAGTTCATGTGTAGTCAAGTTTACATTCCGTGTATTAGTGATATCTTATGATGTTTCTTTTTCTGTGTGACGTAGTTCACGTAGAATCACCGTACCTGCATCCACTTACTATGCCGCTAAGGGCCTGATGACACAGATTTCATTGCTGAGTGATATTGCATTGCACGTACGTGCCACAACTTCTTTATCCATTTTTTGCTTTCTGGGATATTTACCTGATACTGTAGACGAGCTTCTTGTGAACACAGCCGTCCCAAATATTGGGGTGGCTGTCTGTTTTTGATTTTAATTTCCGTAAGCTATAGGACCATAAGTTGAAGTTCCATAGGATGTGTTGCTTTGTTTCTTACGTGTTTCAGGAAACACCATACACTTCTCCAGGGTGGCTGCTGGCAATTTACATCCTGCCAATCAGCATAAAAAGGCTCCCTGTTCTCCATATCCTGTCCTACCTTTCTGGATTTTACACTTTTTTCAGATGGCCCTTTTGCCCGGGGGGGCAGTGAGATATCATTGTAGTGCAGATTTCCTTTACAGGCTTGCTTGGTTGGCCAAAAAGGGCGTATGCGTTTTTTCCTGAATATATTCAGAAAAAAACGCATACGCCCTTTTTGGCCAAGTGCTTCATTGTCGACGTTGTGCCTCTTTTCCTATGCTTTCAGGGCAATTCCAGTCTACCCCCTGCAATCGTTTTCCTGAAATTCAGCCCCGCTTTCAAGTCCCCTTCGCAGACTTACTTCAATATATTTTTGGAGGATAGCTGTCATTTATAACTCTGCAGGTTTGTGAAGTACAGTGCCCCTGAGCTCCTTTCTTCAACTCGCTTTCTTGTGAGAAGGGCACAAAACCGCAGGATTGCTTCAGGCCCTAATCTGTTTCCAGCAGGGCACACTGAGCCTTTGTTTAATTCCTCTTCCTGGTGGGCAATGAGCGTTACATTTGCCCGTGCAGACACCTACAGCTAGTCTCTCATTGGTTCTCCCTATTCCTGTTCATCTTGCACAGAAATGGCAAGCTGTGCCAAACAGGAGGTTAAAGGCACTGACTCTCCAAGCGGGGAGAGTGTTAGTAAAGCATCTGGAATGGTGAACCCGAGGACCAGGATACGAAAACTGAGATGCATTTTAAATCATTTCCCAATCACACGGTGGACGATACTCTTGGTTTCCCATGCATGTTTTAGCTGGAGGAAGAATCCCTTGAACCTGGAGAGTTGGGACCCATGGAATGGGTACCATGCAGTATGACTTCAAAGGGTCGGCATTTGCTCACCAAAACTCACCAATGCTATCAGGTTGAAGTGTCCAGCCTTATGTCTCAACCAGCTCTGGGTGTAGATGTGGTCAATCCCGGTTGCATCACATGCCCTGAGGGAATTATTTAAGAATTGCTCTCTATTTCACTGTCTTTGTGTTTTGTTTTCGAAATTTATTTTGATAATGGGATTTATCGGATTTTCACTGCTGCGTTTCGGCCGCTGTACACACGCTTGATTCTCTTACGGAGACATATATATCCATGGGTTTTAAGATTCTTCCTACTCAGGTATATTCCTAGGCGTTGAATATGTGGTGTTGAGTCCATTTCGTTGAGCAAGGAGTAGGTCTTGTCTATTACATATTTGGCTTATGGAATGTTATCTGTGCTAATTTCAGTCTCTGGTTTTATGCAGCTCCCCAAGGCACCTTTCCCCATAAACAAGCACTAGTTGGTTTTCTAAATTTGAGACCTTGTTCTGTTTTGTAATTCAGTTCATGTGTAGTCAAGTTTACATTCCGTGTATTAGTGATATCTTATGATGTTTCTTTTTCTGTGTGACGTAGTTCACGTAGAATCACCGTACCTGCATCCACTCACTATGCCGCTACGGGCCTGATGACACAGATTTCATTGCTGAGTGATATTGCATTGTACGTACGTGGCACAACTTCTTTATCCATTTTTTGCTTTCTGGGATATTTACCTGATACTGTAGACGAGCTTCTTGTGAACACAGCCGTCCCAAATATTGGGGTGGCTGTCTGTTTTTGATTTTAATTTCCGTAAGCTTTAAGACCATAAGTGGAAGTGCCATAGGCTGTGTTGCTTTGTTTCTTATCTGTTTCAGGAAACACCATACACTTCTCCAGAGTGGCTGCTGGCAATTTACATCCTGCCAATCAGCATAACAAGGCTCCCTGTTCTCCATATCCTGTCCTACCTTTCTGGATTTTACACTTTTTTCAGATGGCCCTTTTGCCCGGGGAGGCAGTGAGATTTCATTGTAGTGCAGATTTCCTTTACAGGCTTGCTTGGTTGGCCAAAAAGGGCGTATGCGTTTTTTCCTGAATATATTCAGGAAAAAACGCATACGCCCTTTTTGGCCAAGTGCATCATTGTCGACGTTGTGCCTCTTTTCCTATGCTTTCAGGGCAATTCCAGTCTACCCCCTGCAATCGTTTTCCTGAAATTCAGCCCCGCTTTCAAGTCCCCTTCGCAGGCTTACTTCAATATATTTTTGGAGGATAGCTGTCATTTATAACTCTGCAGGTTTGTGAAGTACAGTGCCCCTCAGCTCCTTTCTTCAACTCGCTTTCTTGTGAGCTGGGCACAAAACCGCAGGATTGCTTCAGGCCCTAATCTGTTTCCAGCAGGGCACACTGAGCCTTTGTTTAATTCCTCTTCCTGGTGGGCAATGAGCGTTACATTTGCCCGTGCAGACACCTACAGCTAGTCTCTCATTGGTTCTCCCTATTCCTGTTCATCTTGCACAGAAATTGCAAGCTGTGCCAAAGAGGAGATTAAAGTCACTGACTCTCCAAGCGGGGAGAGTGTTAGTAAAGCATCTGGAATGGTGAACCCGAGGACCAGGATACGAAAACTGAGATGCATTTTAAATCGTTTCCCAATCACACGGTGGACGATACTCTGGGTTTCCCATGCATGTTTTAGCTGGAGGAAGAATCCCTTGAACCTGGAGAGTTGGGACCCATGGAATGGGTACCATGCAGTATGACTTCAAAGGGTCTGCATTTGCTCACCGAAACTCACCAATGCTATCAGCCTGAAGTGTCCAGCCTTATGTCTCAACCAGCTCTGGGTGTAGATGCGGTCAATCCCGGTTGCATCACATGCCCTGAGTGAATTATTTAAGAATTGCTCTCGATTTCACTGTCTTTGTGTTTTGTTTTCGAAATTTATTTTGATAATGGGATTTATCGGATTTTCACTGCTGCGTTTCGGCCGCTGTACACACGCCTGATTCTTTTACGGAGACATATATATCCATGGGTTTTAAGATTCTTCCTAGTCAGGTATATTCCTAGGCGTTGAATATGTGGTGTTGGGTCCATTTCGTTGAGCAAGGAGTAGGTCTTGTCTATTACATATTTGGCTTATGGAAATTTATCTGTGCTAATTTCAGTCTCGGGTTTTATGCAGCACCCCAACACACCTTTCCCCATAAGCAAGCACTAGTTGGTTTTCTAAATTTGAGACCCTGTTCTGTTTTGTAATTCAGTTCTTGTGTAGTCAAGTTTACATTCCGTGTATTAGTGATATCTTATGATGTTTCTTTTTCTGTGTGACGTAGTTCACGTACAATCACCGTACCTGCATCCACTCACTATGCCGCTACGGGCCTGATGACACAGATTTCATTGCTGAGTGATATTGCATTGTACGTACGTGCCACAACTTCTTTATCCATTTTTTGCTTTCTGGGATATTTACCTGATACTCTATACGAGCTTCTTGTGAACACAGCCGTCCCAAATATTGGGGTGGCTGTCTGTTTTTGATTTTAATTTCCGTAAGCTATAGGACCATAAGTGGAAGTGCCATAGGCTGTGTTGCTTTGTTTCTTACGTGTTTCAGGAAACACCATACACTTCTCCAGGGTGGCTGCTGGCAATTTACATCCTGCCAATCAGCATAACAAGGCTCCCTGTTCTCCATATCCTGTCGTACCTTTCTGGATTTTACACTTTTTTCAGATGGCCCTTTTGCCCGTGGGGGCAGTGAGATTTCATTGTAGTGCAGATTTCCTTTACAGGCTTGCTTGGTTGGCCAAAAAGGGCGTATGAGTTTTTTCCTGAATATACTCAGGAAAAAACGCATACGCCCTTTTTGGCCAAGTGCATCATTGTCGACATTGTGCCTCTTTTCCTACGCTTTCAGGGCAATTCCAGTCTACCCCCTGCAATCGTTTTCCTGAAATTCAGCCCCGCTTTCAAGTCCCGTTCGCAGGCTTACTTCAATATATTTTTGGAGGATAGCTGTCATTTATAACTCTGCAGGTTTGTGAAGTACAGTGCCCCTGAGCTCCTTTCTTCAACTCGCTTTCTTGTGAGCTGGGCACAAAACCGCAGGATTGCTTCAGGCCCTAATCTGTTTCCAGCAGGGCACACTGAGCCTTTGTTTAATTCCTCTTCCTGGTGGGCAAGGAGCGTTACATTTGCCCATGCAGACACCTACAGCTAGTCTCTCATTGGTTCTCCCTATTCCTGTTCATCTTGCACAGAAATGGCAAGCTGTGCCAAACAGGAGGTTAAAGGCACTGACTCTCCAAGCGGGGAGAGTGTTAGTAAAGCATCTGGAATGGTGAACCCGAGGACCAGGAAACGAAAACTGAGATGCATTTTAAATCGTTTCCCAATCACACAGTGGACGATACTCTGGGTTTCCCATGCATGTTTTAGCTGGAGGAAGAATCCCTTGAACCTGGAGAGTTGGGACCCATGGAATAGGTACCATGCAGTATGACTTCAAAGGGTCTGCATTTGCTCATCGAAACTCACCAATGCTATCAGCCTGAAGTGTCCAGCCTTATGTCTCAACCAGCTCTGGGTGTAGATGTGGTCAATCCCGGTTGCATCACATGCCCTGAGTGAATTATTTAAGAATTGCTCTCTATTTCACTGTCTTTGTGTTTTGTTTTCGAAATTTATTTTGATAATGGGATTTATCGGATTTTCAGTGCTGCGTTTCGGCCGCTGTACACACGCTTGATTCTCTTACGGAGACATATATATCCATGGGTTTTAAGATTCTTCCTAGTCAGGTATATTCCTAGGCGTTGAATATGTGGTGTTGGGTCCATTTCGTTGAGCAAGGAGTAGGTCTTGTCTATTACATATTTGGCTTATGGAAAGTTATCTGTGCTAATTTCAGTCTCTGGTTTTATGCAGCACCCCAACGGACCTTTCCCCATAAGCAAGCACTAGTTGGTTTTCTAAATTTGAGACCATGTTCTTTTTTGTAATTCAGTTCATGTGTAGTCAAGTTTACATTCCGTGTATTAGTGATATCTTATGATGTTTCTTTTTCTGTGTGGCGTAGTTCACGTAGAATCACCGTACCTGCATCCACTTACTATGCCGCTATGGGCCTGATGACACAGATTTCATTGCTGAGTGATATTGCATTGCACGTACGTGCCACAACTTCTTTATCCATTTTTTGCTTTCTGGGATATTTACCTGATACTGTAGACGAGCTTCTTGTGAACACAGCCGTCCCAAATATTGGGGTGGCTGTCTGTTTTTGATTTTAATTTCCGTAAGCTATAGAACCATAAGTGGAAGTGCCATAGGCTGTGTTGCTTTGTTTCTTACGTGTTTCAGGAAACACCATACACTTCTCCAGGGTGGCTGCTGGCAATTTACATCCTGCCAATCAGCATAACAAGGCTCCCTGTTCTCCATATCCTGTCCTACCTTTCTGGATTTTACACTTTTTTCAGATGGCCCTTTTGCCTGGGGGGGCAATGAGATTACATTGTAGTGCAGATTTCCTTTACAGGCTTGCTTGTTTGGCCAAAAAGGGCGTATGCGTTTTTTCCTGAATATATTCAGGAAAAAACGCATACGCCCTTTTTGGCCAAGTGCATCATTGTCGACGTTGTGCCTCTTTTCCTATGCTTTCAGGGCAATTCCAGTCTACCCCCTGCAATCGTTTTCCTGAAATTCTGCCCCGCTTTCAAGTCCCCTTCGCAGGCTTACTTCAATATATTTTTGGAGGATACCTGTCATTTATAACTCTGCAGGTTTGTGAAGTACAGTGCCCCTGAGCTCCTTTCTTCAACTCGCTTTCTTGTGAGCAGGGCACAAAACCGCAGGATTGCTTCAGGCCCTAATCTGTTTCCAGCAGGGCACACTGAGCCTTTGTTTAATTCCTCTTCCTGGTGGGCAATGAGCGTTACATTTGCCCGTGCAGACACCTACAGCTAGTCTCTCATTGGTTCTCCCTATTCCTGTTCATCTTGCACAGAAATTGCAAGCTGTGCGAAACAGGAGGTTAAAGGCACTGACTCTCCAAGCGGGGAGAGTGTTAGTAAAGCATCTGGAATGGTGAACCCGAGGACCAGGAAACGAAAACTGAGATGCATTTTAAATCGTTTCCCAATCACACAGTGGATGATACTCTGGGTTTCCCATGCATGTTTTAGCTGGAGGAAGAATCCCTTGAACCTGGAGAGTTGGGACCCATGGAATGGGTACCATGCAGTATGACTTCAAAGGGTCTGCATTTGCTCACCGAAACTCACCAATGCTATCAGCCTGAAATGTCCAGCCTTATGTCTCAACCAGCTCTGGGTGTAGATGTGGTCAATCCCGGTTGCATCACATGCCCTGAGTGAATTATTTAAGAATTGCTCTCTATTTCACTGTCTTTGTGGTTTGTTTTCGAAATTTATTTTGATAATGGGATTTATCGGATTTTCACTGCTGCATTTCGGCCGCTGTACACACGCTTGATTCTCTTACGGAGACATGTATATCCATGGGTTTTAAGATTCTTCCTAGTCAGGTATATTCCTAGGCGTTGAATATGTGGTGTTGGGTCCATTTCGTTGAGCAAGGAGTAGGTCTTGTCTATTACATATTTGGCTTATGGAAAGTTATCTGTGCTAATTTCAGTCTCTGGTTTTATGCAGCACCCCAAGGCACCTTTCCCCATAAGCAAGCACTAGTTGGTTTTCTAAATTTGAGACCCTGTTCTTTTTTGTAATTCAGTTCATGTGTAGTCAAGTTTACATTCCGTGTATTAGTGATATCTTATGATGTTTCTTTTTCTGTGTGACGTAGTTCACGTAGAATCATCGTACCTGCATCCACTCACTATGCCGCTACGGGCCTGATGACACAGATTTCATTGCTGAGTGATATTGCATTGCACGTACGTGCCACAACTTCTTTATCCATTTTTTGGTTTCTGGGATATTTACCTGATACTGTAGACGAGCTTCTTGTGAACACAGCCGTCCCAAATATTGGGGTGGCTGTCTGTTTTTGATTTTAATTTCCGTAAGCTATAGGACCATAAGTGGAAGTGCCATAGGCTGTGTTGCTTTGTTTCTTACGTGTTTCAGGAAACACCATACACTTCTCCAGGGTGGCTGCTGGCAATTTACATCCTGCCAATCAGCATAACAAGGCTCCCTGTGCTCCATATCCTGTCCTACCTTTCTGGATTTTACACCTTTTTCAGATGGCCCTTTTCCCCGTGGGGGCAGTGAGATTTCATTGTAGTGCAGATTTCCTTTACAGGCTTGCTTGGTTGGCCAAAAAGGGCGTATGCGTTTTTTCCTGAATATATTCAGGAAAAAACGCATACGCCCTTTTTGGCCAAGTGCATCATTGTCGACGTTCTGCCTCTTTTCCTATGCTTACAGGGCAATTCCAGTCTACCCCCTGCAATCGTTTTCCTGAAATTCTGCCCCGCTTTCAAGTCCCCTTCGCAGGCTTACTTCAATATATTTTTGGAGGATAGCTGTCATTTATAACTCTGCAGGTTTGTGAATTACAGTGCCTCTGAGCTCCTTTATTCAACTCGCTTTCTTGTGAGCTGGCCACAAAACCGCAGGATTGCTTCAGGCCCTAATCTGTTTCCAGCAGGGCACACTGAGCCCTTGTTTAATTCCTCTTCCTGGTGGGCAATGAGCGTTACATTTGCCCGTGCAGACACCTATAGCTAGTCTCTCATTGGTTCTCCCTATTCCTGTTCATCTTGCACAGAAATTGCAAGCTGTGCCAAACAGGAGGTTAAAGTCACTGATTCTCCAAGCAGGGAGAATGTTAGTAAAGCATCTGGAATGGTGAACCCGAGGACCAGGATACGAAACTTGAGATGCATTTAAAATCGTTTCCCAATCACACGGTGGACCATACTGTGGGTTTCCTATGCATGTTTTAGCTGGAGGAAGAATCCCTTGAACCTGAAGAGTTGGGACCCATGGAATAGGTACCATGCAGTATGACTTCAAAGTGTCTGCATTTGCTCACCGAAACTCACCAATGCTATTAGCCTGAAGTGTCCAGCCTTATGTCTCAATCAGCTCTGGGTGTAGATGTGGTCAATCCCGGTTGCATCACATGCCCTGAGTGAATTATTTAAGAATTGCTCTCTATTTCACTGTCTTTGTGTTTTGTTTTCGAAATTTATTTTGATAATGGGATTTATCGGATTTTCACTGCTTCGTATCGGCTGCTGTACACACGCTTGATTCTCTTACGGAGACATATATATCCATGGGTTTTAAGATTCTTCCTAGTCAGGTATATTCCTAGGCGTTGAATATGTGGTGTTGAGTCCATTTCGTTGAGCAAGGAGTAGGTCTTGTCTATTACATATTTGGCTTATTGAAAGTTATCTGTGCTAATTTCAGTCTCTGGTTTTATGCAGCACCCCAAGGCACCTTACCCCATAAGCAAGCACTAGTTGGTTTTCTAAATTTGAGACCCTGTTCTGTTTTGTAATTCAGTTCATGTGTAGTCCAGTTTACATGCCGTGTATTAGTGATATCTTATGATGTTTCTTTTTCTGTGTGACGTAGTTCACGTAGAATCACCGTACCTGCATCCACTCACTATGCCGCTACGGGTCTGATGACACAGATTTCATTGCTGAGTGATATTGCATTGCACGTACGTGCCACAACTTCTTTATCCATTTTTTGCTTTCTGGGATATTTACCTGGTACTGTAGACGAGCTTCTTGGGAACACAGCCGTCCCAAACTTTGGGGTGGCTCTCTGTTTTTGATTTTAATTTCCCTAAGGAATAGGACCATAAGTGCAATTGCCATAGGCTGTGTTGCTTTATTTCTTACGTGTTTCAGGAAACACCATACACTTCTCCAGGGTGGCTGTTGGCAATTTACATCCTGCCAATCAGCATAACAAGGCTCCCTGTTCTCCGTATCCTGTCCTACCTTTCTGGATTTTACACTTTTTTCAGATTGCCCTCTTGCCCGGGGGGCAGTGAGACTTCAGTGTAGTGCAGATTTCCTTTACAGGCTTGCTTGGTTGGCCAAAAAGGGCGTATGCGTTTTTTCCTGAATATATTCAGGAAAAAACGGATACGCCCTTTTTGGCCAAGTGCATCATTGTCGACGTTCTGCCTCTTTTCCTATGCTTTCAGGGCAATTCCAGTCTACCCCCTGCAATCGTTTTCCAGAAATTCTGCCCCCCTTTCAAGTCCCCTTCGCAGGCTTACTTCAATATATTTTTGGAGGATAGCTGTCATTTATTACTCTGCAGGTTTGTGAATTACAGTGCCCCTGATCTCCTTTCTTCAACTCGCTTTCTTGTGAGCTGGGCACAAAACCGCAGGATTGCTTCAGGCCCTAATCTGTTTCCGGCAGGGCACACTGAGCCTTTGGTTAATTCCTCTTCCTGGTGGGAAATGAGCGTTACATTTGCCCGTGCAGACACCTATAGCTAGTCTCTCATTGGTTCTCCCTATTCCTGTTCATCTTGCACAGAAATTGCAAGCTGTGCGAAACAGGAGGTTAAAGGCACTGACTCTCCAAGCGGGGAGAGTGTTAGTAAAGCATCTGGAATGGTGAACCCGAGGACCAGGATACGAAAACTGAGATGCATTTTAAATCGTTTCCCAATCACACGGTGGACCATACTGTGGGTTTCCCATGCATGTTTTAGCTGGAGGAAGAATCCCTTGAACCTGAAGAGTTGGGACCCATGGAATAGGGACCATGCAGTATGACTTCAAAGGGTCTGCATTTGCTCACCGAAACTCACCAATGCTATCAGCCTGTAGTGTCCAGCCTTATGTCTCAACCAGCTCTGGGTGTAGATGTGGTCAATCCCGGTTGCATCACATGCCCTGAGTGAATTATTTAAGAATTGCTCTCTATTTCACTGTCTTTGTGTTTTGTTTTCGAAATTTATTTTGATAATGGGATTTATCGGATATTCACTGCTGCGTATCGGCCGCTGTACACACGCTTGATTCTCTTACGGAGACATATATATCCATGGGTTTTAAGATTCTTCCTAGTCAGGTATATTCCTTGGCGTTGAGTATGTGGTGTTGAGTCCATTTCGTTGAGCAAGGAGTAGGTCTTGTCTATTACATATGTGTCTTATGGAATGTTATCTGTACTAATTTCAGTCTCTGGTTTTATGCAGCACCCCAAGGCACCTTTCCCCATAAGCAAGCACTAGTTGGTTTTCTAAATTTGAGACCCTGTTCTGTTTTGTAATTCAGTTCATGTGTAGTCAAGTTTACATTCCGTGTATTAGTGATATCTTATGATGTTTCTTTTTCTGTGTGACGTAGTTCACGTAGAATCACCGTACCTGCATCCACTCACTATGCCGCTACGGGCCTGATGACACAGATTTCATTGCTGAGTGATATTGCATTGTACGTACGTGCCACAACTTCTTTATCCATTTTTTGCTTTCTGGGATATTTACCTGATACTCTAGACGAGCTTCTTGTGAACACAGCCGTCCCAAATATTGGGTTGGCTGTCTGTTTTTGATTTTAATTTCCGTAAGCTATAGGACCATAAGTGGAAGTGCCATAGGCTGTGTTGCTTTGTTTCTTACGTGTTTCAGGAAACACCATACACTTCTCCAGGGTGGCTGTTGGCAATTTACATCCTGCCAATCAGCATAACAAGGCTCCCTGTTCTCCATATCCTGTCCTACCTTTCTGGATTTTACAGTTTTTTCAGATGGCCCTCTTGCCAGGAGGGCAGTGAGACTTCATTGTTGTGCAGATTTCCTTTACAGGCTTGCTTGGTTGGCCAAAAAGGGCGTATGCGTTTTTTCCTGAATATATTCAGGAAAAAACGCATACGCCCTTTTTGGCCAAGTGCATCATTGTCGAAGTTCTGCCTCTTTTCCTATGCTTTCAGGGCAATTCCAGTCTACCCCCTGCAATCGTTTTCCAGAAATTCTGCTCCCCTTTCAAGTCCCCTTCGCAGGCTTACTTCAATATATTTTTGGAGGATAGCTGTCATTTATAACTCTGCAGGTTTGTGAATTACAGTGCCCCTGAGCTCCTTTCTTCAACTCGCTTTCTTGTTAGCTGGGCACAAAACCGCAGGATTGCTTCAGGCCCTAATCTGTTCCGGCAGGGCACACTGAGCCTTTCGTTAATTCCTCTTCCTGGTGGGAAATGAGCGTTACATTTGCCCGTGCAGACACCTATAGCTAGTCTCTCATTGGTTCTCCCTATTCCTGTTCATCTTGCACAGAAATTGTAAGCTGTGCGAAACAGGAGGTTAAAGGCACTGACTCTCCAGGCGGGGAGAGTGTTAGTAAAGCATCTGGAATGGTGAACCCGAGGACCAGGATACGAAAACTGAGATGCATTTTAAATCGTTTCCCAATCACACGGTGGACCATACTGTGCGTTTCCCATGCATGTTTTAGCTGGAGGAAGAATCCCTTGAACCTGAAGAGTTGGGACCCATGGAATAGATACCATGCAGTATGACTTCAAAGGGTCTGCATTTGCTCACCGAAACTCACCAATGCTATCAGCCTGTAGTGTCCAGCCTTATGTGTCAACCAGCTCTGGGTGTAGATGTGGTCAATCCCGGTTGCATCACATGCCCTGAGTGAATTATTTAAGAATTGCTCTCTATTTCACTCTCTTTGTGTTTTGTTTTCGAAATTTATTTTGATAATGGGATTTATCGGATTTTCACTGCTGCGTATCGGCCTCTGTACACACGCTTGATTCTCTTACGGAGACATATATATCCATGGGTTTTAAGATTCTTCCTAGTCAGGTATATTCCTAGGCGTTGAATATGTGGTGTTGAGTCCATTTTGTTGAGCAAGGAGTAGGTCTTGTCTATTACATATTTGTCTTATGGAATGTTATCTGTACTAATTTCAGTCTCTGGTTTTATGCAGCACCCCAAGGCACCTTTCCCCATAAGCAAGCACTAGTTGGTTTTCTAAATTTGAGACCCTGCTCTGTTTTGTAATTCAGTTCATGTGTAGTCAAGTTTACATTCCGTGTATTAGTGATATCTTATGATGTTTCTTTTTCTGTGTGACGTAGTTCACGTAGAATCACCGTACCTGCATCCACTCACTATGCCGCTACGGGCCTGATGACACAGATTTCATTGCTGAGTGATATTGCACTGTACGTACGTGCCACAACTTCTTTATCTATTTTTTACTTTCTGGGATATTTACCTGATACTTTAGACGAGCTTCTTGTGAACACAGCCGTCCCAAATATTGGGGTGGCTGTCTGTTTTTGATTTTAATTTCCGTAAGCTACAGGACCATTAGTGGAAATGCCATAGGCTGTGTTGCTTTGTTTCTTACGTGTTTCAGGAAACACCATACACTTCTCCAGGGTGGCTGCCGGCAATTTACATCCTGCCAATCAGCATAACAAGGCTCCCTGTTCTCCATATCCTGTCCTACATTTCTGGATTTTACACTTTTTTCAGATGGCCCATTTGCCCGGGGGGCAGTGAGACTTCATTGTAGTGCAGATTTCCTTTACAGGCTTGCTTGGTTGGCCAAAAAGGGCGTATGCGTTTTTTCCTGAATATATTCATGAAAAAACGCATACGCCCTTTTTGGCCAAGTGCATCATTGTCGACGTTGTGCCTCTTTTCCTATGCTTTCAGGGCAATTCCAGTCTACCCCCTGCAATCGTTTTCCTGAAATTCTGCCCCGCTTTCAAGTCCCCTTCGCAGGCTTACTTCAATATATTTTTGGAGGATAGCTGTCATTTATAACTGCAGGTTTGTGAATTACAGTGCCCCTGAGCTCCTTTCTTCAACTCGCTTTCTTGTGAGCTGGGCACAAAACCGCAGGATTGCTTCAGGCCCTATTCTGTTTTCAGCAGGGCATGCTAAGCCTTTGTTTAATTCCTCTTCCTGGTGGGCAATGAGCATTACAGTTGCCCGTGCAGACACCTACAGCTAGTCTCTCATTGGTTCTCCCTATTCCTGTTCATCTTGCACAGAAATTGCAAGCTGTGCCAAAGAGGAGGTTAAAGGCACTGACACTCCAAGCGGGGAGAGTGGTAGTAAAGCATCTTGAATGTTGAACCCGAGGACAAGTATACGAAAAGTGAGATGCATTTTAAATCGTTTCCCAATCACACGGTGGACGATACTCTGGGTTTCCCATGCATGTTTTAGTTGGAGTAAGAATCCCTTGAACCTGAAGAGTTGGGACCCATGGAATAGGTACCATGCAGTATGACTTCAAAGGGTCTGCATTTGCTCACCGAAACTCACCAATGCTATCAGCATGAAGTGTCCAGCCTTATGTCTCAATCAGCTCTGGGTGTAGATGTGGTCAATCCCGGTTGCATCACATGCCCTGAGTGAATTATTTAAGAATTGCTCTCTATTTCACTGTCTTTGTGTTTTGTTTTCTAAATTTATTTTGATAATGGGATTTATCGGATTTTCACTGCTGCGTATCGGCCGCTGTACACACGCTTGATTCTCTTACGGAGACATATATATCCATGGGTTTGAAGATTCTTCCTAGTCAGGTATTTTCCTAGGCGTTGAATATGTGGTGTTGAGTCCATTTCGTTGAGCAAGGAGTAGGTCTTGTCTATTACATATTTGGCTTATGGAATGTTATCTGTGCTAATTTCAGTCTCTGGTTTTATGCAGCACCCCAAGGCACCTTTCCCCATAAGCAAGCACTAGTCGGTTTTCTAAATTTGAGACCCTGTTCTGTTTTGTAATTCAGTTCATGTGTAGTCAAGTTTACATTCCGTGTATTAGTGATATCTTATGATGTTTCTATTTCTGTGTGACGTAGTTCACGTAGAATCACCGTACCTGCATCCACTCACTATGCCGCTACGGGCCTGATGACACAGATTTCATTGCTGAGTGATATTGCATTGCACGTACGTGCCACAACTTCTTTATCCATTTTTTGCTTTCTGGGATATTTACCTGGTACTGTAGACGAGCTTCTTGGGAACACAGCCCTCCCAAACTTTGGGGTGGCTCTCTGTTTTTGATTTTAATTTCCCTAAGGAATAGGACCATAAGTGCAATTGCCATAGGCTGTGTTGCTTTATTTCTTACGTGTTTCAGGAAATACCATACACTTCTCCAGGGTGGCTGTTGGCAATTTACATCCTGCCAATCAGCATAACAAGGCTCCCTCTTCTCCATATCCTGTCCTACCTTTCTGGATTTTACACTTTTTTCAGATGGCCCTCTTGCCCGGGGGGCAGTGAGACTTCATTGTAGTGCAGATTTCCTTTACAGGCCTGCTTGGTTGGCCAAAAAGGGCGTATGCGTTTTTTCCTGAATATATTCAGGAAAAAACGCATACGCCCTTTTTGGCCAAGTGCATCATTGTCGACGTTGTGCCTCTTTTCCTATGCTTTCCGGGCAATTCCAGTCTACCCCCTGCAATCGTTTTCCTGAAATTCTGCCCCGCTTTCAAGTCCCCTTCGCAGGCTTACTTCAATATATTTTTGGAGGATAGCTGTCATTTATAACTCTGCAGGTTTGTGAAGTACAGTGCCCCTGAGCTCCTTTCTTCAACTCGCTTTCTTGTGAGCTGGGCACAAAACCGCAGGATTGCTTCAGGCCCTAATCTGTTTCCAGCATGGCACACTGAGCCTTTGTTTAATTCCTCTTCCTGGTGGGCAATGAGCGTTACATTTGCCCGTGCAGACACCTACAGCTAGTCTCTCATTGGTTCTCCCTATTCCTGTTCATCTTGCACAGAAATTGCAAGCTGTGCCAAAGAGGAGGTTAAAGGCACTGACTCTCCAAGCGGGGAGAGTGTTAGTAAAGCATCTGGAATGGTGAACCCGAGGACCAGGATACGAAAACTGAGATGCATTTTAAATCGTTTCCCAATCACACGGTGGACGATACTCTGGGTTTCCCATGCATGTTTTAGCTGGAGGAAGAATCCCTTGAACCTGGAGAGTTGGGACCCATGGAATGGGTACCATGCAGTATGACTTCAAAGGGTCTGCATTTGCTCACCGAAACTCACCAATGCTATCAGCCTGAAGTGTCCAGCCTTATGTCTCAACCAGCTCTGGGTGTAGATGTGGTCAATCCCGGTTGCTTCACATGCCCTGAGTGAATTATTTAAGAATTGCTCTCTATTTCACTGTCTTTGTGTTTTGTTTTCGAAATTTATTTTGATAATGGGATTTATCGGATTTTCACTGCTGCGTTTCGGCCGCTGTACACACGCTTGGTTCTCTTATGGAGACATATATATCCATGGGTTTTAAGATTCTACCTAGTCAGGTATATTCCTAGGCGTTGATTATGTGGTGTTGGGTCCATTTCGTTGAGCAAGGAGTAGGTCTTGTCTATTACATATTTGGCTTATGGAAAGTTATCTGTGCTAATTTCAGTCTCTGGTTTTATGCAGCACCCAAAGGCACCTTTCCCCATAAGCAAGCACTAGTTGGTTTTCTAAATTTGAGACCCTGTTCTGTTTTGTAATTCAGTTCATGTGTAGTCAAGTTTACATTCCGTGTATTAGTGATATCTTATGATGTTTCTTTTTCTGTGTGACGTAGTTCACGTAGAATCACCGTACCTGCATCCACTCACTATGCCGCTACGGGCCTGATGACACAGATTCCATTGCTGAGTGATATTGCATTGTACGTACGTGCCACAACTTCTTTATCCATTTTTTGCTTTCTGGGATATTTACCTGATACTGTAGACGAGCTTCTTTTGAACACAGCCGTCCCAAATATTGGGGTGGCTGTCTGTTTTTGATTTTAATTTCCGTAAGCTATAGGAGCATAAGTGGAAATGCCATAGGCTGTGTTGCTTTGTTTCTTACGTGTTTCAGGAAACACCATACACTTCTCCAGGGTGGCTGCTGGCAATTTACATCCTGCCAATCAGCATAACAAGGCTCCCTGTTCTCCATATCCTGTCCTACCTTTCTGGATTTTACACTTTTTTCAGATGGCCCTTTTGCCCGGGGGGCAGTGAGACTTCATTGTAGTACAGATTTCCTTTACAGGCTTGCTTGGTTGGCCAAAAAGGGCGTATGCGTTTTTTCCTGAATATATTCAGGAAAAAACGCATACGCCCTTTTTGGCCAAGTGCATCATTGTCGACGTTGTGCCTCTTTTCCTATGCTTTCAGGGCAATTCCAGTCTACCCCCTGCAATCGTTTTCCTGAAATTCTGCCCCGCTTTCAAGTCCCCTTCGCAGGCTTACTTCAATATATTTTTGGAGGATAGCTGTCATTTATAACTCTGCAGGTTTGTGAATTACAGTGCCCCTGAGCTCCTTTCTTCAACTCGCTTTCTTGTGAGCTGGACACAAAACCAAAGGATTGCTTCAGGCCCTAATCTGTTTTCAGCAGGGCATGCTGAGCCTTTGTTTAATTCCTCTTCCTGGTGGGCAATGAGCGTTACATTTGCCCGTGCAGACACCTACAGCTAGTCTCTCATTGGTTCTCCCTATTCCTGTTCATCTTGCACAGAAATTGCAAGCTGTGCCAAAGAGGAGGTTAAAGGCACTGACTCTCCAAGCGGGGAGAGTGTTAGTAAAGCATCTGGAATGGTGAACCCGAGGACCAGGATACGAAAACTGAGATGCATTTTATTTTTATTTATTTATTTTTTTTTAATGTTTGCAGCAGTTCTTTTTTTTTTTTTTTTTAATCATCTTTATTGGGGTATAATTGCTTTACAATGGTGTGTTAGTTTCTGCTTTATAACAAAGTGAATCAGTTATACATATACATATGTTCCCATATGTCTTCCCTCTTGCGTCTCCCTCCCTCCCACTCTCCCCATCCCACCCTTCCAGGCTGTTCCAAAGCACCGAGCTAATATCCCTGTGCCTTGCGGCTGCTTCCCCCCAGCTATCTACCTTACTACGTTTGTTAGTGTGTATATGTCCATGACTCTCTCTCGCCCTTTCAAAACTCACCCTTCCCCCTCCCCATATCCTTAAGTCCGTTCTCCAGTAGGTCTGCGTCTTTATTCCTATCTTACCCCTAGGTTCTTCATGACATTTTTTTCCCTTAAATTCCATATATATGTGTTAGCATACGGTATTTGTCTTTTTCTTTCTGACTTACTTCACTCTGTATGACAGATTCTAGGTCTATCCATCTCATTACAAATAGCTCAATTTCATTTCTTTTTAAGGCTGAGTAATATTCCATTGTGTATATGTGCCACATCTTCTTTATCCATTCATCCGATGATGGGCGCTTAGGTTGTTTCCATGTCCTGGCTATTGTAAATAGAGCTGCAATGAACATTTTGGTACATGACTCTCTTTGAATTTTGGTTTTCTCAGGGTATATGCCAAGTAGTGGGATTGCTGGGTCATATGGTAATTCTATTTGTAGTTTTTTAAGGAACCTCCATACTGTTCTCCACAGTGGCTGAACCAATTCACATTCCCACCAGCAGTGCAAGAGTGTCCCCTTTTCTCCACACCCTCTCCAGCATTTATTGTTTCTTGATTTTTTGATGATGTCCATTCTGACTGGTGTGAGATGATATCTCATTGTAGTTTTGATTTGCATTTCTCTAATGATTAATGATGTTGAGCATTCTTTCATGTGTTTGTTGGCATTCTGTATATCTTCTTTGGAGAACTGTCTATTTAGGTCTTCTGCCCATTTTTGGATGGGGTTGTTTGTTTTTTTGTTATTGAGCTGCATGAGCTGCTTGTAAATTTTGGAGATTAATCCTTTGTCAGTTGCTTCATTTGCAAATGTTTTCTCCCATTCTGAGGGTTGTCTTTTGGTCTTGGTTATCGTTTCCTTTGCTGTGCAAAAGCTTTGAAGTTTCATTAGGTCCCATTTGTTTATTTTTGTTTTTATTTCCATTACTCTAGGAGGTGGGTCAGATAGGATCTTGCTGTGATTTATGTCATAGAGTGTTCTTCCTATGTTTTCTTCTAAGAGTTTGATAGTTTCTGGCCTTACATTTAGGTCTTTAATCCATTTTGAGCTTATTTTTGTGTATGGTGTTAGGGAGTGATCTAATCTCATACTTTTACATGTACCTGTCCAGTTTTCCCAGCACCATTTATTGAAGAGGCTGTCCTTTCTCCACTGTACATTCCTGCCTCCTTTATCAAAGATGAGGTGTCCATATGTGCGTGGGTTTATCTCTGGGCTTTCTATCCTGTTCCACTGATCTATCTTTCTGTTTTTGTGCCAGTACCATACTGTCTTGATTACTGTTGCTTTGTAATATAGTCTGAAGTCAGGGAGCCTTATTCCTCCAGCTCCTTTTTTCGTTCTAAAGATTGCTTTGGCTATTCGGGGTCTTTTGTGTTTCCATACAAATTGCGAAATTTTTTGTTCTAGTTCTGTGAAAAATGCCAGTGGTAGTTTGATAGGGATTGCATTGAATCTGTAGATTGCTTTGGGTAGTAGAGTCATTTTCACAATGTTGATTCTTCCCATCCAAGAACATGGTATATCTCTCCATCTATTTGTATCATCTTTAATTTCTTTCATCAGTGTCTTATAATTTTCTGCATACAGGTCTTTCCTATCCTTAGGTAGGTTTATTCCTAGATATTTTATTCTTTTTGTTGCAATGGTAAATGGGAGTGTTTTCTTGATTTCACTTTCAGATTTTTCATCATTAGTATATAGGAATGCCAGAGATTTCTGTGCATTAATTTTGTATCCTGCTACTTTACCAAATTCATTGATTAGCTCTAGTAGTTTTCTGGTAGCATCTTTAGGATTCTCTATGTATAGTATCATGTCATCTGCAAACAGTGACAGCTTTACTTCTTCTTTTCCGATTTGGATTCTTTTTATTTCCTTTTCTTCTCTGATTGCTGTGGCTAAAACTTCCAAAACTATGTTGAATAAGAGTGGTGAGAGTGGGCAACCTTGTCTTGTTCCTGATCTTAGTGGAAATGCTTTCAGTTTTTCACCATTGAGGATGATGTTTGCTGTGGGCTTGTCATATATGGCTTTTATTATGTTTAGGAAAGTTCCCTCTATGCCTACTTTCTGGAGGGTTTTTATCATAAATGGGTGTTGAATTTTGTCGAAAGCTTTCTCTGCATCTATTGAGATGATCATATGGTTTTTCTCCTTCAATTTGTTAATATGGTTTATCACATTGATAGATTTGCGTATATTGAAGAATCCTTGCATTCCTGGAATAAACCCCACTTGATCATGGTGTATGATCCTTTTAATGTGCTGTTGGATTCTGTTTGCTAGTATTTTGTTGAGGATTTTTGCATCTATGTTCATCAGTGATATTGGCCTGTAGTTTTCTTTCTTTGTGACATCCTTGTCTGGTTTTGGTATCAAGGTGATGGTGGCTTCGTAGAAGGAATTTGGGAGTGTTCCTCCCTCTGCTATATTTTGGAAGAGTTTGAGAAGGATAGGTGTTAGCTCTTCTCTAAACGTTTGATAGAATTCACCTGTGAAGCCATCTGGTCCTGGGCTTTTGTTTGTTGGAAGGTTTTTAATCACAGTTTCAATTTCAGTGCTTGTGATTGGTCTGTTCATATTTTCTATTTCTTCCTGATTCAGTCTTGGCAGGTTGTGCATTTCTAAGAATTTGTCCATTTCTTCCAGATTGTCCATTTTATTGGCATAGAGTTGCTTGTAGTAATCTCTCATGATTTTTTTTATTTCTGCAGTGTCAGTTGTTACTTCTCCTTTTTCATTTCTAATTCTATTGATTTGAGTCTTCTCCCTTTTTTTCTTGATGAGTCTGGCTAGTGGTTTATCTATTTTGTTTATCTTCTCAAAGAACCAGCTTTTAGTTTTATTGATCTTTGCTATTGTTTCCTTCATTTCTTTTTCATTTATTTCTGATCTGATTTTTATGATTTCTTTCCTTCTGCTAGCTTTGGGGTTTTTTTGTTCTTCTTTCTCTAATTGCTTGAGGTGCAAGGTTAGGTTGTTTATTCGAGATGTTTCCTGCTTCTTAAGGTGGGCTTGTATTGCTATAAACTTCCCCCTTAGGACTGCTTTTGCTGCATCCCATAGGTTTTGGGTCGTTGTGTCTCCATTGTCATTTGTTTCTAGGTATTTTTTTATTTCCTCTTTGATTTCTTCAGTGATCACTTCATTATTAAGTAGTGTATTGTTTAGCCTCCATGTGTTTGTATTTTTTACAGATCTTTTCCTGTAATTGATATCTAGTCTCATGGCGTTGTGGTCGGAAAAGATACTTGATACAATTTCAGTTTTCTTAAATTTACCAAGGCTTGATTTGTGACCCAAGATATGATCTATCCTGGAGAATGTTCCATGAGCACTTGAGAAAAATGTGTATTCTGTTGTTTTTGGATGGAATGTCCTATAAATATCAATTAAGTCCATCTTGTTTAATGTATCATTTAAAGCTTGTGTTTCCTTATTTATTTTCATTTTGGATGATCTGTCCATGGGTGAAAGTGGGGTGTTAAAGTCCCCTACTATGAATGTGTTACTGTTGATCTCCCCTTTTATGGTTGTTAGTATTTGCCTTATGTATTGAGGTGCTCCTATGTTGGGTGCATAAATATTTACAATTGTTATATCTTCTTCTTGGATCGATCCCTTGATCATTATGTAGTGTCCTTCTTTGTCCCTTTTAATAGTCCTTATTTTAAAGTCTATTTTGTCTGATATGAGAATTGCTACTCCAGCTTTCTTTTGGTTTCCATTTGCATGGAATATCTTTTTCCATCCCCTTACTTTCAGTCTGTATGTGTCTCTAGTTCTGAAGTGGGTCTCTTGTAGACAGCATATATAAGGGTCTTGTTTTTGTATCCATTCAGCCAATCTGTGTCTTTTGGTGGGAGCATTTAGTCCATTTACATTTAAGGTAGTTATCGATATGTATGTTCCTATTTCCATTTTATATATTGTTTTGGGTTCGCTACTATAGGTCATTTCCTTCTCTTGTGTTTCGTGTCTAGAGAAGTTCCTTTAGCATTTGTTGTAAAGCTGGTTTGGTGGTGCTGAACTCTCTCAGCTTTTGCTTGTCTGTAAAGGTTTTATTTTCTCCATCAAATGTGAATGAGATCCTTGCTGGGTAGAGCAGTCTTGGTTTCAGGCTATTCTCCTTCATCACTTTCAGTATGTCCTGCCACTCCCTTCTGGCTTGTAGGGTTTCTGCTGAGAGATCAGCTGTTAACCTTATGGGGATTCCCTTGTGTGTTATTTGTTGTTTTTCCCTTGCTGCTTTTAATATGCTTTCTTTGTATTTAATTTTTGACAGTTTGATTAATATGTGTCTTGGCGTGTTTCTCCTTGTATTTATCCTGTATGGGACCCTCTGTGCTTCCTGGACTTGATTAACTATTTCCTTTCCCATATTAGGGAAGTTTTCAACTATAATCTCTTCAAATATTTTCTCAGTCCCTTTCTTTCTTTCTTCTTCTTCTGGAACCCCTATAATTCGAATGTTGGTGCGTTTCATGTTGTCCCAGAGGTCTCTGAGACTGTCCTCAGTTCTTTTCATTCTTTTTTCTTTATTCTGCTCTGCAGTAGTTATTTCCACTACTTTATCTTCCAGGTCACTTATCCGTTCTTCTGCCTCAGTTATTCTGCTATTGATCCTATCTAGAGTGATTTTAATTTCATTTATTGCATTGTTCATCGTTGCTTGTTTCATCTTTAGTTCTTGTAAGTCCTTGTTAACTGTTTCTTGCATTTTGTCCATTCTACTTCCAAGATTTTGGATCATCCTTACTATCATTATTCTGAATTCTTTTTCAGGTAGATTGCCTATTTCCTCTTCATTTGTTAGGTCTGGTGGGTTTTTATCTTGCTCCTTCATCTGCTGTGTGTTTTTCTGTCTTCTCATTTTGCTTACTGTGTTTGGGGTCTCCTTTTTGCAGGCTGCAGGTTCGTAGTTCCCGTTGTTTTTGATGTCTGTCTCCAGTGGCTAAGGTTGTTTCAGTGGGTTGTGTAGGCTTCCTGGTGGAGGGGACTAGTGCCTGTGTTGTGCTGGATGAGGCTGGATCTTGTCTCTCTAGTGGGCAGGTTCACGTCTGGTGGTGTGTTTTGGGGTGTCTGTGGCCTTATTATGATTTTAGGCAGCCTCTCTGCTAATGGGTGGGGTTGTGTTCCTGTTTTGCTAGTTGTTTGGCATAGGTTGTCCAGCACTGTGGCTTGCTGGTTGTTGAGTGAAGCTGGGTGCTGGTGTTAAGATGGAGGTCTCTGGGATATTTCCACCGTTTAATATTATGTGGAGCTGGGAGGTCTCTTGTTGACCAGTGTCCTGAAGTTGGCTCTCCTACCTCAGAGGCAGAGCCCTGACTCCTGGCTGGAGCACCAAGAGCCTTTCATCCACACAGCTCAGAATAAAAGGGAGAAAAAGTAGGGAGAATTAGTAGAAGTATGAGTAAAGAAAGAGGGAAAGGAGGAAAGGAAGGAAGGAAGAAAGAAGCAAAGAAGGAAAGAAAGGAGGGAGGGAGGGAGGGAGGAAGGAAGGAAGGAGGGAAAGAAGGAAAAAAAAGATAGAAAGAAAGATGATACAGTAAAAATAAAATAAAGTATAATATAGTTATTGAATTAAAAAATATTTAGAAAAAAAAAAAGGGATGGATAGAACCTTAGGACAAATGTTGGAAACAAAGCTATACAGAGAAAATCTTACACAGAAGCATACACATACACCTTCACAAAAAGAGGTAAAGGGGGAAAAATCATAAATCCTGCTCCCTGAGACCACCTCCTCAATTTGGGGTGATTCGTTGTCTAAAGGAGGGAGGGAAGGAAGGAAAGAAAGAAAGAACGAAGGTAAAGTATAATAAAGTTATTACAATTAAACTTAATTATTAAGAAAAGGAATTTTTAAAAAAAAGTCATGGATGGATAGAGCCCTAGGACAAATGGTGGAAGCTAGAGTATACAGACTAGATGTCACACAGAAGCATACACGTACACATTCACCAAAAGAGGAAAAGGGAAAAAAATCATAGATCTCGCTCCTAAATTCCACCTCTTCAATTTGGGATCATTCCTTGTCTATTCAGGTATTCCACAGATGCAGGGTATATCAAGTTGATTGTGGAGCTTTAATCCGCTGCTTCTGTGGCTGCTGGGAGAGATTTCCCTTTCTCTTCTTTGTTCTCACAGCTCACAGGAGCTCAGCTTTGGATTTAGCCCTGCCTCTGCGTGTAGGTCGCTGGAGGGCGTCTGTTTTTTCGCTCAGACAGGACGGGGTTAAAGGAGCCGCTGATTCGGGGCCTCCGGCTCACTCAGGCCGGGGGTTGGGGGATGGCGGAAGGAGGGGCACTGCGTGCGGGGCCGGCCTGCGGCGGCAGAGGCAGCGTGACGTTGTGGCAGAGGCCGGCGTGACGTTGCACCAGCCTGAGGCCCGCCGTGCGTTGTCCCGGGGAAGTTGTCCCTGGATCCCGGGAACCTGGCAGTGGCAGGCTGCACAGGCTCCGCGGAAGAGGGGTGTGGAGAGTGACCTGTGCTCGCACACAGGCCCCTTGGTGGCGGCAGCAGCAGCCTTAGCGTCTCCCGCCCGTCTCTGGGCTCCGCGGTTTTAGCCGCGGCTCGCGCCCGTCTCTGGGGTTTGCGCTTTCAGCCGCGGCTCGCGCCCGTCTCGGGGACTCGCGCCCTCAGCCGCGGCTCACGCCCGTCTCTGGGGTTCGCACTTTTAGCCGTGGCTCGCGCCCGTCTCTGGAGTTCCTTTAAGCAGCGCTCTTAAACCCCTCTCCTCGCGCACCAGGAAACAAAGAGGGAAGAAAAAGTCTCTTGCCTCTTCGGCCAGTGCAGGCTTTTCCCCGAACTCCCTGCCGGCTAGTTGTGGTGCACTAACCCCTTCAGGCTATGTTCAAGCCGCCAACCCCAGTCCTCTCCCTGAGCTCCGTCCAAAACCAAAACCCGAGCCTCAGCTCGCAGCCCCGCCCGCCCCGGTGGGTGAGCAGCAAGCCTCTCGGGTTGGTGAGTGCTGGTCGGCACCGATCGTCTGTGCAGGAATCTCCCCGCTTTGCCCTCCGAACCCGTCGCTGTGCACTACTCCGCGGTCCCGAAACTCCCCCCTCCGCCTCCCGCAGTCTCCGCCCGCGGAGGGGTTTCCTAGTGTGTGGAAACTTTTCCTCCTTCACAGCTCCCTCCCACTGGTGCAGGTGCCGTACTTATTCTTTTGTCTCTGTTTTTTCTTTTGCCCTACCCAGTTACGTGGGGAGTTTCTTGCCTTTTGGGAGGTCTGAGGTCTTCTGCCAGCCTTCAGTAGGAGTTCTGTAGGAGTTGTTCCACGTGTGGATGTATTTCTGGTGTATCCGGGGGAGGAAGGCGATCTCCGCGTCTTACTCTTCCGCCATCTTCAAGGTCCCCCCCCGAGATGCATTTTAAATCGTTTCCCAATCACACGGTGGACGATACTCTGGGTTTCCCATGCATGTTTTAACTGGAGGAAGAATGCCTTGAACCTGGAGAGTTGGGACCCATGGAATGGGTACCATGCAGTATGACTACAAAGGGTCTACATTTGCTCACCGAAACTCACCAATGCTATCAGCCTGAAGTGTCCAGCCTTATGTCTCAACCAGCTCTGGGTGTAGATGTGGTCAATCCTGGTTGCATCCCATGCCCTGAGTGAATTAGTTAAGAATTGCTCTCGATTTCACTGTCTTTGTGTTTTGTTTTCGAAATTTATTTTGATAATGGGATTTATCGGATTTTCACTGCTGCGTTTCGGCCGCTGTACACACGCTTGATTCTCTTATGGAGACATATATATCCATGGGTTTTAAGATTCTTCCTAGTCAGGTATATTCCTAGGCGTTGAATATGTGGTGTTGGGTCCATTTCGTTGAGCAAGGAGTAGGTCTTGTCTATTACATATTTGGCCTATGGAAAGTTATCTGTGCTAATTTCAGTCTCTGGTTTTATGCAGCACCCCAAGGCACCTTTCCCCATAAGCAAGCACTAGTTGGTTTTCTAAATTTGAGACCCTGTTCTGTTTTGTAATTCAGTTCATGTGTAGTCAAGTTTACATTCCGTGTATTAGTGATATCTTATGATGTTTCTTTTTCTGTGTGACGTAGTTCACGTAGAATCACCGTACCTGCATCCACTCACTATGCCGCTACGGGCCTGATGACACAGATTTCATTGCTGAGTGATATTGCATTGTATGTACGTGCCACAACTTCTTTATCCATTTTTTGCTTTCTGGGATATTTACCTGATACTGTAGACGAGCTTCTTGTGAACACAGCCGTCCCAAATATTGGGGTGGCTGTCTGTTTTTGATTTTAATTTCCGTAAGCTATAGGACCATAAGTGGAAGTGCCATAGGCTGTGTTGCTTTGTTTCGTACGTGTTTCAGGAAACACCATACACTTCTCCAGGGTGGCTGCTGGCAATTTACATCCTGCCAATCAGCATAACAAGGCTCCCTGTTCTCCATATCCTGTCCTAGCTTTCTGGATTTTACACTTTTTTCAGATGGCCCTTTTGCCCGGGGGGCAGTGAGACTTCGTTGTGGTGCAGATTTCCTTTACAGGCTTGCTTGGTTGGCCAAAAAGGGCATATGCGTGTTTTCCTGAATATATTCAGGAAAAAACGCATATGCCCTTTTTGGCCAAGTGCATCATTGTCGACGTTCTGCCTCTTTTCCAATGATTTCAGGAAAAAACGCATATGCCCTTTTTGGCCAAGTGCATCATTGTCGACGTTCTGCCTCTTTTCCTATGCTTTCAGGGCAATTCCAGTCTACCCCCTGCAATCGTTTTCCTGAAATTCTGCCCCACTTTCAAGTCCCCTTCGCAGGCTTACTTCAATATATTTTTGGAGGATAGCTGTCATTTATAACTCTGCAGGTTTGTGAATTACAGTGCCCCTGAGCTCCTTTCTTTAACTCGCTTTCTTGTGAGCTGGGCACAAAACCGCAGGATTGCTTCAGGCCCTAATCTGTTTCCAGCAGGGCACACTGAGCCTTTGTTTAATTCCTCTTCCTGGTGGGAAATGAGCGTTACATTTGCCCGTGCAGACACCTATAGCTAGTCTCTCATTGGTTCTCCCTATTCCTGTTCATCTTGCACAGAAATTGCAAGCTGTGCCAAACAGGAGGTTAAAGGCACTGACTCTCCAAGCAGGGAGAGTGTTAGTAAAGCATCTGGAATGGTGAACCCGAGGACCAGGATACGAAAACTGAGGTGCATTTTAAATCGTTTCCCAATCACACGGTGGACCATACTGTGGGTTTCCCATGCATGTTTTAGCTGGAGGAAGAATCCCTTGAACCTGAAGAGTTGGGACCCATGGAATAGGTACCATGCAGTATGACTTCAAAGGGTCTGCATTTGCTCACCGAAACTCACCAATGCTATCAGCCTGAAGTGTCCAGCCTTATGTCTCAACCAGCTCTGGGTGTAGATGTGGTCAATCCCGGTTACATCACATGCCCTGAGTGAATTATTTAAGAATTGCTCTCTATTTCACTGTCTTTGTGTTTTGTTTTCGAAATTTATTTTGATAATGGGATTTATCGGATTTTCACTGATGCGTATCGGCCGCTGTACACACGCTTGATTCTCTTACGGAGACATATATATCCATGGGTTTTAAGATTCTTCCTAGTCAAGTATATTCCTATGCATTGAATATGTGGTGTTGAGTCCATTTCGTTGAGCATGGAGTAGGTCTTTTCTATTACATATTTGGCTTATGGAATGTTATCTGTGCTAATTTCAGTCTCTGGTTTTATGAAGCACCCCAAAGCACCTTTCCCCATAAGCAAGCACTAGTTGGTTTTCTAAATTTGAGACCCTGTTCTGTTTTGTAATTCAGTTCATGTGTAGTCAAGTTTACATTCCGTGTATTAGTGATATCTTATGATGTTTCTTTTTCTGTGTGACGTATTTCACGTAGAATCACCGTACCTGCATCCACTCACTATGCCGCTACGGGCCTGATGACACAGATTTCATTGCTGAGTGATATTGCATTGCACGTACGTGCCACAACTTCTTTATCCATTTTTTGCTTTCTGGGATATTTACCTGGTACTGTAGACGAGCTTCTTGGGAACACAGCCGTCCCAAACTTTGGGGTGGCTCTCTGTTTTTGATTTTAATTTCCCTAAGGAATAGGACCATAAGTGCAATTGCCATAGGCTGTGTTGCTTTATTTCTTACGTGTTTCAGGAAACACCATACACTTCTCCAGGGTGGCTGTTGGCAATTTACATCCTGCCAATCAGCATAACAAGGCTCCCTGTGCTCCATATCCTGTCCTACCTTTCTGGATTTTACACTTTTTTCAGATGGCCCTCTTGCCCGGGGGGCAGTGAGACATCATTGTAGTGCACATTTCCTTTACAGGCTTGCTTGGTTGGCCAAAAAGGGCGTATGCGTTTTTTCCTTAATATATTCAGGAAAAAACGCATACGCCCTTTTTGGCCAAGTGCATCATTGTCGACGTTCTGCCTCTTTTCCTATGCTTTCAGGGCAATTCCAGTCTACCCCCTGCAGTCGTTTTCCTGAAATTCTGCCCCGCTTTCAAGTCACCTTCGCAGGCTTACTTCAATATACTTTTGGAAGATAGCTGTCATTTATAACTCTGCAGGTTTGTGAATTACAGTGCCCCTGAGCTCCTTTCTTCAACTCGCTTTCTTGTGAGCTGGGCACAAAACCGCAGGATTGCTTCAGGCCCTAATCTTTTTCCAGCAGGGCACACTGAGCCTTGGTTTAATTCCTCTTCCTGGTCGGCAATGAGCGTTACATTTGCCCGTGCAGACACCTACAGCTAGTCTCTCATTGCTTCTCCCTATTCCGGTTCATCTTGCACAGAAATTGCAAGCTGTGCCAAACAGGAGGTTAAAGGCACTGGCTCTCCAAGCGGGGAGAGTGTTAGTAAAGCATTTGTAATGGTGAACCTGGGGACCAGGATACGTAAACTGAGATGCATTTTAACTCGTTTCCCAATCACACGGTGGACGATACTCTGGGTTTCCCATGCATGTTTTAGCTGGAGGAAGAATCCCTTGAACCTGGAGAGTTGGGACCCATGGAATGGGTACCATGCAGTATGACTTCAAAGTGTCTGCATTTGCTCACCGAAACTCACCAATGCTATCAGCCTGAAGTGTCCAGCCTTATGTCTCAACCAGCTCTGGGTGTAGATGTGGTAAATCCCGGTTGCATCACATGCCCTGAGTGAATTATTTAAGAATTGCTCTCTATTTCACTGTCTTTGTGTTTTGTTTTCTAAATTTATTTTGATAATGGGATTTATCGGATTTTCACTGCTGCATTTCGGCTGCTGTACACACGCTTGATTCTCTTATGGAGACATATATATATCCATGGGTTTTAAGATTCTTCCTAGTCAGGTATATTACTAGGCGTTGAATATGTGGTGTTGAGTCCATTTCGTTGAGCAAGGAGTAGGTCTTGTCTATTACATATTTGGCTTATGGAAAGTTATCTGTGCTAATTTCAGTCTCTGGTTTTATGCAGCACCCCAAGGCACCTTTCCCCATAAGCAAGCACTAGTTGGTTTTCTAAATTTGAGACCCTGTTCTGTTTTGTAATTCAGTTCATGTGTAGTCAAGTTTACATTCCGTGTATTAGTGATATCTTATGATGTTTCTTTTTCTGTGTGACGTAGTTCACGTAGAATCACCGTACCTGCATCCACTCACTATGCCGCTACGGGCCTGATGACACAGATTTCATTGCTGAGTGATATTGCATTGCACGTACGTGCCACAACTTTATCCATTTTTTGCTTTCTGGGATATTTACCTGGTACTGTAGACGAGCTTCTTGGGAACACAGCCGTCCCAAACTTTGGGGTGGCTCTCTGTTTTTGATTTTAATTTCCCTAAGGAATAGGGCCATAAGTGCAATTGCCATAGGCTGTGTTGCTTTATTTCTTACGTGTTTCAGGAAACACCATACACTTCTCCAGGGTGGCTGTTGGCAATTTACATCCTGCCAATCAGCATAACAAGGCTCCCTGTTCTCCATATCCTGTCCTACCTTTCTGGATTTTACACTTTTTTCAGATGGCCCTCTTGCCCGGGGGGCAGTGAGACTTCATTGTAGTGCAGATTTCCATTACAGGCTTGCTTGGTTGGCCAAAAAGGGCGTATGCGCTTTTTCCTGAATATATTCAGGAAAAAACGCATACGCCCTTTTTGGCCAAGTGCATCATTGTCGACGTTGTGCCTCTTTTCCTATGCTTTCAGGGCAATTCCAGTCTACACCCTGCAATCGTTTTCCTGAAATTCTGCCCCGCTTTCAAGTCCCCTACGCAGGCTTACTTCAATATACTTTTGGAAGATAGCTGTCATTTATAACTCTGCAGGTTTGTGAATTACAGTGCCCCTGAGCTCCTTTCTTCAACTCGCTTTCTTGTGAGCTGGGCACAAAACCGCAGGATTGCTTCAGGCCCTAATCTGTTTCCAGCAGGGCACACTGAGCCTTTGTTTAATTCCTCTTCCTGGTGGGCAATGAGCGTTACATTTGCCCGTGCAGACACCTACAGCTAGTCTCTCATTGGTTCTCCCTATTCCTGTTCATCTTGCACAGAAATTGCAAGCTGTGCCAAACAGGAAGTTAAAGGCACTGACTCTCTAAGCGGGGAGAGTGTTAGTAAAGCATCTGGAATGGTGAACCCGAGGACCAGGATACGAAAACTGAGATGCATTTTAAATCGTTTCCCAATCACACGGTGGACGATACTCTGGGTTTCCCATGCATGTTTTAGCTGGAGGAAGAATCCCTTGAACCTGGAGAGTTGGGACCCATGGAATGGGTACCATGCAGTATGACTTCAAAGGGTCTGCATTTGCTAACCGAAACTCACCAATGCTATCAGCCTGAAGTGTCCAGCCTTATGTCTCAACCAGCTCTGGGTGTAGATGTGGTCAATCCCGGTTGCATCACATGCCCTGAGGGAATTATTTAAGAATTGCTCTCTATTTCACTGTCTTTGTGTTTTGTTTTCGAAATTTATTTTGATAATGGGATTTATCGGATTTTCACTGCTGCGTATCGGCCGCTGTACACACGCTTGATTCTCTTACGGAGACATATATATCCATGGGTTTTAAGATTCTTCCTAGTCAGGTATAGTCCTAGGCGTTGAATATGTGGTTTTGGGTCCATTTCGTTGAGCAAGGAGTAGGTCTTGTCTATTACATATTTGTCTTATGGAATGTTATCTGTGCTAATTTCAGTCTCTGGTTTTATGCAGCACCCCAAGGCACCTTTCCCCATTAGCAAGCACTAGTTGGTTTTCTAAATTTGAGACCCTGTTCTGTTTTGTAATACAGTTCATGTGTAGTCAAGTTTACATTCCGTGTATTAGTGATATCTTATGATGTTTCTTTTTCTGTGTGACGTAGTTCACGTAGAATCACCGTACCTGCATCCACTCACTATGCCGCTACGGGCCTGATGACACAGATTTCATTGCTGAGTGATATTGCATTGTACGTACGTGCCACAACTTCTTTATCCATTTTTTGCTTTCTGGGATATTTACCTGATACTGTAGACGAGCTTCTTGTGAACACAGCCGTCCCAAATATTGGGGTGGCTGTCTGTTTTTGATTTTAATTTCCGTAAGCTATAGGACCATAAGTGGTAGTGCCATAGGATGTGTTGCTTTGTTTCTTACGTGTTTCAGGAAACACCATACACTTCTCCAGGGTGGCTGCTGGCAATTTACATCCTGCCAATCAGCATAACAAGGCTCCCTGTTCTCCATATCCTGTCCTACCTTTCTGGATTTTACACTTTTTTCAGATGGCCCTTTTGCCCGGGGGGCAGTGAGACTTCATTGTAGTGCAGATTTCCTTTACAGGCTTGCTTGTAAAAAAAACGCATACGCCCTTTTTGGCCAAGTGCATCATTGTCAACGTTCTGCCTCTTTTCCTATGCTTTCAGGTCAATTCCAGTCTACCCCCTGCAATCGTTTTCCTGAAATTCTGCCCCGCTTTCAAGTCCCCTTCGCAGGCTTACTTCAATATATTTTTGGAGGATAGCTGTCATTTATGACTCCGCAGGTTTGTGAATTACAGTGCCCCTGAGCTCCTTTCTTCAACTCGCTTTCTTGTGAGCTGGGCACAAAACCGCAGGATTGCTTCAGCCCCTAATCTGTTTCCGGCAGGGCACACTGAGCCTATGGTTAATTCCTCTTCCTGGTCGGAAATGAGCGTTACATTTGCCGTGCAGACACCTACAGCTAGTCTCTCATTGGTTCTCCCTATTCCTTTTCATCTTGCACAGAAATTGCAAGCTGTGCCAAACAGGAGGTTAAAGGCACTGACTCTCCAAGCAGGGAGAGTGTTAGTAAAGCATCTGGAATGGTGAACCCGAGGACCAGGATACGCAAACTGAGATGCATTTTAAATCGTTTCCCAATCACACAGTGGACCATACTGTGGGTTTCCCATGCATGTTTTAGCTGAAGGAAGAATCCCTTGAACCAGAAGAGTTGGGACCCATGGAATAGGTACCATGCAGTATGACTTCAAAGGGTCTGCATTTGCTCACCGAAACTCACCAATGCTATCAGCCTGAAGTGTCCAGCCTTATGTCTCAACCAGCTCTGGGTGTAGATGTGGTCAATCCCGGTTGCATCACATGCCCTGAGTGAATTATTTAAGAATTGCTCTCTATTTCACTGTCTTTGTGTTTTGTTTTCGAAATTTATTTTGATAATGGGATTTATCGGATTTTCACTGCTGCGTATCGGCCGCTGTACACACGCTTGATTCTCTTACGGAGACATATATATCCATGGGTTTTAAGATTCTTCCTAGTCAGGTATAGTCCTAGGCGTTGAATATGTGGTTTTGGGTCCATTTCGTTGAGCAAGGAGTAGGTCTTGTCTATTACATATTTGTCTTATGGAATGTTATCTGTGCTAATTTCAGTCTCTGGTTTTATGCAGCACCCCAAGGCACCTTTCCCCATTAGCAAGCACTAGTTGGTTTTCTAAATTTGAGACCCTGTTCTGTTTTGTAATACAGTTCATGTGTAGTCAAGTTTACATTCCGTGTATTAGTGATATCTTATGATGTTTCTTTTTCTGTGTGACGTAGTTCACGTAGAATCACCGTACCTGCATCCACTCACTATGCCGCTACGGGCCTGATGACACAGATTTCATTGCTGAGTGATATTGCATTGTACGTACGTGCCACAACTTCTTTATCCATTTTTTGCTTTCTGGGATATTTACCTGATACTGTAGACGAGCTTCTTGTGAACACAGCCGTCCCAAATATTGGGGTGGCTGTCTGTTTTTGATTTTAATTTCCGTAAGCTATAGGACCATAAGTGGAAGTGCCATAGGCTGTGTTGCTTTGTTTCTTACGTGTTTCAGGAAACACCATACACTTCTCCAGGGTGGCTGCTGGCAATTTACATCCTGCCAATCAGCATAACAAGGCTCCCTGTTCTCCATATCCTGTCCTACCTTTCTGGATTTTACACTTTTTTCAGATGGCCCTTTTGCCCGGGGGGCAGTGAGACTTCATTGTAGTGCAGATTTCCTTTACAGGCTTGCTTGGATGGCCAAAAAGGGCGTATGCGTTTTTTCCTGAATATATTCAGGAAAAAACGCATACGCACTTTTTGGCCAAGTGCATCATTGTCAACGTTCTGCCTCTTTTCCTATGCTTTCAGGGCAATTCCAGTCTACCCCCTGCAATCGTTTTCCTGAAATTCTGCCCCGCTTTCAAGTCCCCTTCACAGGCTTACTTCAATATATTTTTGGAGGATAGCTGTCATTTATGACTCTGCAGGTTTGTGAATTACAGTGCCCCTGAGCTCCTTTCTTCAACTCGCTTTCTTGTGAGCTGGGCACAAAACCGCAGGATTTCTTCAGGCCCTAATCTTTTTCCGGCAGGGCATGCTGAGCCTTTGTTTAATTCCTCTTCCTGGTGGGCAATGAGCGTTACATTTGCCCGTGCAGACACCTACAGCTAGTCTCTCATTGGTTCTCCCTATTCCTGTTCATCTTGCACAGAAATTGCAAGCTGTGCCAAAGAGGAGGTTAAAGGCACTGACTCTCCAAGCGGGGAGAGTGTTAGTAAAGCATCTGGAATGGTGAACCCGAGGACCAGGATACGAAAACTGAGATGTATTTTAAATCGTTTCCCAATCACACGGTGGACGATACTCTGGGTTTCCCATGCATGTTTTAGCTGGAGGAAGAATGCCTTGAACCTGGAGAGTTGGGACCCATGGAATGGGTACCATGCAGTATGACTTCAAAGGGTCTGCATTTGCTCACCGAAACTCACCAATGCTATCAGCCTGAAGTGTCCAGCCTTATGTCTCAACCAGCTCTGGGTGTAGATGTGGTCAATCCCGGTTGCATCACATGCCCTGAGTGAATTATTTAAGAATTGCTCTCTATTTCACTGTCTTTGTGTTTTGTTTTCGAAATTTATTTTGATAATGGGATTTATCGGATTTTCAGTGCTGCGTTTCGGCCACTGTACACACGCTTGATTCTCTTACGGAGACATATATATCCATGGGTTTTAAGATTCTTCCTATTCAGGTATATTCCTAGGCGTTGAATATGTGGTGTTGGGTCCATTTCGTTGAACAAGGTGTAGGTCTTGTCTATTACATATTTGGCTTATGGAAAGTTATCTGTGCTAATTTCAGTCTCTGGTTTTATGCAGCACCCCAAGGCACCTTTCCCCATAAGCAAGCACTAGTTGGTTTTCTAAATTTGAGACCCTGTTCTGTTTTGTAATTCAGTTCATGTGTAGTCAAGTTTACATTCCGTGTATTAGTGATATCTTATGATGTTTCTTTTTCTGTGTGACGTAGTTCACGTAGAATCACCGTACCTGCATCCACTCACTATGCCGCTACGGGCCTGATGACACAGATTTCATTGCTGAGTGATATTGCATTGTACGTACGTGCCACAACTTCTTTATCCATTTTTTGCTTTCTGGGATATTTACCTGATACTGTAGACGAGCTTCTTGTGAACACAGCCGTCCCAAATATTGGGGTGGCTGTCTGTTTTTGATTTTAATTTCCGTAAGCTATAGGACCATAAGTGGTAGTGCCATAGGATGTGTTGCTTTGTTTCTTACGTGTTTCAGGAATCACCATACACTTCTCCAGGGTGGCTGCTGGCAATTTACATCCTGCCAATCAGCATAACAAGGCTCCCTGTTCTCCATATCCTGTCCTACCTTTCTGGATTTTACACTTTTTTCAGATGGCCCTTTTGCCCGGGGGGCAGTGAGACTTCATTGTAGTGCAGATTTCCTTTACAGGCTTGCTTGTAAAAAAAACGCATACGCCCTTTTTGGCCAAGTGCATCATTGTCAACGTTCTGCCTCTTTTCCTATGCTTTCAGGTCAATTCCAGTCTACCCCCTGCAATCGTTTTCCTGAAATTCTGCCCCGCTTTCAAGTCCCCTTCGCAGGCTTACTTCAATATATTTTTGGAGGATAGCTGTCATTTATGACTCCGCAGGTTTGTGAATTACAGTGCCCCTGAGCTCCTTTCTTCAACTCGCTTTCTTGTGAGCTGGGCACAAAACCGCAGGATTGCTTCAGGCCCTAATCTGTTTCCGGCAGGGCACACTGAGCCTATGGTTAATTCCTCTTCCTGGTCGGAAATGAGCGTTACATTTGCCGTGCAGACACCTACAGCTAGTCTCTCATTGGTTCTCCCTATTCCTTTTCATCTTGCACAGAAATTGCAAGCTGTGCCAAACAGGAGGTTAAAGGCACTGACTCTCCAAGCAGGGAGAGTGTTAGTAAAGCATCTGGAATGGTGAACCCGAGGACCAGGATACGCAAACTGAGATGCATTTTAAATCGTTTCCCAATCACACAGTGGACCATACTGTGGGTTTCCCATGCATGTTTTAGCTGAAGGAAGAATCCCTTGAACCAGAAGAGTTGGGACCCATGGAATAGGTACCATGCAGTATGACTTCAAAGGGTCTGCATTTGCTCACCGAAACTCACCAATGCTATCAGCCTGAAGTGTCCAGCCTTATGTCTCAACCAGCTCTGGGTGTAGATGTGGTCAATCCCGGTTGCATCACATGCCCTGAGTGAATTATTTAAGAATTGCTCTCTATTTCACTGTCTTTGTGTTTTGTTTTCGAAATTTATTTTGATAATGGGATTTATCGGATTTTCACTGCTGCGTATCGGCCGCTGTACACACGCTTGATTCTCTTACGGAGACATATATATCCATGGGTTTTAAGATTCTTCCTAGTCAGGTATAGTCCTAGGCGTTGAATATGTGGTTTTGGGTCCATTTCGTTGAGCAAGGAGTAGGTCTTGTCTATTACATATTTGTCTTATGGAATGTTATCTGTGCTAATTTCAGTCTCTGGTTTTATGCAGCACCCCAAGGCACCTTTCCCCATTAGCAAGCACTAGTTGGTTTTCTAAATTTGAGACCCTGTTCTGTTTTGTAATACAGTTCATGTGTAGTCAAGTTTACATTCCGTGTATTAGTGATATCTTATGATGTTTCTTTTTCTGTGTGACGTAGTTCACGTAGAATCACCGTACCTGCATCCACTCACTATGCCGCTACGGGCCTGATGACACAGATTTCATTGCTGAGTGATATTGCATTGTACGTACGTGCCACAACTTCTTTATCCATTTTTTGCTTTCTGGGATATTTACCTGATACTGTAGACGAGCTTCTTGTGAACACAGCCGTCCCAAATATTGGGGTGGCTGTCTGTTTTTGATTTTAATTTCCGTAAGCTATAGGACCATAAGTGGAAGTGCCATAGGCTGTGTTGCTTTGTTTCTTACGTGTTTCAGGAAACACCATACACTTCTCCAGGGTGGCTGCTGGCAATTTACATCCTGCCAATCAGCATAACAAGGCTCCCTGTTCTCCATATCCTGTCCTACCTTTCTGGATTTTACACTTTTTTCAGATGGCCCTTTTGCCCGGGGGGCAGTGAGACTTCATTGTAGTGCAGATTTCCTTTACAGGCTTGCTTGGATGGCCAAAAAGGGCGTATGCGTTTTTTCCTGAATATATTCAGGAAAAAACGCATACGCACTTTTTGGCCAAGTGCATCATTGTCAACGTTCTGCCTCTTTTCCTATGCTTTCAGGGCAATTCCAGTCTACCCCCTGCAATCGTTTTCCTGAAATTCTGCCCCGCTTTCAAGTCCCCTTCACAGGCTTACTTCAATATATTTTTGGAGGATAGCTGTCATTTATGACTCTGCAGGTTTGTGAATTACAGTGCCCCTGAGCTCCTTTCTTCAACTCGCTTTCTTGTGAGCTGGGCACAAAACCGCAGGATTGCTTCAGGCCCTAATCTTTTTCCGGCAGGGCATGCTGAGCCTTTGTTTAATTCCTCTTCCTGGTGGGCAATGAGCGTTACATTTGCCCGTGCAGACACCTACAGCTAGTCTCTCATTGGTTCTCCCTATTCCTGTTCATCTTGCACAGAAATTGCAAGCTGTGCCAAAGAGGAGGTTAAAGGCACTGACTCTCCAAGCGGGGAGAGTGTTAGTAAAGCATCTGGAATGGTGAACCCCGAGGACCAGGATACGAAAACTGAGATGTATTTTAAATCGTTTCCCAATCACACGGTGGACGATACTCTGGGTTTCCCCATGCATGTTTTAGCTGGAGGAAAGAATGCCTTGAACCTGGAGAGTTGGGACCCATGGAATGGGTACCATGCAGTATGACTTCAAAGGGTCTGCATTTGCTCACCGAAACTCACCAATGCTATCAGCCTGAAGTGTCCAGCCTTATGTCTCAACCAGCTCTGGGTGTAGATGTGGTCAATCCCGGTTGCATCACATGCCCTGAGTGAATTATTTAAGAATTGCTCTCTATTTCACTGTCTTTGTGTTTTGTTTTCGAAATTTATTTTGATAATGGGATTTATCGGATTTTCAGTGCTGCGTTTCGGCCACTGTACACACGCTTGATTCTCTTACGGAGACATATATATCCATGGGTTTTAAGATTCTTCCTAGTCAGGTATATTCCTAGGCGTTGAATATGTGGTGTTGGGTCCATTTCGTTGAACAAGGTGTAGGTCTTGTCTATTACATATTTGGCTTATGGAAAGTTATCTGTGCTAATTTCAGTCTCTGGTTTTATGCAGCACCCCAAGGCACCTTCCCCATAAGCAAGCACTAGTTGGTTTTCTAAATTTGAGACCCTGTTCTGTTTTGTAATTCAGTTCATGTGTAGTCAAGTTTACATTCCGTGTATTAGTGATATCTTATGATGTTTCTTTTTCTGTGTGACGTAGTTCACGTAGAAACACCGTACCTGCATCCACTCACTATGCCGCTACGGGCCTGATGACACAGATTTCATTGCTGAGTGATATTGCATTGTACGTACGTGCCACAACCTCTTTATCCATTGTTTGCTTTCTGGGATATTTACCTGATACTGTAGACGAGCTTCTTGTGAACACAGCCGTCCCAAATATTGGGGTGGCTGTCTGTTTTTGATTTTAATTTCCGTAAGCTATAGGACCATAAGTGGAAGTGCCATAGGCTGTGTTGCTTTGTTTCTTACGTGTTTCAGGAAACACCATACACTTCTCCAGGGTGGCTGCTGGCAATTTACATCCTGCCAATCAGCATAACAAGGCTCCCTGTTCTCCATATCCTGTCCTATCTTTCTGGATTTTACACTTTTTTCAGATGGCCCTTTTGCCCGGGGGGCAGTGAGACTTCGTTGTGGTGCAGATTTCCTTTACAGGCTTGCTTGGTTGGCCAAAAAGGGCGTATGCGTTTTTTCCTGAATATATTCAGGAAAAAACGCATACCCCCTTTTTAGCCAAGTGCATCATTGTCGACGTTGTGCCTCTTTTCCTATGCTTTCAGGGCAATTCCAGTCTACCCCCTGCAATCGTTTTCCTGAAATTCAGCCCCGCTTTCAAGTCCCCTTCGCAGGCTTACTTCAATATATTTTTGGAGGATAGCTGTCATTTATAACTCTGCAGGTTTGTGAAGTACAGTGCCCCTGAACTCCTTTCTTCAACTCCGCTTTCTTGTGAGCTGGGCACAAAACCGCAGGATTGCTTCAGACCCTAATCTGTTTCCAGCATGGCACACTGAGCCTTTCTTTAATTCCTCTTCTGGTGGGCAATGAGCGTTACATTTGCCCGTGCAGACACCTACAGCTAGTCTCTCATTGGTTCTCCTATTCCTGTTCATCTTGCACAGAAATTGCAAGCTGTGCGAAACAGAGGGTAAAGGCACTGACTCTCCAAGCGGGGAGAGTGAATAGTAAAGCATCTGGAATGGTGAACCCGAGGACCAGGATACGAAAACTGAGATGCATTTTAAATCGTTTCCCAATCACACGGTGGACGATACTCTGGGTTTCCCATGCATGGTTTTAGCTGGAGGAAGAATGCCTTGAACCTGGAGAGTTGGGACCCATGGAATGGGTACCATGCAGTATGACTTCAAGGGTCTGCATTTGCTCACCGAAACTCACCAGTGCTATCAGCCTGAAGTGTCCAGCCTTATGTCTCAACCAGCTCTGGGTGTAGATGTGGTCAATCCCGGTTGCATCACATGCCCTGAGTGAATTATTTAAGAATTGCTCTCTATTTCACTGTCTTTGTGTTTTGTTTTCGAAATTTATTTTGATAATGGGATTTATCAGATTTTGACTGCTGCATTTCCGCCGCTGTACACACGCTTGATTCTCTTACGGAGACATATATATCCATGGGTTTTAAGATTCTTCCTAGTCAGGTATATTCCTAGGGCATTGAATATGTGGTGTTGGGTCCATTTCGTTGAGCAAGGAGTAGGTCTTGTCTATTACATATTTGGCTTATGGAAAGTTATCTGTGCTAATTTCAGTCTCTGGTTTTATGCAGCACCCCAAGGCTCCTTTCCCCATAAGGAAGCACTAGTTGGTTTTCTAAATTTGAGGCCCTGTTCTGTTTTGTAATTCAGTTCATGTGTAGTCAAGTTTACATTCCGTGTATTAGTGATATCTTATGATGTTTCTTTTTCTGTGTGACGTAGTTCACGTAGAATCACCGTACCTGCATCCACTCACTATGCCGCTACGGGCCTGATGACACAGATTTCATTGCTGAGTGATATTGCATTGTACGTACGTGCCACAACTTCTTTATCCATTCTTTGCTTTCTGGGATATTTACCTGATATTGTAGACGAGCTTCTTGTGAACACGCCGTCCCAAATATTGGGGTGGCTGTCTGTTTTTGATTTTAATTTCCGTAAGCTATAGGACCATAAGTGGAAGTGCCATAGGCTGTGTTGCTTTGTTTCTTACGTGTTTCAGGAAACACCATACACTTCTCCAGGGTGGCTGCTGGCAATTTACATCCTGCCAATCAGCATAACAAGGCTCCCTGTTCTCCATATCCTGTCCTACATTTCTGGATTTATACACTTTTTTCAGATGGCCCTTTTGCCCTGGGGGGGGGGGCAGTGAGACTTCATTGTAGTGCAGATTTCCTTTACAGGCTTGCTTGGTTGGCCAAAAAGGGCGTATGCGTTTTTTCCTGAATATATTCAGGAAAAAACGCATACGCCTTTTTGGCCAAGTGCATCATTGTCGACGTTCTGCCTCTTTTTCCTGTGCTTTCAGGCCAATTCCAGTCTACCCCCTGCAATCGTTTTCCAGAAATTCTGCTCCACATTCAAGTCCCCTTCGCAGACTTACTTCAATATATTTTTGGAGGATAGCTGTCATTTATAACTCTGCCGGTTTGTGAATTACAGTGCCCCTGAGCTCCTTTCTTCAACTCGCTTTCTTGTGAGCTGGGCACAAAACCGCAGGATTGCTTCAGGCCCTAATCTGTTTTCAGCAGGGCAACGCTGAGTCTTTGTTTAATTCCTCTTCCTGTTGGGCAATGAGCATTACATTTGCCCGTGCATACACCTACAGGTAGTCTCTCATGGTTCTCCCCTATTCCTGTTCATCTTGCACAGAAATTGCAAGCTGTGCCAAAGAGGAGGTTAAAGGCACTGACACTCCAAGCGGGGAGAGTGGTAGTAAAGCATCTTGAATGTTGAACCCGAGGACCAGGATACGAAAACTGAGATGCATTTTAAATCGTTTCCCAATCACACAGTGGACCATACTGTGGGTTTCCCATGCATGTTTTAGCTGGAGGAAGAATCCCTTGAACCTGAAGAGTTGGGACCCATGGAATAGGGTACCATGCAGTATGACTTCAAAGGGTCTGCATTTGCTCACCGAAACTCACCAATGCTATCAGCCTGAAGTGTCCAGCCTTATGTCTCAACCAGCTCTGGGTGTAGATGTGGTCAATCCCGGTTGCATCACATGCCCTGAGGGAATTATTTAAGAATTGCTCTCTATTTCACTGTCTTTGTGTTTTGTTTTCGAATTTATTTTTTAATGGGATTATCGGATTTTCACTGCTGCGTATCGGCCGCTGTACACACGCTTGATTCTCTTACGGAGACATATATATCCATGGGTTTTAAGATTCTTCCTATTCAGGTATATTCCTAGGCGTTGAATATGTGGTGTTGAGTCCATTTCGTTGAGCAAGGTGTAGGTCTTGTCTATTACATATTTTGGCTTTTGAATGTTATCTGTGCTAATTTCAGTCTCTGGTTTTATGCAGAACCCCAAGGCACCTTTCCCCATAAGCAAGCACTAGTTGGTTTTCTAAATTTGAGACCCTGTTCTGTTTTGTAATTCAGTTCATGTGTAGTCAAGTTTACATTCCGTGTATTAGTGATATCTTATGATGTTTCTTTTTCTGTGTGACGTAGTTCACGTAGAATCACTGTATCTGCATCCTCTCACTATGCCGCTACGGGCCTGATGACACAGATTTCATTGCTGAGTGATACTGCATTGCACGTACGGTGCCACAACTTCTTTATCCATTTTTTGCCTTCTGGGATATTTACCTGATATTGTAGACGAGCTCTTGTGAACACAGCCGTCCCAAATATTGGGGTGGCTGTCTGTTTTTGATTTTAATTTCCGTAAGCTATAGGACCATAAGTGGAAGTGCCATAGGCTGTGTTGCTTTGTTTCTTACGTGTTTCAGGAAACACCATACACTTCTCCAGGGTGGCTGCTGGCAATTTACATCCTGCCAATCAGCATAACAAGGCTCCCTGTTCTCCATATCCTGTCCTACCTTTCTGGATTTTACACTTTTTTCAGATGGCCCTTTTGCCCTGAAAGGCATAGGAAAAGAGGCAGAACTTCGACAATGATGCACTTGGCCAAAAAGAGGCGTAGTGCGTTTTTTCCTGAATAACTGAATATATTCAGGAAAACACGCATACGCTCTTTTTGGCCAAGTGCATCATTGTCGACGTTCTGCCTCTTTTCCTATGCTTTCAGGGCAATTCCAGTCTACCCCCTGCAGTCGTTTTCCTGAAATGCTGCCCCGCTTTCAAGTCCCCTTCGCAGGCTTACTTCAATATATTTTTGGAGGATAGCTGTCATTTATAACTCTGCAGGTTTGTGAATTACAGTGCCCCTGAGCTCCTTTCTTCAACTCGCTTTCTTGTGAGCTGGGCACAAAACCGCAGGATTGCTTCAGGCCCTAATCTGTTTTCAGCAGGGCACGCTGAGCCTTTGTTTAATTCCTCTTCCTGTTGGGCAATGAGCATTACATTTGCCCGTGCAGACACCTACAGCTAGTCTCTCATGGTTCTCCCTATTCCTGTTCATCTTGCACAGAAATTGCAAGCTGTGCCAAAGAGGAGGTTAAAGGCACTGACACTCCAAGCGGGGAGAGTGGTAGTAAAGCATCTTGAATGTTGAACCCGAGGACCAGGATACGAAAACTGAGATGCATTTTAAATCGTTTCCCAATCACACAGTGGACCATACTGTGGGTTTCCCATGCATGTTTTAGCTGGAGGAAGAATCCCTTGAACCTGAAGAGTTGGGACCCATGGAATAGGTACCATGCAGTATGACTTCAAAGGGTCTGCATTTGCTCACCGAAACTCACCAATGCTATCAGCCTGAAGTGTCCAGCCTTATGTCTCAACCAGCTCTGGGTGTAGATGTGGTCAATCCCGGTTGCATCACATGCCCTGAGGGAATTATTTAAGAATTGCTCTCTATTTCACTGTCTTTGTGTTTTGTTTTCGAAATTTATTTTGATAATGGGATTTATCGGATTTTCACTGCTGCGTATCGGCCGCTGTACACACGCTTGATTCTCTTACGGAGACATATATATCCATGGGTTTTAAGATTCTTCCTAGTCAGGTATATTCCTAGGCGTTGAATATGTGGTGTTGAGTCCATTTCGTTGAGCAAGTAGTAGGTCTTGTCTATTACATATTTGTCTTATGGAATGTTATCTGTGCTAATTTCAGTCTCTGGTTTTATGCAGCACCCCAAGGCACCTTTCCCCATAAGCAAGCACTAGTTGGTTTTCTAAATTTGAGACCCTGTTCTGTTTTGTAATACAGTTCATGTGTAGTCAAGTTTACATTCCGTGTATTAGTGATATCTTATGATGTTTCTTTTTCTGTGTGACGTAGTTCACGTAGAATCACCGTACCTGCATCCACTCACTATGCCGCTACGGGCCTGATGACACAGATTTCATTGCTGAGTGATATTGCATTGTACGTACGTGCCACAACTTCTTTATCCATTTTTTGCTTTCTGGGATATTTACCTGATACTGTAGACGAGCTTCTTGTGAACACAGCCGTCCCAAATATTGGGGTGGCTGTCTGTTTTTGATTTTAATTTCCGTAAGCTATAGGACCATAAGTGGTAGTGCCATAGGATGTGTTGCTTTGTTTCTTACGTGTTTCAGGAATCACCATACACTTCTCCAGGGTGGCTGCTGGCAATTTACATCCTGCCAATCAGCATAACAAGGCTCCCTGTTCTCCATATCCTGTCCTACCTTTCTGGATTTTACACTTTTTTCAGATGGCCCTTTTGCCCGGGGGGCAGTGAGACTTCATTGTAGTGCAGATTTCCTTTACAGGCTTGCTTGTAAAAAAAACGCATACGCCCTTTTTGGCCAAGTGCATCATTGTCAACGTTCTGCCTCTTTTCCTATGCTTTCAGGTCAATTCCAGTCTACCCCCTGCAATCGTTTTCCTGAAATTCTGCCCCGCTTTCAAGTCCCCTTCGCAGGCTTACTTCAATATATTTTTGGAGGATAGCTGTCATTTATGACTCCGCAGGTTTGTGAATTACAGTGCCCCTGAGCTCCTTTCTTCAACTCGCTTTCTTGTGAGCTGGGCACAAAACCGCAGGATTGCTTCAGGCCCTAATCTGTTTCCGGCAGGGCACACTGAGCCTATGGTTAATTCCTCTTCCTGGTCGGAAATGAGCGTTACATTTGCCGTGCAGACACCTACAGCTAGTCTCTCATTGGTTCTCCCTATTCCTTTTCATCTTGCACAGAAATTGCAAGCTGTGCCAAACAGGAGGTTAAAGGCACTGACTCTCCAAGCAGGGAGAGTGTTAGTAAAGCATCTGGAATGGTGAACCCGAGGACCAGGATACGCAAACTGAGATGCATTTTAAATCGTTTCCCAATCACACAGTGGACCATACTGTGGGTTTCCCATGCATGTTTTAGCTGAAGGAAGAATCCCTTGAACCAGAAGAGTTGGGACCCATGGAATAGGTACCATGCAGTATGACTTCAAAGGGTCTGCATTTGCTCACCGAAACTCACCAATGCTATCAGCCTGAAGTGTCCAGCCTTATGTCTCAACCAGCTCTGTGTGTAGATGTGGTCAATCCCGGTTGCATCACATGCCCTGAGTGAATTATTTAAGAATTGCTCTCTATTTCACTGTCTTTGTGTTTTGTTTTCGAAATTTATTTTGATAATGGGATTTATCGGATTTTCACTGCTGCGTATCGGCCGCTGTACACACGCTTGATTCTCTTACGGAGACATATATATCCATGGGTTTTAAGATTCTTCCTAGTCAGGTATAGTCCTAGGCGTTGAATATGTGGTTTTGGGTCCATTTCGTTGAGCAAGGAGTAGGTCTTGTCTATTACATATTTGTCTTATGGAATGTTATCTGTGCTAATTTCAGTCTCTGGTTTTATGCAGCACCCCAAGGCACCTTTCCCCATTAGCAAGCACTAGTTGGTTTTCTAAATTTGAGACCCTGTTCTGTTTTGTAATACAGTTCATGTGTAGTCAAGTTTACATTCCGTGTATTAGTGATATCTTATGATGTTTCTTTTTCTGTGTGACGTAGTTCACGTAGAATCACCGTACCTGCATCCACTCACTATGCCGCTACGGGCCTGATGACACAGATTTCATTGCTGAGTGATATTGCATTGTACGTACGTGCCACAACTTCTTTATCCATTTTTTGCTTTCTGGGATATTTACCTGATACTGTAGACGAGCTTCTTGTGAACACAGCCGTCCCAAATATTGGGGTGGCTGTCTGTTTTTGATTTTAATTTCCGTAAGCTATAGGACCATAAGTGGAAGTGCCATAGGCTGTGTTGCTTTGTTTCTTACGTGTTTCAGGAAACACCATACACTTCTCCAGGGTGGCTGCTGGCAATTTACATCCTGCCAATCAGCATAACAAGGCTCCCTGTTCTCCATATCCTGTCCTACCTTTCTGGATTTTACACTTTTTTCAGATGGCCCTTTTGCCCGGGGGGCAGTGAGACTTCATTGTA